>NC_135579.1:87484483-87791214 GCF_965152235.1 Eretmochelys imbricata | reverse complement strand
TATTGCTCGGGCATGCAGGAGTGAAATCAGGAAGGCCAAATCACACTTGGAGTTGCAGCTAGCAAGAGATGTTAAGAGTAACAAGAAGGGTTTCTTCAGGTATGTTAGCAACAAGAAGAAAGTCAAGGAAAGTATGGGCCCCTTACTGAATGAGGGAGGCAACCTAGTGACAGAGGATGTGGAAACAGCTAATGACTCAATGCTTTTTTTGCCTCTGTCTTCACAAACAAGGTTAGCTCCCAGACTGCTGCACTGGGCATCACAGCATGGGGAGGAGGTGACCACCCTCTGTGAAGTGGTTCGAGACTATTTAGAAAAGCTGGACGAGCACAAGTCCATGGGGCCAGATGCGCTGCATCCGAGAGTGCTAAAGGAGTTGGTGGATGTGATTGCAGAGCCATTGGTCATTTGAAAACTCATGGCGATTGGGGGAGGTCCCGGATGACTGGAAAAAGGCTAATGTTGTGCCCATCTTTAAAAAAGGGAAGAAGGAGGATCCTGGAAACTACAGGCCAGTCAGCCTCACCTCAGTCCCTGGAAAAATCATGGAGCAGGTCCTCAAAGAATTAATTCTGAAGCACTTAGAGGAGAGGAAAGTGATCAGAAGCAGTCAGCATGGATTCACCAAGGGCAAGTCATGCCTGACTAATCTAATTGCCTTCTATGACGAGATAACTGGCTCTGTGGATGAGGGGAAAGCAGTGGACGTGTTGTTCCTTGACTTTAGCAAAGCTTTTGACACGGTCTCCCACAGTATTCTTGCCAGCAAGTTAAAGAAGTATGGGCTGGATGAATGGACTATAAGGTGGATAGAAAGCTGGCTAGATTGTCAGGCTCAACGGGTAGTGATCAATGGCTCCATGTCTAGTTGGCTGCCGGTATCAAGTGGAGTGCCCCAACGGTTGGTCCTGGGGCTGGTTTTTTTCAATATCTTCATTCATGATCTGGATATTGGGATGGATGCACCCTCAGCAAGTTTGCAGATGACACTAAGCTGGGAGGAGAGGTAGATATGCTGGACGGTAGGGATACGATACAGAGGGACCTAGACAAATTAGAGGATTGGGCCAAAAGAAATCTGGTGAGGTTCAACAAGGACAAGTGCAGAGTCTTGCACTTAGGACGGAAGAATCCCATGCACCGTTACAGGCTGGGGACCGACTGGCTAAGCAGTAGTTCTGCAGAAAAGGACCTGGGGATTACAGTGGACGAGAAGCTGGATATGAGTCAACAGTGTGCCCCTGTTGCCAAGAAGGCCAATGGCATTTTGGGATGTATACGTAGGGGTATTGCCAGCAGATCGAGGGACGTGATCGTTCCCCTCTATTCGACATTGGTGAGGCCTCATCTGGAGTACTGTGTCCAGTTTTGGGCCCCACACTACAAGAAGGATGTGGAAAAATTGGAAAACGTCCAGTGGAGGGCAACAAAAATGATTAGGGGACTGGAACACATGTCTTATGAGGAGAGGCTGAGGGAACTGGGATTGTTTAGTCTGCAGAAGAGAAGAATGAGGGGGGATTTGATAGCTGCTTTCAACTACCAAAGAGGATGGCTCTAGACTGTTCTCAGTGGTAGCAGAAGACAGAACGAGGAGTAATGGTCTCAAGTTGTAGTGGGGGAGGTTTAGGTTGGATATTAGGAAAAACTTTTTCACTAGGAGGGTGGTAAAATGCTGGAATGCGTTACCTAGGGAGGTGGTGGAATCTCCTTCCTTAGAAGTTTTTAAGGTCAGGCTTGACAAAGCCCTGGCTGGGATGATTTAGTTGGGGATTGGTCCTGCTTTGAGCAGGGGGTTGGACTAGATGACTTCCTGAGGTCCCTTCCAACCCTGATATTCTATGATTCTATGATTTACAAGGCCACATGGAAAGTCTACAGGAGAACAGGGAACTGGACCTAACTTGAGTTCCTGTCCAGTGCTTTTGCACATAAGACTATCTTTTAATTCTTCTTCTTCTCTTCAACTGACCACCGTCCTCCTCCTGCTACTTCGATCCTTTCAATAAGTATAGGATTATGCCTTTAATGCAAATTTTATTATTCAGGGTATTGTATTTTAGATAATGTCAGTATTTCTCTTTCAACATATTACATATGTCAAGGTTCCTCCCCCACTCTGAACTCTAGGGTACAGATGTGGGGACCTGCATGAAAAACCTCCTAAGCTTATCTTTACCAGCTTAGGTCAAAAACTTCCCCAAGGTACAAAATATTCCCCCCCGTTGTCCTTGGACTGGCCGCTACCACCACCAAACTAATACTGGTTACTGGGGAAGAGCTGTTTGGACGCGTCTTTCCCCCCAAAATACTTCCCAAAACCCTGCACCCCACTTCCTGGACAAGGTTTGGTAAAAAGCCTCACCAATTTGCCTAGGTGACTACAGACCCAGACCCTTGGATCTTAAGAACAATGAACAATCCTCCCAACACTTGCACCCCCCCCTTTCCTGGGAAATGTTGGATAAAAAGCCTCACCAATTTGCATAGGTGACCACAGACCCAAACCCTTGGATCTGAGAACAATGAAAAAGCATTCAGTTTTTTACAAGAAGACTTTTAATAGAAAATAGAAGTAAATAGAAATAAAGAAATCCCCCCTGTAAAATCAGTATGGTAGATATCTTACAGGGTAATTAGATTCAAAAACATAGAGAACCCCTCTAGGCAAAACCTTAAGTTACAAAAAAGATACACAGACAGAAATAGTTATTCTATTCAGCACAATTCTTTTCTCAGCCATTTAAAGAAATCATAATCTAAGACATACCTAGCTAGATTACTTTCTAAAAGTTCTAAGACTCCATTCCTGGTCTATCCCTGGCAAAGACCAGCATACAGACAGACACAGACCCTTTGTTTCTCTCCCTCCTCCCAGCTTTTGAAAGTATCTTGTCTCCTCATTGGTCATTTTGGTCAGGTGCCAGCGAGGTTACCTTTAGCTTCTTAACCCTTTACAGGTGAGAGGAGCTTTCCCCTGGCCAGGAGGGATTTCAAAGGGGTTTACCCTTCCCTTTATATTTATGACAACATATATTTAACATCTTTTTTAAGAATTTTATTTTAATGAAAAACTATGGGGTCAAGTTCTGGTTTAGGTTATACTGTTGTAATGCCATGGATTTAACTGGAATTGTTCCAGATTTACGCCAACATCATTGAGATCAGAATCTATCCCATATATTTTACTTTTGTGTTTAAATAAGGCATACCTTTCACTAGATAATCCTTACATAAAAAAAGCTTTTACTTTACTGAATGTTAGCTCGCATATGGAAAATAAAGCAAAACCTTTTGAATAGACATGGACACATATGTTTTATGATCTTTATTGTGATTTATTATAGAGCCATTGGGCTAAATTCAGTCTGGCTTCAGTGGGTGCAGCTGGTTATGCAATCAAGTGGAGTTGTGTGCTCTTTCAGTATGGCAGGGCAGAATTTGGTCTATTAAAAGTACTTGTGTTTACTGCTGTTTTTTATGTTGGCTTAAAATGTATTTAGGGAGGGGTGACAGATTGGGATGAATGGAAACCAGGTCCAGTGTATATGTGAAGACGTCTAATTTGGCCAACTTGTTGGACCACAGCAAAAAGCATGAGTCTGTACACTTTAGTTAAACAGCCCAGGCCTTGTAGCTGGAGTGTGTAAAAGATCCATATCTTCTATGTGTTGGGCAGAGTGGGATTCATATTACACAGTGAGCAGTGGGTTACATGTAGGGCTCTGGTTTTGAAAAATGTCTATTATGTGGAAAAGGCAAATGTGTGGAACTAGCTAATTTGGGTGAATTGTGTCCAAGATGTGTCCCAGATTATCCCCTCTTCTTTTATTCAGTGTGCCAGTTTAGCTTGATTGCCATTCGAAAAAAAAAAAAAACCCTGGAAATCTGAGTATCATAGAATCATAGAATCATAGAATATCAGGGTTGGAAGGGACCCCTGAAGGTCATCTAGTCCAACCCCCTGCTCGAAGCAGGACCAATTCCCAGTTAAATCATCCCAGCCAGGGCTTTGTCAAGCCTGACCTTAAAAACTTCCAAGGAAGGAGATTCCACCACCTCCCTAGGCAACGCATTCCAGTGTTTCACCACCCTCTTAGTGAAAAAGTTTTTCCTAATATCCAATCTAAACCTCCCCCACTGCAACTTGAGGCCATTACTCCTCGTTCTGTCATCTGCTACCATTGAGAACAGTCTAGAGCCATCCTCTTTGGAACCCCCTTTCAGGTAGTTGAAAGCAGCTATCAAATCCCCCCTCATTCTTCTCTTCTGCAGGCTAAACAATCCCAGCTCCCTCAGCCTCTCCTCATAAGTCATGTGTTCTAGACCCCTAATCATTTTTGTTGCCCTTCGCTGGACTCTCTCCAATTTATCCACATCCTTCTTGTAGTGTGGGGCCCAAAACTGGACACAGTACTCCAGATGAGGCCTCACCAATGTCGAATAGAGGGGGACGATCACGTCCCTCGATCTGCTCGCTATGCCCCTACGTATACATCCCAAAATGCCATTGGCCTTCTTGGCAACAAGGGCACACTGCTGACTCATATCCAGCTTCTCGTCCACTGTCACCCCTAGGTCCTTTTCCGCAGAACTGCTGCCTAGCCATTCGGTCCCTAGTCTGTAGCGGTGCATTGGATTCTTCCGTCCTAAGTGCAGGACCCTGCACTTATCCTTATTGAACCTCATCAGATTTCTTTTGGCCCAATCCTCCAATTTGTCTAGGTCCTTCTGTATCCTATCCCTCCCCTCCAGCGTATCTACCACTCCTCCCAGTTTAGTATCGTCCGCAAATTTGCTGAGAGTGCAATCCACACCATCCTCCAGATCATTTATGAAGATATTGAACAAAACCGGCCCCAGGACTGACCCCTGGGGCACTCCACTTGACACCGGCTGCCAACTAGACATGGAGCCATTGATCACTACCCGTTGAGCCCGACAATCTAGCCAGCTTTCTACCCACCCTATAGTGCATTCATCCAGCCCATACTTCCTTAACTTGCTGACAAGAATACTGTGGGAGACCATGTCAAAAGCTTTGCTAAAGTCAAGAAACAATACATCCACTGCTTTCCCTTCATCCACAGAACCAGTAATCTCATGATAAAAGGCTATTAGATTAGTCAGGCATGACCTTCCCTTGGTGAATCCATGCTGGCTGTTCCTGATCACTTTCCTTTCATGCAAGTACTTCAAGATTGATTCTTTGAGGACCTGCTCCATGATTTTTCCAGGGACTGAGGTGAGGCTGACTGGCCTGTAGTTCCCAGGATCCTCCTTCTTCCCTTTTTTAAAGATTGGCACTACATTAGCCTTTTTCCAGTCATCCGGGACTTCCCCGGTTCGCCACGAGTTTTCAAAGATAATGGCCAATGGCTCTGCAATCACAGCCGCCAATTCCTTCAGCACTCTCGGATGCAACTCGTCCGGCCCCATGGACTTGTGCACGTCCAGCTTTTCTAAATAGTCCCTAACCACCTCTATCTCCACAGAGGGCTGGCCATCTCTTCCCCATTTTGTGATGCCCAGCGTAGCAGTCTGGGAGCTGTCCTTGTTAGTGAAAACAGAGGCAAAAAAAGCATTGAGTACATTAGCTTTCTCCACATCCTCTGTACTTTCAAATGAGAGAAATATTGTGAGGCTGATGTCCCATATATATTATGCCAGTATCCACCTGGCATAAGTGACAGGAGAGCTGACCCTGAGTTTGTTGTAAATTGAACATATGCTGCATGTTTTGGGTACTTGATGCTTGATTAATAAAATCTGACTAGCCCTTTTAAAAGATAATGTTGTAAATATGGGATTTATCCTGAGGGTACTTGTATGTCTTCTGGTCTCTACCATGAACTGATGACTGTTGTATTCTCTGCTGCAGGATTCCTGTCATCCCTGCCTGGGCAGTTTTTTTATGGGGAATGTTGGAGGGATTATATACAGTGGGCATATTTTACTGCAGCTCTAAACGGGACAAATATGTAACTTCTAATTAACTTTTTCTGCTGATTGAAGCACGTACAGTGGATCACTTGGGGCCAGACATCACCATGGCCTGCTGGCTAGAGGGGAACATGCACGTGGTGACTGGGTCTGCATATTTACTGGTCCTCTTTAGAGTACTCCTGTGTAGACCCTCCCACACTGATTACACTAGGGAGAAGGGGAGGTAAGAGACTCTCTAGGGTCTCTTGCCCTAGGCTGTGGGCAGGATCTAGCTTACAGTAATATTGCCTCACCCTAAGTAATGCAGAGATGTCATCCTTTCTCTATTCACTAGTATTAAAAATATTGGGCCAAATCCTAATGTCCTTACTCAGTTCATTTTTTTTTTTTTTTACCCAAGTTGAAACTGAACTTCAGACATAGCCCAGTAGTCGCAATTAAAAAAAAATGAATAAGCGTGTACAGCACATTCATGGAGGATTTAATAATCATTTTTCATGTATGGTATTGGGATATTGTAACTTAAGCTTGAAATAAATCATCTAGAGTAGGGTACATAGCAGCTGAATTTCGGTAAAGACTTCTAATGGATCATAAGTAGTATTTATTATGAAGCATCTAGCTGATTTTAAAAAATAAGTTAGGCATTTCAGCTACAGCATTTACCTCTGAAACCCTCTGTTAATTTTGGTGATTTTGCAACCATGTTTCCTTATTTTTTAAAAAAAGACAAAACAAAAACCTCTTTCCTCATCTGTTTTGTAAAAAATAAAAGAGGAAACTGACTGACTAATTGAATAGACAGTGGAAACAGTGAAGCTAATTATACACAAAGTGTTGTCAAATACACATAGTAAAGAGTGAAAATGCTTCTTTAATTTCTTTGTTATACTAATCAGAAGTGTCACTTCTAAACACAATAGATGAAAAACTTCTGTAAAATTTGTTTTTTAGTCAGTGAATTTTTTTAAGAATTTTTTTAAAAGAATCAATTTTTTTTGTCTGATGCTGTGGAACAATACTACATACATCTAAGGAGAAGCACAATTGTCACTCCCAGGAAAGACGTCTGGACAAAAAAACATATTAGAGGGGAAGCTCTTCTCTAGAGAAATGACACAGAAAATCAGCCTGGTAATGGTATTTAAGTTTGAATGTTCATTCACTTTCCTCTCAAGTTAAGTGACTGTCTTATCTATCATATTGTCACATTTAATGAAAAACCTATAGCCTGTTTAGCACATTTGAGGGTTTTTTTGCTTATAATCCAGCATTCAATTTGGCTTGGTGGATTGGACAGCCTTACTTTGTTTGCAGTATTTTGAGTATTTCTTTCTCTTTTTTGCATTTGAGGTTTATTCAGCAGAAATTAGCTTCTGGAAATACTGAGCTGTGGAAGCTGGAGAGACTTTCTGGGCTTGGCACCCTTTGAATCTTATCCTAATTTAGAAGAACATTTGTAGAGCTATTGCCACTTTCGAATGCAGTGCTTCTGGAGTATGCATGTGTGAACAACACAGACTCTGGCATGCCATGCAGCTTCTTCATGTGGAGTCCTCCTCTGGGAGACCTATTAATAGTTGGGAATGGCACAGAGAGTTGGGCTGCATGTATGCTGTTTTAGTCTTATTTTATATTCTCACTTTTCAGAGTGGTGTAATGTCCCCAGTATGGATGCTACAAGCTGCTAGTCCGAAGTCACATAGCAGGTCAGCGCCTTAACCATATTTGTTAGACTCCAAGAGCGCAATCTATTTAGTTTATCACTATCAGGGAGTGGTCCCCAAACTTTTTACCTCTTGGGCCTCCCACCCTGACTTGGCCCTGTCTGCACCCCCCAACCCCCCAGAACTGGGGCCGGGAGCGGAGGACACGGCTCTGGGAGGGGAGACATGGACAGGAGTAAGGGGACCAGTGGCTGGAGCCACAGCTGGGGGCTGGCCCAGGCTCCAGCTGCTCCCCCCCGAATGTTCCTCAGCACCCCCCTAAGGGAGCACGCCTCACAGATAGGGAACCTCTGCTATAAGGCATGTTTTTAAATCCTTTAGTCATCCTCACGGCTCTTTGAACACTGTCCAATTTATCAACATCTTTCTTGAATTGTGGACACAATATTCCAGCAATGTCTCACCTGTGCCAAATATAGAGGTAACATAACCTCTGTACTCCCAGTCAAGGTTCTCCCATTCATTCATCCCAGGATCACATGAGCTCTTTTGGCCACAGGATCACACTGGGGTTCTTGTTCTGTTGATTATCCACCATGACCCCCAAATCTTTTTCAGAATCACTGCTTCTCGAGATAGAGCCCCCAGTCCTGCAAGTGTGGCCTACATTCTTTGTTCTGAGATGTATGTACTTACACTTAGCTGTATTAAAATCAATATTGTTTGTTTGCACCCAGTTTAACAGGAGACCCAAATTGCTCTGTATCCGTGACCAGTCATCTTCAATATTTACCACTCCCCCAATTTTTTGTGTCATCTGCAAACTTTATCAGTGGCGATTTTCAGTTTTCTTCCAAGTCTCTGATAAAAGTGTTAAATAGTGTAGGGCCAAGAACCAGCCCCTGCAGGACCCCACTGGAAACATACACACTTGATGATAATTCCCCAGTTAAAATTACAGACCTATCAGTTATCCATTTTTTCCACTTAATGTGTGCCTTGTTAATTTTAACTGCCACTCAGTTGAGAAAGAGCCAGTATTATGTACAATATTTGTTATATTCCACAGCTTTTTTAAGCCTTCATTCTTGTTGAATATCTTATTCCATCTCTTATTTTATATGTTACCTAATTTCCAATTCCTATACAGGTTTTTTTTGTATTCACTTTATTATGCTAATTCACCTTAGTTGTATGGTTATTTTGTTCAAATCATCTTGATGCTTAAATTTTACTGGGGTTCGCCTGTGGGTTTCACATATTATGCTTTTAATCTCTCCAATTCATCCCTGGTCCTTATGTTCCTAGCTAGCTGATTACACAAGCCCTGCAAAGTTAAATTGAAAAGTTTTGGTTAACTTCCCTCAAGAGGAGCTATTAGATTTTTAATTAGGTGTTCATGAGAATGTGTTGTTTTTCATAGATTTTTTTAAGGTCAGAAGAAACCACTGTGATCATCTCGTCTGACCTCTAGGATAACACAGACCATAGGAGTTACTTGAATTAATTCCTGTTTGAACTGGAGCATATCTTTTAGAAAAACATCCAGTCGTGACTTTAAAATTTCCAATGATGGAGAATCCACCACAGCCCTTGCTTATACTGTTCCAGTAGTTAATTACCCTCATTAAAAATGTGTGCTTTATTTCTAGTCTAAATTTGTCTAGTTTCATCTTCCAGCCATTGAATTTTGTTACATCTTTGTCTGCTAGACTGAAGAGTTCTCTATTACCAAATTTCTGTTCCCCATATGGGTGCTTATAGACTGATCAATAACTCCCTAACATTCTCTTTTATATTCTAAATAGATTAAACCTTAAATCATTCTCGTGGCTCTTCTCTTTACCCTCTCCATTTATCAACATCCTTTTTGAAATGTGGTCTCCAGAACTGGACACAGTCTTCCAGGAATGGTCACACTAGTACCCAACAGAGAAATAAGATAACCTCTCTAATCCTACTAGAAATTCCCCTGTTTATACGTTCAATGATTGCGTTAGCGCTTTTAGGCCACAGCATCGCACTGGGACCTTTTGTTCAGCTGATTAGCCACCGTGACCCCTAAATCCTCTTCAGTCACTGCTTCGCAAAATAGAGTCCTCCCATTCCATAAGTATGGCCTACATTCTTTGTCTATAGATGTAGACATTTACGTTTGGTTGTATTAAAGTGCATATTGTTTGCTTGCATCCATCTTGCAAGTGATCCAGTGGCTTGTCCCCTTCATTATTTTCAACTCCCTCCCAATCTGTGTGTCCTCTACAAACTTTCTGAATGATGATTTTGTGTTTCTTCTAGGTCACTAATAAAAATATTAAATAGCATAAGGCCAAAACCCAGTCCTTGCGGGATCGCACTGGGAACACACCCACTTGATAATCTCCTCTGTTTACAATTAAATTTTGAGACCTATCATTTAGCCAGATTTTAATCCATTTAATTTTGGCCATGTTGAACTGTTTTGGTTCTAGTTTATTAATCGAAATATTTTGTGGTACCAAGTCAAATGCTTTACACAGATCTACTGTATCAACACTATATACTATACTATATTAATGAAACTTGAACTCTTATAAAAAAAGATGTCAGGCTAGTTTGACAAGATCTATTTTCCATAAACCCAGAATGATTGGCATAAGTTATATTACCCTTCTTTAATTCTTTATTAATCACGTCCTGTATCAGCACTTCTATTATTTTTTCTGGGATCAGTGTCAGACTTATAATTACCTTAATCATCCTGTTCATTCTTTTTGAATTGACACAACTTTGATTGTTGATTGTTCCAGTCTGGTTTGTAGGTGTCAGGGACCTAAAATACATCACAAAAGCTACAATCATAGAACCATAGAATATCAGGGTTGGAAGGGACCTTAGGAGGTCATCTAGTCCAACCCCCTGCTCAAAGCAGGACCAATCTCCAATTTTTTCCCCAGATCCCTAAATAGCCCCCTCAAGGATTGTACTCACAACCCTGAGTTTAGCAGGCCAAGGCTCAAACCACTGAGCTATCCCTCAATAGATTCTAATTACCAGCTGGTTGGTAGTCTCAGTAAAGAGGCCAAACACTGCAGGGTATGGAGACCAAACTTCTATAGACAGTGCCTTCAGGAGAGGAGTAAGGGGCATTGGTGGGACAGAGGTAGGGAAGGATGATTGCACTGCCCTGCCTTGATAGTACCTGTCCAAGTAGGCTCCAGGAGGCAGATTCTCGGCTGCTGTAAATTTTCAGTGGAGCTATGACCACTTACACCAGGATCCACCCACAACTGTCAGTGTCTTGTCTCTATCACAAGAAATAGTCTATTTGTTTCACTTTAAAAAGTTAATTTCTCCTAAACATGTTGAAGGTGGTGCATAACTTGTTTTGGTGTACTCTTTCTTCGTTGGAACAGCCATTTAGCCTTAGCATATTTGAATCATGTTTGGAAAGCTAGCTAACCACTGTGAATGGGAAGACTCTGCGTATCTAGCATGCAGTCAAGATCAAAATGCCTTTTGTCAGATATACAGGAAACCACTCCAAACTTATGCTCCCTGTTCACATGCTACATAGTCCTCATTCATTTCTAGAACTTCAGATTTACTGCAGAAGGTTGCTTTTTTTATTTTATTTTTTTTATTTACAAATTTAGTGTCAGAGTCATGCAAAGTGTCGTGGGTTTTTGTTTGTTTGTTTGTTTTTTAAAGCAATGAGTAAAAACTGAGCAGTAAAGGAGGCAGTAATGATGATTGAGCTAGCATTTGGCTATTAATATATTTTGTCAGAAAACTATTATCTTCCAAATTATAAATGGTCCAAATATGAATTGCAGTGTAATGAGCTGGCTCTTCTGTCTGTGTGTATACAGCAGGCCTCAGTTGAATGAAAATTTATGCTTTTTCAAGTATTTATGGGTCTTTTTTTTTTCTTGCTGAACCACTGGAACCATTCCCAGAATTACAGAATAACAAAATCTAAAAATGGAAAAGACAAACATTGTTTAGTACTTGCAGGACCATCTCCCTGCTAACACTGGACTGACCTGATGTTCTTTTGCCTCACTCAGGGCCAAGTTTTCCATTCTGGCCTCTGTCTGGATTCCCCCTAGGAGGGAGATGGTGCAGAGTTGGGGGTCTGGGCGTGTGTGCTGGCATAATATTGTTTAAAGCGCCTCTATTTTTGCAGACTGCTCATAGTCCCAAAGGGGCCATTCTGGGATCTGGGGGTTGCCAAGGCATACAGATTCCCTAGCTATGCTCCCTTTCCCTGGGATGTTCCTCCTATCCAGTTGCGTGAGGGAGAGGTGACAGATGTGTTGATACAGCAGCACTGCTCTGCCAAGGATCTGACATCTTGTGTTTGGCAGAGCAGGGGTTAACCCTCCCCTTTGGCTAGCTGAAGGATCTGTGTAGGGATTTTCAGGGTAATAGCAATGGAAATTAATTAATTCCTCTCAGCACACCATAAACTCAATCCTTTTACCATTGAAGCCAATAGGAGTTTTGCTGTCCATGTTAAGTGGGGGCAGAACCGGGCCCTATAAGGGAGGGAGTGTTCTGGAGAATTGGGAGCAACCTGGCAGTAAGGTCTCACTATGAAGAAGGCAGGAGCTTTGAGGAGAACAGGGGAGAGCTGTGGGGGAAGTCTTCCTCTTCTGAGCTTGGCTGGAGTGAGCCATGCTTTAGTTTGGTTTCTGCAATAATGGTCTGACATAGCAGTGCTAGTAGAATGATCCCCCTAAACATGTGAGCTTTCTGGGAGACAATCTCCACTGAGGACACCTAGCCCATTCAGAGGAATTGCAGCTCCCAGAATTCTTATCCTTATTAAAGGGGCCAAGGATATAACAGATATACTGCGATATGCACACTGGCCCCAAGCACCAGTGTGCACTCTTAAGTCAGTTGAGTTGCATGTAACAGAGAGCGAGCTGCTGCTCTGTTTGTGGCCAGTCTCTAGGATTGTGATGAGGCTGAGGTATGTTGTGTGACTGACAGCCCAAATCTTTGGGCAAAGGGAGCAGGGATTTTCAAGTACTATTTCTCTCACTGCCCAGTGCAGCGTCTTGGCTCACTGAACTGGTGCTGAGTAGCAGGGTAGATTAATGGATTTCACCTCTCAAAGGCTTTCCAGGAAGAGGAAAACAGGCACTTCAATCGTTGTTACAAATTGCCATTTAAAATAGAGCTCTTTTATACAATGCATACATTTCAAGTAGGGCTGTCGATTAATTGCAGTTAACTCATGCGATTAACTCAAAAAAATTAATCGTTATTAATCACATTGTTAAACAATAGAATACTGATTGAAATGTATTAAATATTTTGGATGTTTTTCTACATTTTCATATTTATTGTATTCAGTGTTGTAATTGAAATCAAAGTGTATATTATTTTTATTACAAATAATTGCATTGCAAAAAAGATCAACAAAAGAAATAGTATTTTTCAATTCACCTCATACAAGTACTGCAATCTCTTTGTCATGCAAGTGCAACTTACAAATGTAGATTTTTGTTGTTGTTACATAACTGCACTCAAAAACAAAACAATGTAAAACTTCAGAGCCTACTTCTTGTTCAGCCAATCGCTAAGACAAACAAGTTTGTTTACATTTTCAGGAGATAATGCTGCCATCTTCTAATTTACAATGTCACCAGAAAGTGAGAACAGACTTTCGCATGGCAATTTTGTAGCCAGCATTGCAAAGTATTTACATGCCAGATATGCTAAACATTCATATGCCCCTTCTTGCTTAGGCCACGATCCCAGAGGACATGCTTCCATGCTGATGACGAGTGTTAAAAAAAAGTGCGTTAATTAAATTTGAGACTGAACTCTTTGGGGGAGAACTGTATGTCCCCTGCTGTTTTACCCGCAGTCTGTCATATATTTCATATTATAGCAGTCTTGGATGATGACCCACCAGGTCTTCATTTTAAGAACACTTTCACTGCAGATTTGACAAAACGCAAAGAAGATACCAATGTGAGATTTCTAAAGATAGCTACAGCACTCGACCCAAGGTTTAAGATCTGAAGTGCCTTCCAAAATCTGAGAGGGATGAGGTGTGGCGCTTGCTTTCAGAAGTCTTAAAAGAGCAACACTCCGGAAACTACAAAACCTGAACCACTAAAAAAGAAAATCAACCTTTTGCTGGTTGCATCTGACTCAGATAATGAAAGTGAACATGCGTTGGTCTGGTCTGCTTTGGATTGTTATCGAGCAGAACCCATCATCAGCATGGATGCATGTCCCCTGGGATGGTGATTGAAGCATGAAAGGACATATGAATCTTTAGCACATCTGGCACGTAAATATCTTGCGAGGCCGGCTACAACAGTGCCAGGAGGGTGCCTGTTCTCACTTTCAGGTGACATTGTAAACAAGAAGCAGGCAGCATTATCTCCTGCAAATGTAAACAAACTTGTTCAGTCAATCTCAGACAAACAAGAAGTAGGACTGAGTGGACTTGCAGGCTCTAAAATTTTACATTGTTTTATTTTTGAATGTAGGTTTTTTTGTACACAATTCTACATTTGTAAGTTCAGCTTTCATGATAAAGAGGGTGCACTGCAGTACTTGTATTAAGGGAATTGAAAAATACTGTTTCTTTTGGTTTTTTTACAGTGCAAATATTGTAATCAAAAATAACTATAAAGTGAACACTATACACTTTGCATTCTGTGTTGTAATTCAAATCAATATATTTGAAAATGAAGAAAACATCCACTTTTTTTAAATAAATGGTATTCTAATATTGTTTAACAGTGCGATTAATCGCGATAAATTTTTGTAATCGCACGATTAATCACGATTAATTTTTTTAAACGCTTGACAGCCCTAATTTCAAGTTGATTGACCTTTCCATGTAAATTCAACTTTTTTTGTGGGGGGGAGGTTGGAGGTGTGTTAAATAGAAGTTTTAACTCCTTAAACACTGGAAACAACAGTACTGAATGCACATTCTGGTTTTCTAACTCCAGATTATGAATAGTCATATAGTATAACCTGTGGATGTGTGCTACTCATATGAATGCCCAATAGTAAAATGGCATATTTCTTGTATTCCACCTCTCCCTATTTTTAGCACCACTTTCTGTAGAAGTGACCAGATTATAAACTAATCTCAAATTATTTTAAATTGGAATAGGCTGAAAAAAGTGTTGTTTTTTTTTTTGTTTGTTTTTTTAAATTTTGGAAATTTGAAAACATTCAACATGCACATCATCAGGTAGAGATACATTTTCACTGTTTGTGCCAGTGTAGAATGAATTTCACAACATCAGCTCATTGTCCAGACTACATTGTCATTATTACTGTGGTTATCTAAAGTGAAGCTTTTGTTATAAATGGCCTTTATGTAGTGATATCCAAAAGGAAGGGATGAAAGGACTCTTAAGTAGACTCACAGATATTGAGGTCAGAAGGGACCATTCTGATCATCTAGTCTGACCTACTGCACAGTGCAGGCCACTGAATCTCATCCACCCACTCCTGCAATAAACCTCTCACCTATTTCTGAGCTATTGAAGTCTTCAAATCATGGTTTAAAGACTTCAAGGTGCAGAAAATACTCCAGCCAGTGACCTGTGCCCCATCCTGCAGAGGAAGGTGAAAACCCCACAGGGCCTCTTCCAATCTGCCCTGGAGGAAAATTCCTTCCCAACCCAAAATATAGCGATCAGCTGAACCCTGAGCATGTGGGTAAGATTCACGAGCCAGATACCCACGAAAGAATTCTCTGTAGTAACTCAGATCCCACCCCATCTAACATTCCATCACAGGCCATTGGGCCTATTTATGATGAATAGTTAAAGATCAATTAATTGCCAAAATCATGTTATCCCATCACACGATCTCATACCAAAATTGAACTCTTATTCCAATGTTTGATGTCCTGGTGAGGCATGTGTTTGTTTGTTTTTTTTATGTTAGGTGGCCTCCTCTTAACCTAATTGACAATACTTTCCCTGACCTGTTAGTGTTTTTCCTTCTGATTTTTGTTGTAGTTTTGGTGGTAACCCTTCAGAGAGCTGGGTTTTAATCCTCTTAGTGAGAAGGGCACTGTATCCCACTAAAACGGCAGTTTTCAAACTTTACCAACTCAAGGACTCCCATTTTGATTTAAAATTTTTCGTGGACCCCCAAGTCTCCTGCTCAGCCCCAGGCCCCACCCCCAATCCACCCCTTCCCCCAAGGCCCCCCTCCATTCCCTCCCCCACGCACGCCCTGTCCCCACTCCTCCCCCGCTCTCCCAGTGTCTCCTGCACGTCACTGAAGAGCTGTTCCCCGGCATGCAGGGGGCACTGGGAAGATGGGGGAGGAGTTGATGAGCGGGGCTGGTGGCTCCAGACATGATTCTGCCCCCTCTCCGAGCATGCCCCATGCCTACTCCTCCCCGTCCCTCCCAGCTCCTCCTGCATGCCACTGAACAATACCCAGCATGCAGGAGACACTGGGAGGGACTGGGAGGAGTTGATCAGCGGGGCCAGTGGATCCACTGGAGTAACCTTGTGGATCCCCAGGAGTCCGCGGACCCCAGTTTGAGAAACGCTGCACTAAAACATATGAGTGCTCCTTTTGAATTGGTCAAAGTGGGCAGTTTGTGAAAACAGATGAACTTCTTGGCATTAAGGGTTTATATTTTTCTTTTGCCTCTAAAAATCTTATTTGAGTGTCGTCATGTTTTTATGGTGTTAGTCTAATACACCAGGAGTCAAGCATTCTTTTGGCTCAACTAATTATGTGACTTGCTATTGCCCTTGAATATTAAGGCAGAAAGTGGTGTTTATATGGTGAAAGTTTAAAAAAAATTGTTTAAAAACTAAAAGTGGCAGAAGGAAAATGGATAAGGAAGTGGCTCAAGATCGATGATTCCTGGTCTTAGTGGGATAAGTGTGGTATTAAGAGCACTTTCTGCTCAACCACATAACATTTTCATAGAAACCACTAATTTTATGATAGGAGGGATAGATTGGTCAATATGTCTGAAGCATGAGTGACGGATGCATAGGTTACAGATTATGATGGGCAGTGGAGTGGCACAGGCACAGTTAGGAAGTACTTTCATATCTTTGTTGAAAGAAATAGTGATTCCATAGGAGAACCATTATTTTCAACAAGTGTTTTTTTCCATACTCTGTGTGTGTGTGTGTATTTATATATAAACCACTTTTGGTTTTCCAGTCCTCAGTGCTGCTGCTTGCAGTTTTATAAGAAGTGGAAATTGAGATGTCTGTTTTAAACACTGCTGTTATTCCATATTTTAGTTTTTAAAAGGATACTATGCTTAATCTGCAGTTATACATATCTTATGAAGATACTGGCATTTAAATAGTTGTCTGTTTCTTCATTTGTTTATTGTTTCAGCTAGTTAGAATTCTTACCTGAATACTCAATCTAAGTGAATTGCACCCAACATTATAGGAGCTGTGGAAGTTCTCATGCCTCTCCATTCCCCTCACTGTGTGAATCTACTTTAAGGGGATCAGAGGTTATGGAGTGAGTGTGCAATGGGACTCCTCACCCCACTGTAGATGGTAAGGGTTACAGATGTGAAATACTGAGATCTCAGCTTCTGCATAGAAGTTGCTTGCGAAGTTCCTTATAATACATGGTTGACATGCTGGTTTCTTTTCAATAACAAGTTGAATCATTCCAGGTTTACTCCTGGTGCTAGTCCAGTCAGTCCATTTTTACCCCAGGCTAGGGTAAACCACAAACAACTCTGGAGTGTCCAGACTAGTGTGTACATTCATGTTAGCTAGCTCAAGTTAACTTACTATCAATTTCTTCAAGTTCAAAAATGTGTAGACATACCCTAGGACTGCAGAAGGGGAGAGGGAGGTCAAAAGTGCTGTGTAGCAGGGTGGATAAAAATCAATGATTTTTTTTAAAAAAAAATCAGATTTTTTTAAAATTTACATTGGATTTTTTTGATAAAATGCTTTTTGAGGAAAAAACCATCTAAAGATAGAAACATTATAGCTCAAAGATATCTCAACATGGAATAGGGATTATAAATTCTATAGTATGAGACAATATATTCATGTAATGTTTAAGAAAAGTTTTGTAAATGAGTTCCAATAGTTCATGGATTAGGGACCCAATTTTATGGAGTTCCACAGGCTTCCACATGTATAGATTATTTAGGTTAATATTTCTATCTACCCAATGGGACTCGGTGCTCAGTCTAGAAGATACCATCAGACATGCTTAGTTTTTGAAGTTCTCAAACTATGGATTTGTCTCCCCAGAGGTAACATGCTTGTTAACAGCAAAAATGTTTTTAAATAAATAAATAATATATAGAGGTGAGAAATAACAGACCTCAACTCTATTGTCCCTCTGCAAATTTGTGCACACAGGGTCAATCCCTTACATCTCTCTAAAAGTGCAAAGTTTCAAAAAGTTCAATGAATAGAAGATTGTTGGGGGTGGAATAGATCTGGACAAGGAGAAGAAGTCTGGAGATAAATGTGAGAAGCGAGGAACATATGCTTGTTTTGTTAAAATATTATATGTTTGCTGTTGAAGAAAAAAAAACAGAATACTTAATGTTGTTTTAGTTAAATAAAACAATTTAAATGTCTGTCTGGTGGTGATCTCCTTCTAATACAGCATGGCAAGAAAATTATCCAAATATTAATGATTAACCTGTTGAATTGGAAATAATTCACCTCCCAATGACTTCATAAATATCGGCTTCATTTACCTTTGAAATGAAATAACCAAACAATCATTCATTTTCTGATATAGCGGTAAAACTAATCTGAAAAGTTTTCAAAATAAATCTCTGTTTAAAAATGTATAGTGTGTACCTTCTAAAAATGAAATTTACATCTATCTCTGAATTGTGAAGAATATGTATTAAGGTTATAACAACCAACAAGAATGCACTTTTATGTATAAAACCATGATTAAATTGAGTCTTCCTGACTAGTGATTTAACTTATGATTTAAATCAAATTGATTTAAATCAAATCCACTCTGCTGTGCAGGGAGGCAGTCTTGGGAGCTGGTCCAGGATATTGCATCCAAAGATGCAGCTGCTCAAATGTGTCATCTTTTGTGGGGTGAATCCTGGATGTTTGGGTTGCAGGAAATCCCAAAGTAGAAATTGTTCTTTGCTGCAGAGAAGGGATCAACAAGTGAAGCCATGCTCCATGGTCTTAAGAAAGCCAGTCAGGAGCTGGTAGCATGTGGGCCAATGCCAGTGCTCCTGCTGAGGCTACAGGATAACACTGACTCCTAGAAATGTAGGGCTGGAAGGGACTTCTAGACGTAGCCCATCTCCGTGTGCTGAGGCAGGACCACAAATATACCTAGACCATCCCTGACTGGGGTTTGTCTAACCTGTTCTTGAAAAGACTGCCAGTGACACAGATTCTACAGCTTCCCTTAGTAACCTATTATGGTATTATTATCCTTACAGTTAGAAAGTTTTTCCTAGTGTCTAACCTAAATCTCCCTTGTGAGCTTGTTCTAGGCCAGGGGCAAGAGACTTAATCTAATCAAGAAATTTTGTTTCTTGTGAATGTCTTTGAATGCCCAGCCAGCTTCTCTCCCTCTGCCCCCATCTCTCATGCACTATCCCCATCTTTTGGCAATTGAATGGGCACCAGTTGAATTGATCCCAGAAACATCCTTTACAGGAACAACAAGTGGTTAATTACTGTTAGCAACAATGAATGTTTACTCCTGGGGAAATTCTGCACCAAAAAATTAAAGATTTTGCACAAAATTTAAAATTCTGCATATTTTATTTGTCAAAATAATGCAATATAATCATACTGGTTTCAATAATTTTGGTAATTTATTTAAACTACAATACAATGGGTGGAGAATGGGAGTGGGAAGCATTGGAGAAAATCCCCAAACCCCCTTGCTTAATAGTAATGTAGATAGGTTTGACCCTTTATTTCTAGTTATTAGTCAACAAATATATGCAGCCATATGCTCAGTATTACATCATAGGCAACTGAAGAGCAAGTGAGGGCTGGCGAATCAAACTCACAATTTATATTGGCTACTGACGATCTCCAGAAAGGTCAGTAGCAAACAGTTCATGGACCACGTTTTCATAGGACATTTTTTTTTCATTCCAAAAATTTAGTTTAGTTCTAATCACTAAAGCACCATAAGCATTTATAAGGCCATACTGTCCTTTACATCACTCTGGCAATGTAAAGGAGACTTAAAACTTTTACATCTATTTTATACACCTGGGGGAATTCACAAAGGCAAGGGGAACAATTCACTAAGCAAGCAGGCTGCTACATTCTGCTCTGCCTGAGGGGACAGAGCCTGCCTCACACCTACCTCCTCAGAAACACCCCGATGCTCTGCCCCTCCAGGCTGAGTATGCCACAATAGCAAGCGAGAGGGACAGTGTCTGTCTGTCTGTCTCTCTCTCACACACACGCACGACTGCGCCCCCCCCCCCAGCAGTGATTTACATCTCTACTAGGTGCTCCAGGTACTCGAACCGACCTGCCTTCAATGCCTGGGAGGAGTGCGTGAACACTCGTATGACTTCGCTTTGTTTCCCCATCAGAATTCATTTTTCTGCATGGAAACAAAGAAATCTGTGGGGGACATGAATTTTGCAAATGTGCAGTGATGCAGAATACCCCCAGCAGTAAATGTTACATAACTCTTCAGAAAATATCTATAACTGAAAAAGCATTGAAGTCCAAATATAAAAATAATTCTTGCTTTGGATCAAACCCATAATTTCTAGTAGGTGCCTTGTGATGTGCAAATGGAGAACGTCAATAGGTTGAAACAAAATCCTTTGACAGATATTCAGGCATGTCTACAGCCTTGGTATGTTTTTAATCTAGAGAAGGCCTAATAAAGAGTCTTGCATTGCTACTTGTTTGTTACCATATCATAGCAACAAAATAGATTACTTATTGTCTAACTTGCATCTCAGTCATATTTTTCTCATTTACTAGGCATATTCATACTTCGTTATATTCTGTCAATAAATTTTTCATAGCCAACTAGAGAATGTTAGTTCATGCCTTGAAACTTTTTTAATTAAAACAAATATTTGCAGCTGTTAGTTCAGTTTTGCAAGCTGGTACTGAGGTGGAGGGAACAAAGAGAGCCAAACATGAGTAATCATAACATGAATTTGTCAAAATTCACCATTTCACAGCACACAACAGAGGTCTGAGTGAATTCAATTTATGAATAGAACCAGTGATATCTCCATAAACTTAAGCAAAGTTACAGTCAAATTTGTACAGTGTTTGGCTTCTATAGACAACTGAGGCCCACCCAGATTTTCTAATATTCAGTAATTCCCTTTTAATTTTTAACATTTGAATCTATATTTTAAGTATACACTTTGCCCTGAGACAGTGTGTTGGGGGCATTAACTGATATTTTTAAATAGAGGACAAAGAAATAATAGAACTGATGTTTAGGCTTTATGCTGTTTTTCATGTTGCATACTGTCTGCTGTTGGATTATTTTGCCTATATGCCAATACATTAATGAATAGCTAAATTAGAATTGTAGGACTGGAAGGGACCACGAAAGGTCATCCAGTGCAGTCCCCCACAATCCGGCAGGAATAAGTATTATCTAGACCATCCCTAACAGGTATTTGTCTAACCTGCTCTTAAAAATCTCCAGTGACAGAGATTCCACAACCTCCTTAGGCAGTTTATTCCAATGCTTAACCACCGTGACGGTTAGTACGCTTTAATATCCAACCTAAATCACCCTTGCTGCAATTTAAGCCCATTGCTGCTTGTTCTATCCTCAGCAGTTAAAGAGAACAAATTTTCTCCCTCCTCTTTGAAACAACCTATTATGTACTTGAAAACTATTATCATGTCCTCTCTGTCTTCTCCAGAGAAAACAAACCCAGTTTTTTTCAATCTTCGCTCATGTTTTCTAGACCTTGAATAATTTTTGTTGCTTTTCTCTGGACTTTCTCCAATTTATCCACATCTTTCCTGAAATGTGGCGCCTAGAACTGGACACAATATTCCAATTGAGGCCTAATCAGCATGAAGTAGAGGGGAAGAATTACTTCTTATCTTGCTTACAACACTCCTGCTAATGCATCCCAGAATGGTGCTTGCTTGCTTTTTTTTTTTTTTTTTTTGCGTGCAACTGTGTTACACTCTTGACTCATCTTTAGCTTGTGATCCACTGTGACCCTTCCCACCCGCCCATATCCCTTTCTGCAGTACTCCCTCCTAGTAGTCATTTTCCATTTTGTATGTGTGCAGCTTATTGTTCCTTCCTAAGTGAAGTACTTTGCATTTGTCCTTATAGAATTTTATCCTTTTTTCTTCAGACCATTTCTCCAGTTTGTGTAGATCATTTTGAATTTTAATCCTATCCTCCAAAGTACTTGCAACCCGTCTCAGCTTGGTATCATCTGCAGACGTTATAAGTATACTCTCTATAAAATGTATAATGATATAAGGAGGGAGGACTTGGGCATAATTTTTCTATTTAAAAATACAAAAAACCTTCCTATATTTCAATAATGTTCTGTTAGTTTACGTGCGATACCTTGCCAAACAGCTACAACTGCCTTACTCCTTATGACTTGAATGAACGTGGCACACCAAAAATCTGTTGTGAAGCTTGAAAGCTGAGAGTGCAGTGATGAAACTTGAGAGAAATGGCCAAATCCTCGGATGATGTAAATCAGGTAGTGCTATCAAAATCAGTGGAGCTACCCTGACTTACACTGGCTGACGATCTGCCATAAAACTAGAATGTTTTTCTTTGACTTTCGTATGGAAAAATTCTGCCTCCTATGGCTCGATCTTTTCTTTATCCACATTTTTGTAAAGTTCAGAATTCCTTTTTACTGTGATAATGGTAAAATTATCCCCTGATATTACCAGGGGCTAAAATGTATTGAGTAAACTAACTAAAAGGTCTATTATTTTCTTTGTATAAAATACTCATGTAATTCTCATTACTGTCAGTAGTAGTACAGAAGGTAAATGGAGATGATAGTAGACCCAGAAAAAAACTAATATTTTATATCAAAATAAAGTTATTTTATATTATTGGGATCATGGAATAATGACAAACCAAGCACCTTGGCAACAGTAATAAAAATATTGTGTTTTCCCAAATGTTTAGCTGTAATATCATAGAATCATAGAAGATTAGGGTTGGAAGAGACCTCAGGAGGTCATCTAGTGCAACCCCCTGCTCAAAGCAGACCAACACCAATTAAATCATACCAACCAGGTCTTTGTCAAGCCAGGCCTTTAAAATCTCTAAGGATGGAGATTCCACCACCTCCCTAGGTAACCCATTCCAGTACTTCACCACCCTCCTAGTGAAATAGTTTTTCCTAATATCCAACCTAGACCTCCCCCACTGCATCTTGAGACCATTGCTCCTTGTTCTGCCGCCACTGAGAAGAGCCTAGCTCCATCCTCTTTGGAGCCTACCTTCCAGGTAGTTGAAGGCTGCTATCAAATTCCCCCTCACTCTTCCCTTCTGCAGACTAAATAAGCCCAGTTCCCTCAGCCTCTCCTCATACGTCATGTGCCCCAGCCCCCTAATCATTTTCGTTGCCCTCCGCTGGACTCTCCAATTTGTCCATATCCTTTCTGTAGTGTGGGGCCCAAAACTGGATTCAGTACTCCAGATGTGGCCTCACCAGTGCTGAATAGAGGAGAATAATCACTTCCCTCGATCTGCTGGCAGTCCTCCTATTAATACAGCCCAATATGCTGTTAGCCTTTTTGGAAACAAGGGCACATTGTTGAATCGTATCTAGCTTCTCATGCACTGTAATCCCCAGGTCCTTTTCTGCAGAACTGCCACTTAGCCAGTCAGTCTCCAGTCTGTAGCAGTGCATGGGATTCTTCTGTCCTAAGTGCAGGACTCTGCACTTGTTGAACCTCATCAGATTTCTTTTGGCCCAATCCTCCAATTTGTTTAGGTCACTCTGGACAATATCCCTACCCTTAAATGTATCTACCTCTCCCGCCAGCTTAGTGTCATCCACAAACTTGCTGAGAGTAAAATCCATCCCATCAATGAAGATGTTGAACAAAACCAGCCCCAGGACCGACCCAGGGGGCACTTCTCTTGATACAGGCTCCCAAGTAGACATTGAGCTGTTGATCGCTTCCCATTGAGCCCGATGATCCAGCCAGCTTTATAACCACCCTATAGTCTGTTCATCTAATCCATACTTTTTTAACTTGCTGGCAAGAATACTGTGGGAGACGATATCAAAAGCTTTGCTAAAATCAAGCTATATCATGTCCACCATTTTCCCCATATCAACAGAGCCAGTTATCTCATCAAAGAAGGCAATCAGGTTGGTCAGGCATGATTTGCCCTCGGTGAATCTATGTTGACTGTTTCTGATCACCCTCCTCTCCTCCAAGTGCTTCAGAATGGATTCCTTGAGGACCTGCTCCATGATTTTTCCTTGGATTCTCTTTCTTCCCTTTTTTAAAGATGGGCACTATATTTGCCTTTTTCCAGTCGTCTGGGACCTCCCCCGATTGCCACGAGTTTTCAGAGATAATGGCCAGTGGCTCTGAAATCTCATCAGCCAACTCCCTCAGCAGGCTCGGATGCATTAGATCCAGACCCATGGACTTGTGTATGTCCAGCTTTTCTAAATAGTCCTTAACCTGTTCTTTCACCACTGAGGGCTGCTCACCTTCTCCCCATACTGTTCTGCCCAGTGCAGCAGTCTGGGAGCTGACCTTGTCTGTGAAGGCAAAAAGAGCATTGAGTACTTCAGCTTTTTCCACATCATCTGTCACTAGGTTGTTTCCCCCATTCAGTAAGGGTCCCACACTTTCCCCGACCATCTTCTAATTGCTAACATACCTGTAGAACCCCTTCTTGTTACCCTTCACATCCCTTGCTAGCTGCAACTGCAGTTGTGTTTTTGCCTTCCTGATTACACCCCTGCATGCTCAAGCAATATTTTTATACTCCTCCCTAGTCATTTGTCCAAGTTTCCACCTCTTGTAAGCTTTTTGTGTTTAAGCTCACAGAAGATTTCTCAGTTAAGCCAAGCTGGTCGCCTGCCATATTTGCTATTCTTTCTGCACATCAGGATGGTTTGTTCCTGCACCCTCAATAAGGCTTCTTTAAAATACAGCCAGCTCTCCTGGACTCCTTTCCCCCTCATATTAGCCTCCCAGGGGATCCTGCCCATCAGTTCCCTGAACTTCTCAATGTAGCCTTCATTTCTGATAGTACAGGAGTAGGATTATTTTGTCAATTCATCTTTGTAATGAGTGTAATATATTCTAAAAGGATTTTTTAAAAAGATATCACTTAACTTTTAGACATGTTGCACCATTTGAAATGTTGGGCATATCACATATGGAGGATATAATCTTTGAGTGCAAACGCTATTACGATATACTAGTCTTTGTGTACTTTCAAAGCTTGTGCTTGTATTTGGTATTATATTTTCCTTTTAAGTGCTTGCTTAGTTACTAGTTAAACAGACCAACTGTTATCTTTTAGCATAATGGAAACTAGTGACGACTGTGCAGGCACATGCTGCATGCTTATCCTAAAGAGCAAATTAGCAGTTCTGCAGCTGTTACAGACTACAGATCAATTTCAGAAAAGCGGGCTAAGGAATATATAATAGTTGTGTAGCCTGAACAAAGGCATGGATCACTGCAATGAGATCTGTGTCCATGAGACTTGGTTATACAAAGCCAGGAAGGAGTTTCTCCTCATGGTCTAAATTTATACTTTATGCTTTTTCATGACTCATCACTTACCACATTTTAGTTGCTATAGCAAGGTACCCAGGGCCAGACTGTGTGAAAATGGCACATAACCAGTAGGAAAAGACTGTGTGTAGTTCCTTGAGAGGGCACCAGAAGGCATTCTGCCCTAGTGCTCCCCTTCAAGGGGTGTAACATATCCTGAATGGCCAGCCAGTGCTGCAGGCTGGAGTTGTGTGGAGGCACAGGCCCCATCTGGGGCATCAGTTGCCCGTACATGAAGCTGGAAGGGATCAGTTCATACTTGGGCTCAGGGATTGGAATGCTGCCTGGCCTTTACCATGGGCATGCAAGGTAAGAAGCTTTTTCCACAGGTGCACTGTGGGAGGGAGGTGAGTAAGAGGCAGGAAGAATCTGGCTCAAATGTTTATTGATGAAGTTTGAAAAGGCTCCTGTCATGGCAGAGTTGCAGTATTTTTGCAAGTTCCTGTAGAAAGCCTATAATAATAACATATGACAGCATTACCATGGCAAGTGGGAAGTGATGGTGTCTATAAAAGTTACTGCCTCCTCTGTTTGTACTGAGTTCAGTACACATAGGTGCGTGCCATTCTATCAATAGCATTTTAAGATGGATACAGTTTAAATGTGTTGCAAACATGTCAAGTTAAATTCTAGGAGCAAAATTAGCTTTCTACAAATACAATGGATTGTCTGTGACTTGAACACTTTTAACAGTTGGGCCTAATAAAAACAAAGGAGAAATAGAGATTGTTACCCAGCATGTCTTTTAGTGGTATGTGACAGCATGCAGTGGCACTACATAGGGTAAGAAGGGGTTAACTTCAGCTCAGCTTCCTTCACCCACGTTGTGGCAGAAATAGCTTGATATTAGAACTGAAAAGACCTCCAATTTTATTCAGTGATCAAATTGCTTATAGATCGAGGGCATAGTGGGGGTAGAGATCACACATTTCAGGGAAAATTCAAAAGTTGTGTCATTTGTATAAAGCTGCAGAGTATTAATTCCCCTTTTATAAAATTTGCCCGCTGTCGATAAATCTGCAGACAGACAAGTTTATGTCAAATATATATTGAATGAATAAGATTGCTGGTGCACACTAGCGCTTGCCTAAGAAAGGATATAGGACCCAGTTCTCCCCTCAGATGTGTGTGCACAATCCCATGTTAGTCAGGGGGGGCCATATTTAAAGAAAAAGAAAAAGAAAGAAAAGCTGACATGTTTTGTAAAGCACTATGTATATCAGTGGCATTGAATACATTTATCTTTGAGTACCAAAAAGATGTAGTACATTCAAGCGTTAGTGGTGGTGGTGATAATGATTTAATATTTGTGGTACTGCCTTGAGGCCAGCCAGGTTGGGCCCCATTGTGCTAGGTGCTGTACAGATTTATAGTAAATTACAGATTCAGTGATTATTATTATTATTAAATTCTAGAGCAGAATTCAGCCTTTTGCTATTCCACATGAGTCTAGATCTTTGATGCTTTTACAATAAAATCGGAGTTTAGGTAATGTCAAGTTAGTCTCATTAACCTTCATTATGCACACTTGGGTGTCTGCCTCCTCAATTAAGAATACTTATTTTTGCTGCAGTTAACAAAAACCCTGATTCTGTAAGGCTTTGTGATCAGAACTCCTTTTCATTTCAATGGCATATCTGTTTGTTTAAGGGATTAGACACCTTGTTTATAGGTATAAAAGAGTTTAAAAAATAACCCTTTCAGGATGGGTATTTCATTTTTCTTATCTAAGATAAATAAAGGGTAATCATCCAAATTAATTTTCATACTTGTTTAATCAAAGATAATTACTGTTTAATAATGTACAATAAAATACTATGAATCAACAACTGTTTTTGCTGATGGAATAGAGCCTAAGTTGTTTCTTATTACATCCAAATAACACCAAACTTTAAATATTCCTAAAGATATTTGTCAGGGATATGTCTGGGATACAATCTTCTATGTATCATATCTTTAAAAAGTACAATCTTTTTTTCTCCAACTGCTGGATCCTGGTGACTTACAGACCAGAACACCTCCTGCCTGGCTTCTTTCATTAGAACAAACTGTTTTCCCATTCCCTGGGATACCGCTTGGGTACCAGGGGATTACATCAGCAGTGTTTTCAGTGTCTACGTAGGAAGAGAGCTCACCAGTTCAGGTGACTGGGTCTGCTTTTCCTCTTGGAGAGAAGGAAGAGTGGAGGTGGCAGATGGTGCCTCCTACCGTCTCTGTCCCTCTGAGGGAACAAGCATAGGAGGCAGATCTTCCTGTTGAAGAAAGAAGGCTGGTAGGAGACTCCCAGCTTGGACAATTGTTCTGCTCTCATCAGGTATGGGTGCTGCTCCACCTACTAGTGATAAATCTTGGAGCTCCATAAACTCCCCAAAAAGGGCATAACCCCTGCTGCTCTCACATCAGCCAATGAAGAGGCAGGAAGTGGGTAAGCTGTATTGCCTCAGCCCTAGGAGAGAGGGAGGCTGAGGAATGCGCACTGTCTCTCTCAGAGTTTAACTGCACTGTCACATGCTCTCCCCTTGAATTTAACACTTGCTCAATAACTAGGTTGCTGTGCTGATGTCAAGTCACAGATTATTGCAAGGTTATACACTACATATCGCTGACTTGTT
Source organism: Eretmochelys imbricata (assembly GCF_965152235.1). NCBI lineage: Eukaryota > Metazoa > Chordata > Testudines > Cheloniidae > Eretmochelys > Eretmochelys imbricata. The sequence continues at coordinate 87,763,248 of NC_135579.1, read as the reverse complement.
CTGGTAGTACTAAGACTTGGTATTGAAGTTCTTGGCTCAGTACTTACATCTTGCTAGGCTGGTGTTAAGGTATAAGTCTGCTGTCATGAACTGGAGTTTTGCATCATACAGTGTTTAGTTAAAGCCCCAGCTGCTGGAGTCATGAGGTTATGTAAGAATTTCCACTTTCGTTTTCTGAGTAAATTCCTAGTCCTCATGGTTTCAGACAAGTTTGAAAAGGAGACCCCTAAATACTCACACTGGAAGTCAAATAAAAACAACACACAATCTATTACTTTGGGATTATTTTTAATCTTGATGTTTCCCCCCCTTTATTTTATTTTTGGGATGGGGAGATCTCCTGATTTTTAAAAACTCCTGGTCAGCGACACTGCAAGCTTTGCTGAGGTTACAGGTCTGTGTGGGTTCTCTGGTTCACCACCACTCTCTTCCAGAGCTGATGTCTCTGTGGGTATGTCTACACTGCAGTGTAAACCCAGGTTTTGAAGTCAGGCTCCTCAAGCCTAAACTCCCTTCTGCCTACACACAAATCGTGCTAACCCAGGAATCAGACCCTAGGTCCCAGAAACCCACAGAGTGGAGGGTCCAAGCCTGAGTCAAGCCAGGACCCAGGATTTAAGCCCTACTGCTTTTCAGTGTAGATGCAGTCCCACTGGACTCATCTGGATCCCATGCTCTGGGAGTCCACCAAAAGTATCCCACAATCCCATGGGCTGACTTCCTTTGTCCTTTGGACAGTGTATGTTTGGTGGACAGTCAAGTATTCCCACATTCCACCATGAACAAAGGGCTAGAGTGGCCACATTTCAGAAGGATGCTAGTACCCTGAACTCAGGCCACATAATGCAGCATAGATGCTGGCCCACCAGGTTGGGACCCACGGGTCAACAGTTCCTGACTTGGGATTACAAATGAATGTAGATGTGCTCAAGCCATAGGCTAACAAATGGAGGGTCTGCTAACTCAAGTTCTACTAATTCTGGGCTTACAGTTGCACTGTAGACATACCCTGCTAACATTGCTGACTCAGCAGTTTTCTAGCTAGCTGGGCTGATGTCAAGGCACAAGCTTTTGTGTAGTTACTGGATCATTATCTTCCTCTGGTTCAGTTTTTGGAATTGATTAAAATGTAACCTAGGTAACCTGATTCTGCACATTCCTTGATCATATAAAACTTCTGTTGGTAACAGTGAGAGGGTTTGATGTGACAGGAAAGTAGTCTCAGGCTCAAAATTACCCAACTTCGATTTCAAGTGTGTGCTCCTTCTTTCAGTTGATTAAATATTGCGTGGTTATATGGTTGTATATTGAAGTGAAAAAGAATGCTAAAGGAAGATCTAGTTTTGTGCAACTTTTCTCATGGGTAGATTGCAGTTTCTTATTTTACTGTAATTATGACTTGTAAAATAAAAAAGTAGCCCGTCAAACTGAATGACAGTTTTATTCAGAACATTTGTATATGATGGTTTGGTTTAGTGACTGATATCTGCTGATGAGTGGTGTGCATCTAATTACAAGTAAATTTTGATTAATTTTTAATTAAATAAGTCATATGTAAACCTCAGCTCTCATTGGGGGATTGTCCAGAGGCAGTAGTTCTTGTAGTCTTGGAATCCACGGAAGGGGTGCTCACCCCTAGGTCTCCCCCACACATGTCCAGGGGGCTGGATTTGACCCTTAGTGATGTGAATGAAAGTTCTTTGCACGTAGAGCAGAATATTGGAGTCAAAATCTAATAATCTAATAATTTTGTCTTAGTTGGCTTCCAGCACAAATATCCAGTAGTGTGATTTTTAAATGTGAGACTGACTTAATGTGTCTACTTGCATGTTTGAATTTTTGCTCTAAATTCTTCATCATCATGGCAAATCCTAAAGGGACGTAGCCTCCGTGCAGATCAAGTGCCATCCGGATTGATTTCTAGCTAGGTCCTTAATGTTGTCTTTCTGTCTATTTGAGTTATGTCTATCACTGGCATCACTGAAGCTTTTGGCGACTGTGATTCACTGGCCACATAGCAGCATTCCTTGGTAAACACGCTTCCTAATTCATTGGTCTTCCATTCTAATTATATGTTTGTACCAAAAGAAGCCACTGAAACTGAATCAGTGCTGATAGATGTGATTGCTGGGTTTGTGCAGGAATATCCTCCTTTCTGATCTTGTCCTTCTGCTCAGTATGGAGCTGATGATGAATACAACAAGAATCAAAAACATCAATGCACTGCTCGTCAGCCTTCCTCAGTGCCCATGTTTCACTGTCATACAGTAGAGTTGGTATAACGATGGTCAGCTTGGGGGTCAAAACATGGCAGCAGCTGCTGTTATACAAGTGTCCACATTCCCAGTAGTGTCAATGATACTGAGCATTATTTGACAATTGCCACCTGCTTGAAGTCCCATCTGGACAGGTTAAACCTGAGCTGTTTGTAATCTGAAGAGGGAGGTTGCTTGATGACAATGGCCAGGCATAGAGTTGGCTGTTCTACTGGTCAAAAAATAAGTAATTTGACCCATTAAATGTTGATCATATGTTTTCAGGTAATGTCAAAAATGGTCAAATATTTAAAGCACTAATTTATTAGAATAATAAGACAAATTTCTGCTTGTCTAGTCATTTTAGTTTGTGAGTTCTTCAAGGCAGGGACTGCATCTTTAAACTCGTTTTAATGTGCTTTGTAAACCACCATGTATGCTGGTGTCCTGGTATACAAATACATACACACACACACACACACACACATTTGTACTAGAAGATTGCACCCAATCAAAATGCTCAACTTTCAAATAAAAAAAAAAAAAGAGGAGTCCTTGTGGCACCTTAGAGACTAACAAATTTATTTGAGCATAAGCTTTCATGGGCTAGAACCCACTTCATCAGATGTATGAAGTAAATGATACAGTAGCAGGTATAAATACATGAAAGTATGTGGGTTGCTTTACCAAGTGTTAGGTCAGTCTAATGAGATAAATCAATTAACAGCAGGATACCAAGGGAGGAGAAATAACTTTTGAAATGGTAAGAGAGTGGCCCATTTCAGACAGTTGACAAGAAGGTATGAGTAACAGTAGGGAGAAATTAGTATTGGGGAAATTAAATTGAAGTTTTGTAATGACCCAACCACTCCCAGTCTTTATTCAGGCCTAGTTTGATGGTGTCTAGTTTGCAAATTAATTCCAGTTCTGCAGTTTCAGGATTTCAGTTCATTTTCGAAGTTTTGTTGTTGAAGAATTGCCACTTTGAGGTTTTAGAGTGACCAGAGAGATTGAAGTGTTATCCTACTGGTTTTTGAATGTTATGATTCCTGATGTCAGATTTGTGTCCATTTGTTCTTATGCATAGAGACTGTCCGGTTTGGCCAATGTACATGGCAGAGGGGCATTTCTGGCACATGATGGCATATATCACATTGGTAGATGTGCAGATAATCCTGCTGTCAGGGTGTTTATTGATTTATCTTGTTAGACCAGGGGTATGCAAAACTTTTTGGCCTGAGGGCCACATTGGGTTGCGAAACTGTATGGAGGGCTGAGTAGGGAAGACTATGCCTCCCCAAACAGCCTGGCCCCACCCCCTATCCGCCCCCTTCCACGTCCTGCCTCCCTCAGAACTCCTGACCCATCCAACCCCCCCTGCTCCTTGTCCCCTGACTGCCCTCTCCTGGGACCCCAACCCCTAACCGCCCCCCCTGGACCCCACCCCCTATCCAACTTCCCCCGCTCCCTGTCCCCTGACTGCCACGACACACCCCTGCCCCCTGACAGGCTCCCCAGGACTCCAGTGTCTATCCAACCCGCCCTGTTCCAGTCCCCTGACCGCCCCCCCCAGAACCTCTGCCCCATCCAACTGCCCCCTGCTCCCTGTCCCCTGACTGCCCCACCCCCTATCCACCCTTCCACCCCTAACCGCCCCCCGGGACCCTACCCCCATCCAACCTCACCTGCTCCCTGTCCAGTGACTGCCCCGATGCCTATCCACACCCCTGCCCCTAACCACTCCCAGGGACTCCACCCCCATCCAACCCTCCCTGTCCCCTGACTGCCCTGACCCCTATCCACGCCGCCACCCTCCCAGGACTCCCACACCTATCCAACCACCCCCTGCTCCCTGTCTCCCGACTGTCCCCAGGACTCCTGCCCCTTATCCAACCCCCCCACTCCCCGCCCCCTTACCATGCCGCTCAGAGCAGCAGGAGCTCTCAGCCCCGTCACCTGGCCGGAGCCAGCAACGCTGCCACGCTGCCCGACAGGAGCGGCAGGCCAGAGCACTGGCGACGCAGCACACTGAAGCTGCCGGGGAGGGAAGACAGCAGAGGAGGAGCCAGGGGCTAGTCTCCCTGGCCGGGAGCTCCCCACCTCTGCGTTAGACTGACCTAACACTTGGTAAAGCAACCCACATTGTTTCATGTATTTATACCTGCTCCTGTATCTTGTACTTCATACATCTGGTGAAGTGGGTTCTAGCCCATGAAAGCTTATGCCCAAATAAATTTGTTAGTCTCCAAGGTGCCACAAGGACTCCTTTTTTTGTGTGCTGATACAGACTAACACGGCTACCACTGAAAACTTTCAATTAGTTCACCTTTTCCCCAGCATTAGCATGTAATAAAGTAAATGATCAAGACATTTAAATAGGATTGCTAACAGATTGCAGCATGATGCAATCAAAAAGGTAGGCTGCCACCTACATGAGGGTCGTCTTGCTAGAATATCTGACAATATTTGACAGCCTGAGGTTGGCAGCCAAACTTTGATAGGACATGAAGCTTAAAAGGAATTCACACATGTACTGTTTGGAAAATGGTGATTGTGCTTTGCTAAAGTCATTGTCTTTAATTCCCACATATGGTCAGACCACAGCTCAACTCTGATTTAACTCTTTAAGTCCAGGTAGGTAGCAGTACAAAATTGAGCAGGTATACTGAGGCACTTACAATATTCATAAAAATAATATAGATAACTCCATTAGTCTCCACATAAATGGTTCCATAAAGGATCATTAACACTCCATGAGAGGGCTTGACAGCAGACACCATTTGACATATGTAACCAATGCATCACTGTTAATCTTCTAGTGACACATTGTTTTTATCAATATGAGCATCCGTATGGTGAAAAAAAATGTATTCCCTTTGGAAGTATACAGCTTTTGAAAATGAATTATTGGGGAGAACCAGGTGAGCAGCTCAATTTCATTTCAGTAAGAGCCACAACCATACACTGATAACATTTCACTGTTGAGCTTCAAATGGAAAACGTGGAAGGTGGGAAGCATGTTAACTGTTGCTCTTCATTGGTTGGACATGTAACTGATTACACAGGCTACTGAAGTATTGTCATTGAAACACCACTTGCAAAATGGAAGAATGCAAAACAATTACAGCAGAGTCACCAATTCCTAGTATTGGCCTCATTTAAGACTCTTTCCCAGTTCCTAGCACAACAGAAAAAAGGAGAGAAAAGGGGTAGCCAAAGTCCCCAACATAAGTGATAATGATCAGAGATGACTGGTGTGTGGCATCCTTTCTTCCCTTCCTCAATATTTAGGTAAGTTTGAGTTTGCTATGTACAACTTTTTCTATGCAATAGTTCTTTGAAGAGTGTTCAAGTTTCTTGACAAGATGCTCCCCTCATCTCAGGCATTTGCTGAGGCAAAAAACAGGGAACTAATATGGAACATTAACACATTTGATAGTTGCAATACATATATTCCAGTCATTTAGGGTACTTCAACATTAAAGGTGATTATTCTTTTCTGTATGCTCTCTCTGTAGAATGGAAAACATAATAATCCATAAGGATCTTTCCCAATTCCAGGGGAACACTAGCTGGCTGGGGCAGGGGTCTGTATTTGTATAAGGTAATTGTCCTATACATTTATTTTCATGAGCTTTTGAGAATGTAGAGCAAGGGAGGACAAACTATGGCTCGAGGCTGCATCTGGTCCTCCAGCTGTTTTAATCCAGCCCTTGAGCTCCTGCCAGGGAGCGGGGTCTGGGGCTTACCCCGCTCTGGTGCTCCAGGCGGGGAGCGGGGTCAAGGGCTTGCCCCGCTCCGCGTAGCTCCTGGAAGCAGCGGCATGTCTCCCCTCCCCCTCTTACATGTAGGGGCAGCCAGGGGGCTCCGCACACTGCCTGGCCGCGCCTCCACGTAGGAGCCAGAGGGGGGACATGCCGCTGCTTCTGGGAGCTGCTTGAGGTAAGCGCTGCCTGGAGCCTGCCCCAGCCCCAATCCCCTCCCGCCCTCTGAACCCCCAATTTCATGAGCATTCGTGGCCCGCCAAACAATTTCCATACCCAGATGTGGTTCTCGGGCCAAAATGTGTGCCCACCCCTGATGTAGAGCCACTTTGATATGCTCATAGTCAAAAGTCATCTTTTTGTAGTTCACCTTTATTAAATAATAATGTTCTATATTTTATATTAACTTTGTACATATTTCAAGTCTGTAACATATTACATCTTGACAGAGACGTATAAAACTTCTGGACACCTGACTAGTGCTAATATGTCAACTTAAATAAACATTAACATAATTCCTAAATTGTGAAGTGGTGTATCTTGTTCCATTCTCAAACACAACTGAAGGCAAAGACTGGTCTGAAGTTACGGTGGAAGCTTGGAATGCATCCCGTGCTTAACAATCGTGTTTGACAATCACTTGGCAAATGTGTCAGATTCAAAATGGTGTAGAAGAGCTTGTGAAGTCCCATACAATTTACATTTGGTTTGCTGTTCAAGCCCATTACTGATGTTGCATGAGTATAACTGAAAGCAGAATCTGGTGCATTATCTGAAGTATGATATTAATAAAAATCTCTTTGGATAACTCCGATGGTTTACTCCATACATGAGTTTTAATTCTTATGATGGAATCTCTTTTACTAGTTCCAGCTGACTGGTCCCTTTGTCATCCTGAGTCACAAGATAATAAACTTTTGATAATATTTGCAGTCATTTCCTCCATTTACCATGTCTATTTTTTCTAACTGGGAACTCCTCACTGATGGCCTAAGCTCGGCTGTCATGTTTTCAGGGGTAAATAATTGTAGATGTAATTATTTGTGCCAACAATTCAGTTGATTTAGGTGCCTAGATCTATGATTAGACCCACAGTTAGGACTTAGCTCTCTGGATGTCCTAAATTGAGCCTGTCAATAATGGTAGGTTAAAAATTGTACCAACAGTGACTTCTGCCCATAATTTGTGGAGTAAAAATGGAAGCCAGCTTCTAAAAATCTGACTAAGATACAATGGGTGTAATATTAACTTTTCTGTTGATTTAACTAGTATTATTTTTTCCCCACCAATGTTCTCAATTTTAATGCAGAGAATAATTTTCAAACGAGTAGAATCTTTCAAAATGGGAAAACTGTAAGTGTGATCAGTGTACTACTTATCAGAAGAGATCTGTAAAAATGATGTTGTGATCAACATCTTCCAAAGTTGGGGATTTCCCCAGATAGACTTGTTTACAACACGGCACAACAGGAAGTGTCAGCAGTTCTGTTCCTTTCTGAATCACCGCCCGTTCTTGTTTGCAGATGCCTTTCTGCTGTATACCACCTGCTGTATGCATTCCCACCCTTCCTGCTTGTTCACAAGTTCCTGCTGAAGGTCAGAAGAGACAGAGCATCAATGATCTTGATAGCACCAGCGTGGCCATGTCAACACTGGCTCACCACGCTTCTAGATCTGTTGGTGGACATGCCTATAACCCTGCCCCTGGTCCCAGACTTGATCACTCAGGACCATGGCCACCTCCACATCCCAATCTGGAGTCTCTCCACCTCACAGCATGGAAACTCTGTGGCTAAACCCTTTGGAGCTCTCATGCTTAGACTCTCTTAGGGAAGTTCTCCTTGGCAGCAGGAAACCATCCACTAGAGCCACTTATTTGGCAAGTGGAAGAGATTCTTGATTTGGTCACTACAAAATGACACTCAGCCTTTGCAGACATCAGTTCCCTCCATCTACTTACTACACCTGAAACAGCAAGGCCTGTTGGTGTTGTCAGTAAAGGTACACCTGGCCGCCATGTTGGCTTTCCATCCCAGTTCAGCCAGCCGGTCAGTTTTGGCTAACCTCATGGTTGGTTGCTTCTTCAAAGAACTAGGTAGACCAGGGGTGGGCAAATGTTTTGGCCCGAGGGCCACATCTGGGTGGGGAAATAGTATGCAGGGCCATGAATGTAGGGCTGGGGCAGCGGTTTGGGGTGAAGGAGGGGTGCGGGGTGCAGCAGGGGGCTCAGGACAGGGGGTTGCAGTGTGGGGTGCAGGAGGGGTTCGGGGTTCGGGCTCTGGCCCGGCGCCACTTACCTGGAGCAGCTCTGGGGTGGCAACAGGGCTAAGGCAGGCTCCCTGCCTGCCCTGGCCCTGTGCCGCTCCCAGAAGCAGCCGGCACCACGTCCCTATGGCCCCTCGGGGAGGTAGGGGCAGAGGGCTCCGCGCACTGCCCTTGCCTGTGGGTACCTCCCCAAAAGCTCCCATTGGCTGCGGTTCCCCATTCCGGCCAAGGGGAGCTGCAGGGGGCGGTGCCTGCAGATGAGGCGAGATACCTGCTCCCGTGCTGATGGCACCCTTCACAAGGGCACAGGTGTCCTCAGCGGCATTCCTGGCACAAGTCCCCATCCAAGATATCTGCAGGGCAGACACATGGGCGTCGATTCATACATTTACATCACACTATGCCATTACGCACAGGACAGACTACATGCAGCATTTGGTAGAGCGGTGCTGCAGTTGGTGACCCACTGAACTCCGACCCCTCCTTCTAGGACAGACATGGGTGAACTACATCCGTGGGCTACATCTGAGCTCCTGGCTGGGGAGGCTAGCCCCCAGTCCCTCCCCTGCTGTCTCCCCTCCACCGCAACCTCAGTGCGCTACACTGCCAGCACTCTGGCCTGCCGCTCCTGCCGGGCAGCACGGGTGGAGTGACTGGGTCCAGCTGGGCAGTGGGGCTGCGAGCGCTTACCGCTCTGAGCATCAAGGTAAGGGGGCGGGGGGAGTTTGGATAAGGAGCAGGGGGTTCCAGGGGGCAGCCAGGGGACAGGGAGCAGGGGACATTGGATAGGTGTGGGAGTCCTGTGGGGGAGCTGTCAGGGGGTGGGAGTGTGGATAGAGGTTGGGGCAGTCAGGGAGCAGGGGGTTGTATAGGGGTTGTGGTCCCAGGGGGCAGTTAGGGGCGGGGGGGTGGATATGGATCAGGGCAGTCAGGGGATGGGAGGGTTGGATGGGGTCCTGGGAGGGCGGGTTAGGGGCGGGGATCCTGGGAGTGGACAGGCAAGGGACAAGGAGCAGGGGGGGTTGGATGGGTTGGGGGTTCTGAGTGAGGGGCAGTCAGGGGGCAGGAAGTGGGAGGGGGCAGGGACCAGGCTGTTTAGGGAGGCACAGCCTTCCCTACCTGGCCCTCCATACAGTTTTTCAATGCTGGGCCAAAAAGTCTGCCCACCCCTGTTCTAGGAGATGTTTGGGAATCACCTATTTGAAATCGTCATGAGCAAGCAAGCGAAGTAAAAATGGTTATTTCCCTTCTCGTAACTGTTTTTTGAGGTGTGTTGCTCATGTCCATATCAAGACTACCCGCTTGCCCCTCTGTTGGAATACTCCAGCAAGAAGGAACTGGAGAGGCTGCAGGTACCTATATACATACACCTCAATGAAAGTGCGACTCTAGGGGGCTCCACATCTGACCCGACAGGTACCTCTAGGGGAAAAACCTTCCGACGATTGTGCATTCGGTACACACATACCTACTTGGAATGGACATGAGCAACACGTCTCAAAGAGCAACAGTTATGAGAAGATAGGTAACCATTTTTTACATAACTTTGATCTCAGTTAGGAAGATATCAGTTATACATTCTGGTTGAAGAATAACTGAGGAGCTTACTTTGTGTGAGTCTGCTGGAACAAAACTGTGAACTAATAAGTGCTTAAATATACCCGTGAACATGGGTCTCTTTATTGGTTTTTTGATTTTCAAGTTCTTATGCTGCCACCGATTTCACCACAGTATCTGAGTGCCTTGAAATTAAAGTATGAGCAGTGTGTATCTGGAAAGTGTTCCCTTAGCTGAAGGCACGTGGCAAATACTATACTGAATGGTAGATCTGGTGTTGGATCCCAGTGACCATGAGCATAGTAAGTAAAGTTTTTTCAAGACAGGCCCCTGACTGAAAAAATCAGCATTACACAATTCATCTAAATCAGCTGCTGCGCCTCCTAAGTAAGCGTATCAAAAAATCTTCCCAGTATTCGTCCTGCATTAAAGAAAAGTTACACTCAACTTATGCCCCTCTCTGCCTGTCTTCTGAAGCTGCCCTTCGGTTTTGAACATATGGACTAGTGTCATCTTTTGAGATTTTTTGGCTTTTAAAAATTCATTCTTTTCAACTGTAATTGTTCTGGAAGATAGAATAAATATGATGATAAGAGACTTGGCTTTATTGCTGGTTTTAAAAAGTTGCAAACCTTTCAAAAAGTTGTTTGTTTTTGAAGCTTTAGAAAATAATAGATTTCAAAATGTTTTGTGAATTTTTTTTTAAAATAGGCCTTTTTCCGACCAGAAATATTCTTCATTTGAAAAATTTTGACCATTTCTATTTGATCTTTCTTTTGTTTTTAGTGTTGACAATAATTACGCTTTTAATGTATGGATTTGTTAGTTTCTACATTGTGACAAAGCTCTGTCCTTGCCTCTGTGGGTCTTATGTTTCCTGGCGGATTTCACTAGCCTCAGAGGCTCACTGTGACCCTCCACGTAACCCTTCTTTCTCTAGAGACAAGGGTCACAGTGTACTGAGCCATTTTCATCATAAGCCAGCAAGGTAGGTGAGGAGAAGTTATCCTTCCTTGCACAGTCTCTGTTGTCTCCCAGTCTCAGTGATTAATCAAGGGGCAAAGGTGTCTGTGTGTGGGGCGGGGAGCCCGGGCCCACCCTCTACTCCGGGCTCCAGCCCAGGGACCCTAATAGTATCAGCTATGGTAGCTGACCTTTTAGAAACATGACATGTACAATTCCCTGGGCTACTTCCCCCACAGCAGCCCTCACTTCCTCAAGCTCCACTTCACCCTTACCTCAGGGCCTCCTTCATTGTGCCTGATATGGTGTGTACTACTCAGCCTCTCCAACAGCGCAACTTCCTCCCACAGCTCCTGACATGCACACCCACCTGACTGGCTGAGAGTCTTTTAACTAGTTTCAGCCAGCCCCTGATTGGCTTCAGGTGTCCCAATCAACCTAGCCTTCTCCCTGCCTTCTGGAAAGTTCTTAATTGGCCCCAGGTGTCTTAATTGACCTGGAGCAGCTGCCATTTCACTTATCCTGGTACCAGGGATTTGTTTAGCCTGGAGCTAATATATCTATCTCCCACTACTTTTCTATAGCCACCTGGCCTTGCCCCGTCACAACATACACAGGCTTTGGGAGCTCTAGTTAGAATTTGTGCTGCTGAAATACATTAGCTTTTGGTTTGGAGAAGAAATCAGATGATTTTAAGGGAATATTCAATTTTTCTTTACCCAATTTAGTGTACGCAGTAGGATTGTTTAGATTTTAATCTGAGGTTAAATGATATATGTAACAAAATATCGTCTGAAATTTATGGAACTGAAAAGGGCATGTTTTCAGTTATATTATTTTTTCTATTGATTGTCTAAGATTCTTACTTTTCTATAGTTCTTTCATTTCCCCCCAAAAAACTGAGTTTTAAACCAAAAACTGCTTCATCCACTTTGGGACTAGCTTTCCTTTTGTTTGTAGTCATTTGCTAGAAACATCTGGCTAGCAGTATCAGCTTGTGCTCCTTACTGAAAACCATTTTATTGTTACATTATATGCCATTTTCTGTCTCCTGTTGAATCTTCTATTTTGAGTGTTGATTGTTCATTTTATTGCCTATAGCAAATTATGTTCTACATATTAAATAAGATTATAAACTTTATTTCCATATTGCTAAAATGAATTGAGACATATTACTTATTTTTAAATAAGAATAAAATTAACCTTTACAAAGAGTCATTCTTCTTTCTGAAAATGTTAACTGTAATATTTTTATGTATCAGTAGAGATGGAGCGTTCCATAGAATAGCTGACTAGTTGATCTGTATAGTGTGCAACTTAAAACAGCCTAACAAACAGGGAAATTTTTTAAGAAGCCAGGGATTTTACATATAGGTGAGTGGCTGCATCATAATAATCAGTACATTATGTGGAGGGAAACAATGAGTCGTGCAATTATTATTTATTTAATTATTTAATCATTAACATTCTTTATTTATTTTTTAAAGAATATGACCTGAATATACATTTACAAGTCTAAGAATATCAATATATATGCTCCAATTATGATGTGATCCAGTGATCCTCATCTGCTTTTAGCACTTACTGGAAGTGAAGTGTCTCATGGATTATGAAATGCTATAAGAATGTATTAAATTTAGTTTCTGGATTCCTATTGTTAATATACAAACACGGGGCCTGCTTTTACTTCCACTCACTTCAGTGGGAGCACTTCGATTGTGGCCTATGACATCCTACAAATAAAATCACCGGTATCAGGCGTCGGCCCTGATTCTTCTGTCACTTGCACTGGAGTCAGGCAGTTTATCCTGGAGTTAAACCTGCAGGAGAAGAATCAGACCCAGTTTTTTTGGGTGGGGGGTAGGAAAATGATTGTGTAAAGAACCACAGTTACGTTTCTGTGCTTAACCGCCTCCCAGGTATTGAATCTTCCCAACCGAATAAAAATATTTAATTGAAACACTGATACTGTTTTTTGAAATATATTCCATGTTATGTTTTGCCAAGCCAGTTAATTTAATTAATTTTTCCATAAGCTTGGAACTTCCTAAAATAATAGAGGTCCAGATTCAGCATGCATTACAGAACTCAGTGGGACTACTCATGTGTTTAACGTTAGACACATGGGTGCTGGAATGGGGGTACCAGGGGACCATGGCTCCATCAGTTTTTATTTGCCTTAAGGGTGAGCAGGGGCAGAGAGAAGTGAGCAGGGGGGAAGGAATGGTTTGGGGGAGGGCAGAGTGGGGGCAGGACCATCGTTCTGGCAACGGTGGCCCCCTCTCGTCTAGGGAACTTCCAGTACTCCTGGGTAGGCACATGCTGAATTGGGGGCGGGGGAGGGATTACTTCCCAGTACACTGGTGGATGCTGTTATGGACTGTATTTGAGCTTTTTTTTTTGAGGGTGGGGGGATTCTTTGTCTTATATGTTTATATGAACACACACGGTACTACTGGTACACATGCTTCAAATACTACTAACATTTTGTTACACTGTACCACAGTACTTACAATGGATACAGCTCCAAATCTGTCAATGCTCACTGTTTTTTTATTTCATGTTTCTCTCTTTTCCCTTATTACAATTTAATTAAAGTTGTAAACAAAAGACAACTACTTTACTGCAGCACACAAATTGGAGCTGGCATTCTAAACTTTACAGGTACACTGCTGAATTTCCTTGCCAGTACCTATTTTAGGGTAATTTATAGGAGAAGCAGTAGTGACACCTATAGTTAAGGGGGGTCTAATATTTTCCATTTTAACCTATTTTTAGTTGTGAACTTTCACTGAAATTATTCAGTGCTTCGTCTCTGCCTCAAATTGTTTTTTTAAGTTTGAGCAGATCTGTTGCAGCTGTGTCTGAGAACGGAACTGGTGAAAAATAGATCACTGTACTTGTGTTTAAACACCTTTCCTACCATAGTTTTGAACCATTCTAGCACTTCAGAGGATCTGGGAGGAGGAGTGTTGTGTAAAGTTGAAATTTGTCAAGGATCTAGTTATAACATCAAAGTAGTACCTTTTGCTATCCCCGTGAAATTTTGTTCAGATTTGCGTGAGTTATATGCAGCAGGAAAATCACCATTTGTACATGCTCCATAGAATTAATTTTCTGAGTATTCCAACTGCACTCAGAATGCTCCCAGGCCCCACTGATTTGATCATGTAATTAAAAACTGTAGCATAATGTAGAGACGCAAGGGGGTAGAATTAAAGCTTTCTTTGGTATTTCTTAACTTTTAAGTGCTTGAATTTGCAACATTCTTTTTAACTAACTTTTTTTTTTTTAAGGAAGCTAATAAAAGTATTATCAAACGCTGCCATTTTGTCATTCAGACTGGGGCATAGAACACCTAAATATTGATAGCCGAGAGCAACAGCACTGGCTTTTCAAAAGGCTTTCAAATAATGTTACTATATGTATAGACATTCTTTAAAAGCCTTTTGAAGAGTAATTTTTCCCTGGAGGTTCACTAGTGAGCAACAATGTACTGTACCAGAAAGGAGACAGCATCTGTAGAAGACTTTTAAATGTTGCTGTTTTTCTTATCCAGTTTATTCTTGAAATACTAGTAAAAACAAACAAACAAACAAAAAAACTCTAATCCTTATACTTATTTTATTTTATTTGCTTGAGGTGTATTTTATTTTCAGGGTGTGTATCTGACTTGAAGTGTGGGTGATTATAACTGGCTACAGATGTATTGTTTTATTGTCAAATGTTAGTTTAAAGAATCCTGAAGAATAAATGAACAGCATCCTGGATTTAGTTACTGGTTTATTTTTGCCTGGCTGGTTCTGTATTTTTTAGCTCTTTGAGTATTCCAGTGGCTGACGTGTTGAATGTCTCTAGGATTTCCTACAGCTGGGCAGTCCCTTCTCATCCCCATGCACCTCTCTCCCCTCCCTGAATGCGTTGTGGGTTAAATGCATCAATAATGTTCATATTAGGTATAGCATTCTCTGAGGACGTTGTATGTAATTCACTTGTATCTAAGGAAGGTATATTTTGAAGCCTAAACAGACAGTGGCCCTTCTTGTTTGTAGCAGGAATTACTTTATTGCCTTGAGACTAGAGCTGGTGGAAACTGGAATTTCTGCTCCACAGGTGATACTGACATTTCAGCATTTGTTTTCAACTGAGTCAGACCAAAACCAAAAAAAGTCTCAATTTCTCATTTCCTGTGAAACAAAATGTACATAAATAATGCATTTTGGGTCGGACAGAATGCTCCATTTTGAAAGGCTTCATTTTGATTTTGACTTTTTCTTTATTGTAATGTAATATCAAATAAATTTCTTAATGAAAAATTGTTTCAAAAGCAAAACATGAAAACATTGCCTTCTGATAAGGTTGAAACAGTTGTATGCAGTACAGTTGTAGCTGTGTTGGTCCCAGGATATTAGAGAGATATGGTGGGTGCCCAATAAAAGATATTACCTCACCCACCTTGTCTCTCTAAGATTGAAACAGAACATTTCAACCTTATCAAAATGCCTTGTTTATTTTTTTTTCTAAATGAAATTTAATTAAAATCAACTTGGAAAGTTAATTTCTATGAAATGGCATTTTCTTACAAAATGTTACATTGGAAAATTTAAAACCAGCTCTATTTGTAAAACTTAGAAGTCAGAATTCCTGGAATTCTCTGTCCACATGTGGAATTTGCATGGCCAGAAATTCAGGTAGTTGCATGTTACCAAACCAGAGAAGCTGCCAAAATGATAACTAAAGAGGGTTGAATTTTTTCTTTCAGAACTTTTTTCGAAGGAAGTAATTTTTAATGTTTTTTTATGAAACCATGTATTTTTGTGGAAAGTTTATTTTTTGAAATTTTCTTAATATTTTTCCAATGGGAGAAAAAGAAAACAAGAAGAAAACCTTTTTCTCAAAACTGAAAACTTTTTTTACACCCCCTCTCTCTTCTCCCCCTCCCTTTCTCATAATATTTTAAGCCAGGCTTATGATTTTTTTGGATTCTGGAGGTTGGCAGTACTGTTCCTGCCACTATTCCAACTCCCTCTATACACATTCCGAGCACTTTAAATATTCCCTCTTGTCTTTTCTCAGTTGTCATGGCACAGGAGTTTGGAGTGGATAGGTGAGACAAGGGTAACACACTAGATCGTGGGCCTTACAGAAGGGTGAGAAAAGGATTGTTAATTGAACGATTTTGCACTGGACTTGAGATTTGGCCATCAGTGTTCCCATT
Source organism: Eretmochelys imbricata (assembly GCF_965152235.1). Classification (NCBI taxonomy): domain Eukaryota; kingdom Metazoa; phylum Chordata; order Testudines; family Cheloniidae; genus Eretmochelys; species Eretmochelys imbricata. Next base: position 87,747,226 of record NC_135579.1, on the reverse strand, counting down.
TTTTTTTGAAAATATCTTCTTCCCAACCCTCCTTCCTGCCCTTCCCCACAAGTTTGCTGGTTTAGATTGAGTAGCCTCAGTGAAACAGTGGTGCATATAACCTAACAGACGGGAAGCTTCCCAGCATCACACATTTGTTATTAGGACTTCTTTCACAGTATTCTTTTCAGCACAAATTCTGACCTAGTTATACTCAGATGGGGCCTGTTTAAACACAACTAATTAAAATTTACTTTTTTTTTTTTTAAAGGAACGCACTACGTGAAAAAACCTTTGGTCAGAATGATCGCTACCTAGACGTCTGCAGCTACAGGAACTATTAGCAAGTAGATACTGCATTATTTTGATATTCATAAGTATTTATTTAAAAATTAACAATATTTTTACAATCAGATCTGTTTTAATTCTGAAATGGTGGTTGGCATTAGTATTATCATTTTAATATTTAAACAAAGAGGGGAGAAAACATTAAGGATTAATTTTAATAAAAGAATTGATAACATTATTTTAGTGCTATATAATATATGGAGTGTCTCTTTCTGTCCTGCAGGATGTTAAGTTTCAACTTCTTTCAAGACACTCCTGCTCATTTTAATCTTAATTATACTCTTACTATTTATCTCAGTTAAATCCACTCAATTCATTGAAACTATTCCAGGTTTATATCTGTATAACTGAGCTTAAAATGTTTTTCTGTATCAATTGCTATTTCTCAGATCAGATCTGAGAAGACACATTTTGTGGAAAAGAATAAGAAATATCTTTAAGTACATAAATACGAACAGGATCACCTCTGAGATGCCCACTAACGCTCGTTTTGCAATGATCAGCTTTTTACACTTGGCTTGTAAACATTAAATATATTTTTGGAAGCTTACGTTTTAATGGATCTCCGTGCAGACAAAAAATACCAATATGCTAAAAGGGTTTGCTTTATTTTTATCATTACTTTATGACATTTTCAAGGAGTGAAATATGAGGGATTATTAGAGAACATATGGTATTTAGATGAGTGGGAATAAGTGAATTAGGAAACTACTGCATTGAACAATAAGCAAGAAAAAGTGGCAGTTTGTCAGAAAAACCTTTTCGATTATCTTTATTGGATCCTGGTAATATGTTTAGACTTATTTTTCATGCCGTTATTTTTTTTCTTTCTGAAATGTGATCTGTGTGCTTTGATAATTATCTAGAAGTGGCAGCATCAGTTTGTCTGTTTTTACCCCATCTCAGAGTTTCTAATTTTCAAAAACTTGCAGAATTTGCAAGGATGAATTTGGTCAAATAGCTGTCGTTCAAATGCCCTGTAATCCAAACTCTGAAAAATGAGTGATCTAAGAAAATATGATAAAGTTTTGTACTCAAACATAAACACTAGATACGGTGGAAACTTTTGTGTCAGATGACAAAATATGCATACTGCATTTTTAGTATTAAAGTTGTTCAACACACCTTGTTTCACAAAGGGAATTCCTCTAGAACAGAGGTGGGCAAACTACGGCCCCCGAGCCACATCCGGCCCATGGAACCGTCCTGTCCAGCCCCTGAGCTCCCGTCCAGGGAGGCTATTTCCCGGGCCCACCCCCCACTGCTCCCCCTCCCCTGCAGCCACGCCAGCAGCGGTCTCGCCTGCCACTCCTGTCGGGCAGTGCGGCAGGGTGGCTGGCTCCGGCATGGTAATGGGGCAGGGAGCGGGGGGGTTGAATAAGGGGCCGGGGGTCCTGAGGGGCAGTCAGGAGACAGGGAGCAGGGGACGGTTGGATGGGGCAGAGGTTCTGCGGGGCGGGCGGGGGGGCAGTCAGGGAACAGGGAGCAGGGGGAGTTGGATGGGATGGTTAGGGGGCGGTAAGGGGCGGGGGTGTGGATGGGGGTCATGGCAGTCAAGGGACAAGGAGAGGGTGGGGGGGACAAGCAGACGGTTGAATAAGGGGTTGGGTCCCAGGGGGCGGTTAGGAGCAGGGGGTCCTGGGAGGGCGCGGTCAGGGATCAAGGAGCAGGTCGGGGGTTCTGAGGGGGGTGGGAAGTGGGAGGGGGTGGATAGGGAGCGGGGACCAGGCTGTTTGGGGAGGCACAGCCTTCCCTACCTGGCCCACCATACAGTTGTGCAAGCCCGATGTGACCCTTGGGCCAAAAAGTTTGCCCACCCCTGTTCTAGTGGTAAACTTCTATATAGGCTTGAAAAATCAAATTAACTTTGGAAATATGTCTTGCAATATTTATACAGTAATTTTAATGACAGCTATATAAAGAGACTGGGCCAGATGCTCAACTGTTGTAAATGGGCCTAGCCTATTGCAAAATGAAGGTAATGAAGTTCTGCTGATTTACACTAGTTTGGGAAACCAGTTTCATGTCTAAGAAATGTAACTGAAGCTGTATAGGTTTCAGAGTAACAGCCGTGTTAGTCTGTCTTTGCAAAAAGAAAAGGAGTACTTGTGGCACCTTAGAGACTAACCAATTTATTTGAGCATGAGCTTTCGTGAGCTACATCTGATGCATCCGATGAAGTGAGCTGTAGCTCACGAAAGCTCATGCTCAAATAAATTGATTAGTCTCTAAGGTGCCACAAGTACTCCTTTTCTTGAAGCTGTATAATCTACTCTCAGTGAGGTACTTTCTCTTTTTTTAAATAAAACATTAAGTTCTCCTCCTGCCACACCTGGACTTTTTAGTTAGGCTCCATCAACAAGTCAGATGTCCTATATTGCGGGAACTGCTGCCTCCATCATCACACTTCATAGTTAGTCCCTGCCCGGTGAACCTGACATCAGGGTAAAATTTTGGCCTCACTGAAGTCAATGGCATTGCGTAACTCCACTGAATTCCGAAGAGTGAGTGAACAGCCTCTTGGATATAGTTAACTCCACTTGTATCTCAGTATGCGTTAGGCAGTATCTGACCCTGTATTGCTCTTGGCAGAACTTTGACAGTTGCTTCTGCTGTTAATTGAGAATGGAATTGTATTTTTAGGCTTGCTTATCAACACTGAGACAGTATGGCCACACTTTACACTGCTTTGCACCTTATGGACCTGTTTCCTCATTGCATTACTTCAGGTTCAGATTGATGTAACTCCAATGGCTAGAACTAGTCTAAAACTGGAGTAATTCATTTGTGAATCAGGCCCAGAGTTGTCATTACATTTATGCAAAGTGGATGTAAAACACTAACATCCTGCTTATGTAAGGTTTATATCCCTTTTTCATTCATTTTGCACAAGTGTAAATGACAACACACAGAGTGTGAGGCAGTGGGTAACCAAGCCCACTTAGGGCCAGATCTAACAGAGCTTGGCCAATTTGCACCAGCTGCGCTGAGCTTGTCCAGAGTTTTTGTATAAACTATTCTGTTTAATATGCAGTACATGACAGTTCATTTTATGAAGCAATACAAATTCAACCTGCAACTATATAGATTAATTTTTTGATGTAAATGTAGTTATTTTACCATTCATCTTTATTCTTTGTCTTCGATCAGATGAAATTATTTATAATTGGAGAAACAAAACAAGAAAGATGAAATATCATGGGCATCCTTCTCCCTCTGAAAGCGGAGGAGGAATCCAGGGAATCTGTGAAATAACTTAGGCCTTAACCTTGTGAGTTACAATGTCTGTGGGACTCAGGGTAGGAACAAGGATCTACCACTACACCGGGGGGTGGGGGGGGGGCAAACGTTTTGGCCCGAGGATGACATCTGGGTGGGGAAGTTGTAAGCAGGACCATGAATGTAGGGCTAGCGCAGGTGGTTGGGGTGTGGGAGGGAGTGCAGGGTGTGGGAGGGGGTGCAGTGTGCAGGAAGGGGCTCAGGGCAAGGGGCACAGGAGGAGTGTGGGATGTACGAGGGGGCTCAGGGCAGGGGATTGTGGTACAGGAGGGGGTGTGGCAAGCGGGAGGGGGCTCAGGGCTGGGAGTTGAGGTGCAGGGAGGGATGCAGAGTGCGGGAGGGGGCTCAGGGCAGGGGGTTGGGGTGTGGAGTGCAGGAGGGGTTTGGGTGTGGGCTCCCCCAGTGCTACCTCCCCTAAAGCTCCCATTGGCTGTGGTTCCCTGTTCCGGGCCAATGGGAGCTGCAGGGGGCAGTGCCTGCAGGCGAGGGCAGAGCGCGGAGCCCTCTTGCCCCCCTCCTTCCCCAGGGGCCGCAGGGATGTGGTGCTAGCCGCTTCCAGAAGCAGCCAGGGCAGGCAGGGAGCCTGCCTTAGCCCCACATTGCCACGGGGGTGGCAATCCTGCAGGACGGATCCAAAGCCCTGATGGGCTGGATCTGTCCCGAAGGCCATTGCCCACCCCTGCTCTACACTGTAACTTGTAGGATGGGAGGGTTTGTGTGTGTGTGTGGGGGGGGACTTTTTATAAAACTACATCTAAAGCAATATTGATGACCATGTATTATGTGAAATATAAATTTGCTATTAGAGATGTGTAGGGCCTTACCAAATTCACAGTCCATTTTGGTCAATTTCATGGTTGTAGGATTTAAAAAATAATAAATTTCATTATTTCAACTATTTAAATCTGAAATTTCACAGTGTTGTAACTGTAGGGGTTCTGACCTGAAAAGGAGTTGTGGGAAGGTTGCAAGGTTATTATGGGGGTGGGAGTGGTACTGTTACCCTTACTTCTCCTCTGCTACTGGTGACTGCTCTGCCTTCAGAGCTGGACAGCTGGAGAGTAGCAGCTGCTGGCCGGGAGCCCAGCTCTGAAGATAAAGCCACCACCAGCAGTTGCACAGAAGTAAGGAAGGCATGGTATGGTATTGCCACCCTTATTTCTGCACTGCTGCCTGCAGAGCTGGGCCCTCAGTCAGCAGCCGCTACTCTCCAGCTGCCTAGTTCTGAAGTTCTATTGACACCTTTACTTCTGCGCAGCTGCTGGCAGAGTGCTGCTTTCAGAGCTGGGCACCCAGCCAACAGCCACCACTCTCTGGCCACGCAGCTCTGAAGGCAGCGCAGAAGTAAGGGTGGCAATACCGCGACCCCCCTAAAATACCCTTGTGACCCCCTTGCAACTCCCTTTTGGGTCAGAATCCCCAATTTGAGAAATGTTGGTCTCCCCCATGAAATCTGTATAGTATAGGGTAAAATACTCATGAGCGATGCAGTTATACTGACTGAACTCCCAGTGTAGAGAGCACTGTATTGATGGGAGGGCTTCTCCCGTCGACATAGGTACTGCCTCTCAGGGAGGTGGAGTACCTACACTGACGGGAGAAGCTCTCCCATGCTGTAAATGTAGACAAGCGGTCAGTACAGTATAACCTCAGAGTTACAGACACCTCAGGAATGGAGGTTGTCCATAACTCTGAAATGTTCGTGACTCTGAGCATAACACAGCTCTGGTTCCAGCAGTTAACACTCCAGGCCAGGTTCCAGAGGCAGCTAGGTAGCTTCCTTGCAAGGTGGAAGGGAGGATGGTGGTGAAAATAGAGCATTCCTGCCTCCCCCCACCCCCAGGCAAGGGAACGACACCCCCTCCCCCCCACACACACACACCCAGGCCAGGGGAGAGGGCATGAAAACGGCACTCATGGCTTACAGGAAAGCAGCCAGACTCTAATGCTTCTCCTACTCCGGCTGCCTTGGGCTGGCAGCAGGGGCTCGCAACTTTACCTGAAAATCTCAGCATCTTCAATTCCTAGGTGTAAGTGGGTGCACTGGGGTAGCCCAGATGTGCCTACCCTTAAGATGCAGTATAGGCACTGTAAAATATTTGCTCTTTTGTGTGTCTCTGCTGCTGATGATTGGTTACTTTTCACATGGTGTCCAGTTGACTGGTCAGTCCGTAATTCTGGTGTTCGTATCTTTGAGGTTCTACTGTATTATGAGATCAACTGCTTTTCACTATAAAGGTGACCTGAAGGGAAATCAAACTTTGATTTAGGCCCTTGTTTATTCCTTGATAAAAGAAGGCCTGACTGTTTGTTTTCCACTTCCTACCAAAAAAAAAAAATCTGCATATTTTAATATTGCATATTCACATCTGTCTATAGTGTTTTTAGCAGACAAATATCACCACTTACATCAAGCAAGTAAAACACAACATGTGAGGATGTGCTTTTTATTTAGAATTTTTATTACACTCTGTTAAAACGATATATACATTTTAAAGTGTATGGTTACTTGCAAAATTAGAGCTGATCCAATTTCAGATTTTGAACAACCCCCTATATTTTGGTGTGGACTGGTGTATAGTATTAATTATACATTGATGAGCCAATGTATTATGCCAGTCTTGGATTCTGATGACATATTGTTAGTTTATCAGAGATAGAGTCAAACTTTTATAGTAACCTCAACCAAACTTATACGTTTGCACTCAGTTGTACACACAAAATATTTTTATCTATTCAGAACCCCAGATTTGCACTTAAAATACTTGCACATGCCATATGAGAGGATGTGTGTAAACGCACAAGCTTGGGGGAGGGATTGCACTTCAGAATTGTGGGTATACATTTAAAGGCTACTTATGTGCATATAACAATGTGTAGGCCTATTTTGTGTAATTTTTTAAAAATTGCTGAAACTGTGCCATAGGAGGTTAGCTGTAGCACACTTCAAGGGATCTGTCAACAAGGTGAAAAAATTTCATACATTGATATGTTAAACTGATTGTTTCAAAACTGTCCCTTTGAAAAGGAAAGAAATAATTAAAGGAAGTTGAGGGAACAATTTGTTCCATAAGTCGGTAGGGATTTCTACTTTGTAGATCAGAATGGCATTTATAGTAGTTGAATTTAAATCCAGAAGACAGTTACTTTTTTGATCCATTCCATCTTGTCTATATCATAAAAGATAAGTGTGTGACAATTAAATGTTTTTATTATAATTCTGTCTATTGTAGATGATCATGAATGTCACAATTTTAGTTCAATAAATCCCATGGTGATCTTGGTCTATGGGAATTTTCAAACTTAATACACTTCTTTATTTTTAGAGGGTATGTGTACATATATCCGTGCTTTGACACCCAACTAATCTGAACTAGAAATAAACAAAAAGTGCTAAATACAGAACAATAGGTCTGATTCACCACTGTTCACTGTAGTTTTTACACTCGTATAACCATCATAATTAATGGCATGACATTAGTAACACTGGAGAAATATCATGATGAATCAGGCCCAATAGGAGTTTTACCTTCTGGCTAGGATGTGAACAGGGAGAAACATTCTTTAAAATTATAATAAACTGGGTTGAGATCTCAGATGAGATGCCATCTTCTGTTGCCTATTCGCCCACCTTTCCCACAAGCACCTTCACGCTTTCTGGCATGTAACTTTTACCCATGAAATGTCTTCTGCATTCTATTCTGTCATCTTTCACATCCTCCCTCAAGACCCATTTCTACTATGATGCTCACAGTAAATTGCTAATGGATAAAGACCAGGCATGTGACCAGTAAGGATTACTAATATCATTAATATCTTTTTTTAACCAAAACAAATTTTTCTTACTCAAAAGTAGCTCATTGTACACCTAGATAACCATATTCAAGAGACAATGTGGATGAGGTAATATCTTTTATTGGACCAACTTCCACTGGCTAGAGATACAAGCTTTCAAGCTTCTCTCTCTCTCCCTAGCCAACAGACATTGGTTCAGTAAAAGATATTACATCACGCACCTGGTCACGCTAATATCCTGGGACCGACACAGCTACAAGTACGCTACATATGTTTCTCTTACTAACAAGAACTTTTTATCCTTTCTGGTTACTTTTGCCCTTATTTTCAGTTTCCCACGCCCTCCATTTGTGTTTTGCCTACTTGATGCATCTTTTTTAAAATTATATTGCCTGCTGCAATGAGTTGACAATGCTTGGTTACTGTATTTTTGTTCAGGGCCTCTCACAGAGGGCCCCCAATTTCACTGAGGCCTCTGAGTGCTGACGCAGTACAAATAAGTCACCATGATTATACCAGGTTTTATGGGGCACTGTTGTTTTCACTGATTTTTTTGAACAGTAGAATGGAAAGTTAAGGGAAGAAAATAACTTGTCTTCACTCATCTGAAACTGATATCTCAGCTGCCAACGCTTCTGTTGATTCACTTACATTCTCTTGTTCATTCAAAAAAATTTTAGACAGCTCCCACTGAGAGGATGACTGTACATGTAGGCTAAGTATGAAATCCTTTACTTCACTATAAATTAAAAAGAAATCAGCCAATGCCCCTAAGAAGAAACATTTTCCTTCTAAAATGCAGGGTAACAGTTTTTAAAATATTGGAAGAATCAGAAGCTTTCATTTACACCAGTGTAAATCTGGAGAAGCTCCATTAATTTAAGTGGAATTGGTCTACTTGTCTGTAGATTGTGTATGTGTGTTCAGACAGGGATACAGGATTCAAATTTAAAAGGAATAATGGTACTTTTTTTTTTTTTTTTTTTTTTTACTCCCTGAGCAATGTTGAGCATAGGAAATAGCATGGAGTAGTTAGAAAGACAATGAATAGACTAAAAAAAGTGAGTCTGCCATAGGTACTCAGAATATAAGAAGTGCAATTGTACAGCTTTGTAATATTAAAACAGCTGTCATTTTTTCTGATATGGCAAATGCACTAACTTTTTCATTAATATGTTGTTGTAATTGTATTGTCCCCTATAACACAAGTAATGAATGAAGTATGTATGTACATCCTTAGAACATGACTAGCACTGGCCATGTTAACTCTTGCAAGTTGGCATTTGAACCAATCACCAACTTAGAGATACTTATGTCTTCCTTTTAATTAGTCATATGCAAAGTGTACAAAGTGCAGAATTTTCAAGAAAGAGAAATATCAGAGGAGGTATTTTTCTACTTGTCTATAAAATAGTTGCATTTTGAGGTAATTGCATCCAGTGTGGATGAAAAAAATAACTAAACTAAACTTTTAACTGTTTTAAGATTCCTTTTCTGACTCCTTGTTTCTCTACCTGACTGCCTGCAGAGTTTGATATGTGAGCTACAAAAATATTTTTTTAAATGAAACCAGAAGCCCTATTATTTTCTAACTTGGGTGTAAATCTGGAGTAAATCCACTAGTCAATGAAGTTACATCAGTATAAGTGGAAGGAGAATTGAGGCCCAGGAATTTATCTGTTTCAGATGTAAGGGTCAGATTCTCCTTGTTACAGCTGGAGAGAGGAGGGAGTACAAAGGAGCTGTTTGGGCCACTGCAAACCTGAGGCCAGTTCTGTATAGGCCCAGTCCCTGGCATAGTTTAGAGCAGCCTTAGCCTCTTTAAGCTGTAACATAATGCTCTAAATTATATCAGCTGCAAACGGCTTCCCATGGCTGATCCAACAGCTCGGGATAGCTAGAGTATAGGGCACTCTGTCTGTGCCTTAGACCTGTGCCCTGCAACAGGAGCTCATAGCATGATAACAAAGGGAGTCACTGTAATGGCACAATATCACTTTAGTGTCCTGTCCCCACCCGCCACCCCACCCCAGAAGAGGGAGGAGGAGCTAACATTTCACTTTTGCCTCTCAAGCCATCTGTTGTTAATTTGCGGATTTCTCATTGTGGCAGAGGTGGTGAAGTATTTGAAAGCCCTTTGCTGCCTGGAATTGACAGGAGTGTAGAACTTTTTACATTCCTTTTAAGTAAGGACATTCTGCCTAGCTTTTTATTTTAAAAGTTTGTAAATGGCTATTATGTGACTATAAACAGTTACCTGGAATATAGTAGCTGCTCTTGATTCTCATCTGCTGAAATTTATTTTTGTTTTCCAAATTAAGTGGTCATTAAATAAATAAAAATTGATAGCTGGTAAACTTGCCCTTGCACTCTTTCTGTGCTTAGAAAGAATAGTTAAATATAATGTCTGACAAAAAGGAGGCAATGGTGTACATGTAAAACCTTCAGTTTACGAAGCACAGAGAGGAAGCAAATGCAAGCATGGCAGAGCTAGCCATGATGTCGAAGGGGAAGAGAACTCTGGTGAAAAGATGTGTATTCTGCACAGCTTTATTGATTCTCATAATTGAGTGCAGACTTTCTCATGGATACCCTACATATACTGACATGGTAGAACCCACTCCTCACGTCTTCCACAAGGCCACCTTCCCTGCATAGCTAAAAGGGACATGCATGGAAGATGCAACTAGATATTTTCACCAGTAGTAGCAATGGTATAACTTTAAAAGAATTCACACTGGGAGTTTGACTCCATTTTCAATTTGAGGAAACTTAATATAAAGAAGCAAAATATGTTTACATAATATATTAATTAATATGCTATTAGTATAATAAATTGCAATATCACATGTAACGTTTTAAAGTCACTGATGAACATGTTCAATACCTTATTTCTAAACTCTGAAAAGTTATGAACAGATTAACATAAGTCTGAAAAGTTAAGATAAAAACAAGCTACCTTAATGGTGAATTTGGGAAAAGTAAAAAGCTTGATTTGATTAAGGAGAGAGAACAATGGATTTTTCAGATCTTTTATCAATCAAGTTAAGAGCCCTTTTAAACATACCTGAGTATTTCTTTCTTAATAAGGTCATCTGAAGTTTTGATTGAAAAGTATTATTATTATCATCCAGATTTAAACCATAAAGTGAGTTCTGCTGGCATTATAGTCTGTTTTAAAGACTTTTTTTTTAAATGGCTATCCAGTCTGAAAATGGGCATTATGGAAGCATGTACCAGCTACAATTTAAAATTTTCTAGGAAGATAATTGGTGGTCATCTTTTTCAGTAGGCCCTAGAGATCTTCCATTTAACAACAAAATAACTTTAATTAAATGTTTACATAACTAACACAACAGCAACTAGGTCCTGGTGTTGATTGCAGCCCACAGTCCAGAACCCTGCCTTCCGAAATGGAGGATGACCTTTGCTCTTTGCAGCTAAACCCATCCTTACATAACAGCAGCTGTTCCACACATCCTTCTATTTTAATAATAAAAAAAAATAAGACTGTGAAGGCTGCATATATATATATGCTTCAAAGCCCCAGTCTTGGTTTCTCCAATATAGTAGTACTGTACCTAATTCCTGAACTGACATTTTGCTGTAAACTGAACCATGTGTACAGAAACGGTGCTGCAAATCTGGTTCTAGCTTTGACTGCTTTGGAATATTTTTTAATGCTCCTTATTGCTCCTCCTGAAGTTATGTCTGTTCCCCAACTGTCTGGTAGGTGATCTCTAGTCCCTCTTTTAGAAGCAGCAAAATAGCTTTCAGGGTGTTGTTCCTCTTCTCTGTTATACCATCTGCTTCCCTTGATGAGAAGGAGAAATGGGCTTCATGCCAAACTGTGTTCAAATTTTATTTTTTCTCATTCAGGCTGAAACTGAGACGTTCACATTTGGTCCCAGATGTGGATTCAGTGGCAATGAGTTCATTGGATTCTGAGCAGCGAATATCCATAAGCTTCTTAGCTGGCAATGCTGTGTTCACCTACCCATCCCTGTGGGAGTTGCACTATTGTGTGGAAAAGGAGTTTCTCAAAGTTTCCATTCTTTGCAGGCTCACAAACTGTGCAGACTCTATCAAAATCAGTACTGTCCACAGATGAGAGCAGGAAACTCTTGGGTGAAAAGCACTGTCCACACCAATTATTAATCTTAACTAATGTAAAGCTTTGATAAGGAAACTTTAGGACAATATATTACCATCTTAATCAAGCTAAAGCATAAGTAAAGCACATCGAACAGGATACATCAATCAATTACCGGCGGTGCATGTAGGCTGTTTCTGTCATTGTCAGATCCGTGCTGGTTTGATCTGGTATAAGTCCTGCCTTGCTTCCCACCCTCCCCCACTTTGCTAAACACATCCTTTCATACCTTGCTTCATAACATCACACAAATACAAATGATTAAAACTACATCATCTATAAATATTTCATTCTGAATATATTTCTAATATATTTTTACTTATCCTGCTAAAACTCTAATTGGTATTCCTTATCTATCTTTTTAAACCACTGCTTTCATATATTTATTATTTCTTACAACTCTTCTATTATTGTTACTTATCTCAGTTATCTGCTTTTTGTGTGCTTGGAGTTGCTGGCTAGTTCTCCCTAGTCTGTTTCATTAGGGAGCTCTACATCTAGCTAGTAAATCGCACATTTGTCTGGTTGCTTCGCCCTGTTGTCTACACAGACCGAGGATCCACTGTAGATAAGACACAAATCAACTTTCTGATTTTTTACAACCTTTGAAATCTGTGTTAACAAGAAACACGGAAAGCAGAAAAGTTCCCTTTTACATTTTCTTATAATATCTACTTCTATAAGATTATTTACTATAAATTTATTAAGTTCATTATACATTTCTTTACAAAAGTATTAAATATATCTAGGGTCTCTGCACCAACTACAGTCAATAATAAGGCCACTTCACTGGCTGGCACTATTCATTTTATCTGCATCCGCTTCAGTCATATGCAACAAGGATTTCTGTTTCAAACTCTTCCATGTTTCCTCCACATTCCTCCAAACCTTACTCCTGGTGGTGGTTTCCAGCTGTCCATCCTTAATGGGTTTATATGTGTAGTTCAGGTATCTGGAATCACTGTGAAAATTCTTTGATTGCTCTTAAATATATCTATACCATGTGGTGGTATTCTTAGTAGGGTATGGAGCAATTGTATTTAACACTTTATGTTATTTTTATTTGTACATTACATAAATTACAAAACAACACCCCAAACTTGGAGTTGACTGCAGCCCCTGCATTTCAGAACCCTGCCTCACAAAGCGGAAGATGACCTATACACAGGACAAATTTACAATACCCCCAAATTTACAATATCCTAGGAGTGGTCAGTGAGTGGGGTTGTACAGTTAAGGCTTCACCCATTCCCTGTCCCTCCCTGTACATTCCTCACCTACCTCTGCAGTTAAGGGAGGGAGCAAATGGACGACTGATCTCTTTATCATGAAAGTTGAACTTACAAATGTAAAATTATGTACAAAAATACCCACATTCAAAAATAAAACTATGTAAAACTTGAGAGCCTACAGGTCCACTCAGTCCTCCTTCTTGGTCAACCAATCACTGAGACAAACAAGGTTGGTTACAATTTGCAGGAGATAATGCTGCCTGCTTCTTGTTTACACTGTCACCTGAAAGTGAGAACAGGAGTTCACATGGCTCTGGTGGAGCTGGTGTTGCAAGATATTTACATGCCAGATGCACTAAAGATTCATATGATTCAACCACCATTCCAGAGGACATGTTTCCATGCTGATGATGGGTTCTGCTTGATAACGATCCAAAGCGGTGCGGGCTGATGCATGTTCGTTTTCATCATCTGAGTCAGATGCCACCAGCAGAAGGTTGATTTTTCTTTTTTTGGTGGTTTGGGTTCTGTAGTTTCTGCATCAGAGTGTTGGTATTTTAAGACTTCTAAAAGCATGCTCCACACCTCGTCCCTCTTAGATTTTGGATGGCATTTCAGATTCTTAAACCTTGGGTCGAGTGCTGTAGCTATTTTTAGAAATCTCATATCAGTACCGTCTTTGCATTTTGTAAAATCTGCTGTGAAAGAGTTCTTAAAATGAACATGTGCTGGGTCATCATCTGAGACTGCTATAACATGAAATATATGCAGAATGTGGGTAAAACAGAGCAGGAGACATACAATTCTCCCCCCAAGGAGTACAGTCACAAATTTAATTGACACATTTTTTTTGATGAGCGTCATCAGCATAGAAGCATGTCCTCTGGAATGGTGGCCAAAACATGAAGGGGTATATGAATGTTTAGCATATCTGGCATGTAAATACCTTACAACGCTGACTACAAAAGTGCCATGTGCATGCCTGTTCTCACTTTCAGGTGATGTTGTAAATAAGAAGTGGGCAGCGGTATCTCCCGTCAGTGTTAAGAGACTTGTTTGTTTTTAGCGATTGGCAGAATAAGAAGTGGGACTGAGTGGACTTGTAGGCTCCAAAATTTTACGCTGTTTTGTTTTTGAGTGCAATTATGTAACCAAAAAAAAATCTGCGTTTGTAGGTTACACTTTCACGATAAATAGATTGCACTTCAGTACTTGTATGAGGTGAACTGAAAAATACTATTTATTTTGTTTATCTTTTTTACAGTGCATATATTTGTAATAAAAATAACATAAAGTGAGCACTTTAATTGAAATCAATATTAAAAATGTAGCAAACATCAAAAAATATTTAATAAATTTCAATTGGTATTCTGTTGTTATAAGTGCGATTAATTTTTTGAGTTAATCATGTGAGCTAACTGCGATTAATTGACAGCCCTAATAGTAATATAAAGTGAGCACTGTACACTTTGTATTCTGTGTTTCAATTTAAATCAATATATTTGAAAATGTAAAAAGCATTCAAAAATATTTTAAATAAGTGGTATTCTGTTATTTTTAACAGCACAATTAATCATTATTAATTTTTTTAGTTGCTTGACAGCCCTAATTGCAACTGAAGTAATATGACATTGTAACAAGCTGGCCTTCTCCCCAGCACACAAAAGGACCCACAGCCACACCCAGAGTCTTTCCAGTCAGTTTTATTTTCCCAACATAAGCAAAACTAACAATATCAATTCCTCAGCCCACTCTGGGCTACATCTCCTGTACTATCCCCTTTAACTCTGTCCTTCCTGCTTCAGGGCTTCCTACAGAAATCTTCCATGCTGTGTTCACTGAGCACGCTCATGCCAGGCTTTCTCTTTGGAGGCTTTTTTCACCCACAGATTCCCACAGCTTCCCCTTCCCAGGTGACTCTGGCAGTCTTCCTGCTGCTCCTGCTTCACTCACCAGGTCTCACTCTGATCTAGGCTCAGTGTGCTCTACTTTAAAGCTGATTGTGGACAGCTGACCAGTTGGGGCCAGTTCCCCTGTGCAACATCTTCAAGGTGAAGCTCTCACCTTTGATTCACTCCTGAAATCCTCCCCATTTCCTGCCTCCACTTCTCTCACTGGTTTCTTCCAGAGAAAATTGACAAAATATGACATGAACTTCTCTCTCCTCTCTGCTTGCCTTCTTCTCCTCCTTTTTTCTTCCCCCACTACAACTCTCTCCCCCTCTTTCCTGTCACAAATGCGAACATTTTGTCTGCTCTCCTCATCTAATCCCTCCACTTGCCCCAATGACCCCATCCCATCTCCTGATCTCCCTTGCAACCTACTGTCATTCCCTCCCTTACTCTTCTCCTTAATCTCCCACTCTTGTTTGGCTCTTCACCTCATGATACAAGCATATTTAGTATCTCTCGTTTTTAAAAACCTATCTTTGTCCATACTCCCCATCTCCCTTTTCCTTTTTATCACTAAGATCTTTGAATGCCTTGTTTACAGTCACTATCTGGAGTGCCTCTCCTCCAATTCCATTCTAGACCCTCTTCTATGCAGTTTCTACCTCTTTCACACCACTGAAGCCACTGTCACCAAAGTCTCTCATGATCTTTTCCTAGCTGAAGCTCAGAACCAGTACTCCATCCTCCCCCTCCTTGAGTTGTCACAGAATCATAGAAATGTATAACTGGAGGGACCTTGATAGGTCATCTAGTGTCCATTCCTCTGCAATGAGGCAGGACTAAGTATTATCTAGACCATCCCTTACAGGTGTTTGTCTAATCTGTTCTTAAAAACTTCCAGTGATGGAGATTCCACATCCTCCCTAGGTAACTTTTTCCAGAGCTTAACTATCCTTACAGTTAGGAAGTTTTTCCTAGTGTCTAACCTAAATCCCCCTTTCTGCAATTTAAGCCCATTACATCTTGTCCTGTCTGCAGTGCATAAGGGAACAACTTATCATTATGCTATTTATAACAATCTTTTATGTACTTGAAGATTGTTACAATGTCCCCCCTCAGTCTTCTCTTCCTCAGACTATGCAAACTGATTTATTTCAATCTTTCCACATAGGTCACACTTTTAAGACCTTTCTAGATGCCTTTGACACTGTAAACCATGCTCTTCTTGAAATTTGTCCCTTAGCTTCTTTCTTTATTAAGTCAATGTTATTCTTTCAAGTATAGCCCTTGACACTAACTGTAACTTTGGTTTCAGAGTAGCAGCCGTGTTAGTCTGTATTCACAAAAAGAAAAGGAGTACTTGTGGCACCTTAGAGACTAACAAATTTATTTGAGCATAAGGTTTTGTGAGCTACAGCTCACTTCATTGGATGCATTCAGTGGAAAATACAGTGAGGAGATTTATATACATAGAGAACATGAAACAATGGGTGTTACCATACACACTGTAACCAGAGTGATCACTTAAGGTGAGCTATTATCAGCAGGAGAGCGGGGGGGGACGGGGACGGGGCACCTTTTGTAGTTATAATCAAGATGGGCCATTTCCAGCAGTTGACAAGAATGTCTGAGGAACAGTTGGGGGGGGATAAACATGGGGAAATAGTGCTTTTCCCCGTACTTCCGTGACATCACCATGTGGGAGGAGATTTCCACAAACATGCACAAAGCTACCTTATCATCCTCCTTCAAATCCCTCCTTCAAACTCTTTTTCTAGAGGGTTTACAAAAATTTGACAATGGTGAGGCTGCTGGTGGCCAAGAAGCGTCTCATTATTTTCCTGTATTATCGTCTGTCTGTGTCTCTGTCGGGTCTGAATAGCAGTCTACATGATGAGACACTGCTTAGGCGACTAAAAATGTGCCAAAACTTTAGGGTATATACCCTACACAACTCTCTGTATGTCCAGGCAGTGGTTGCCACATCTACACTGCTGTTTTTAGCAGTGTTGTGTCCTGCTGGTGGAGTTTTGTCCTGCTACAGTGAAAGGCTGCAGCTCCGGCAACTCCTTGCTGCCAGTCTTTCTCTGCTGCCAGTGTCGTTCATTGCTGCATGTAGCTACGCTCTGCAACGTGGATGCAGCCTGCTTTTCACTGTGGCTTGTAGCTACTCATATCCTACGTGCCACCACCAGTGTAGACAATATCTTACAATGTAAGCTGTTTCGGGCAGGGACCATCTTTTTGTTATATCTTTGTACAGTGCCTAGCACAATGGGATCCTGATCCATAACTAGGGCTCCTAGTCTTAGGCACTACTGTAATACAAATAAATACTGATAACAGTGAACACACAGTTCAGGAAAAGTGTTCATAAGAGGACTTATAGATTGAATACAGCAAAATTCATATTCTGTCAGTGTCAGTTAACAATTATAGTTAGTGTCAAGGGCTATATTGGAAAGAGTAACATTGACTTTGATAAATGTCTGGAATTACTGTCACCAGAGTAGACAGAGTATTACACCAGAAGTTTGTATATATTTATGAGTGGACGCCAGTGGGCTGTCTCTGTTTTCTTATAGCTAAGAATTAATCAAGCAAGTGGGTGGATGCTAAAATCTTACTCTGTGGTTTGTCCATGTACTTCTCTGTGTTGTTTCATACAGCAAGAACTTACTCTGACTTTTAGCATTTATGGTAATTACTTAAGGAAAGTATCTTGGTCTACTTGTGTGCAATCTCTAGCGGAAGAATGCCTGGTCATCTAAATGAGCTGAGACAAGGAAGGACATTATGTTTAATAAGAGTGGATAATTTAGCAATTAAAATTATGACTCCTGGACAAAAGCACCAATGAGCAATGGAAATACTGTAAAAGCAAAAAGGACTCATACTTGCTGGGAGAAAAAGTACCAACAAGACTGTATCTTCCAGAATTATTCTGGAAGCAAAAGTTACTAAAAGGCCAGTTGACCTGTCACATCAGGCAACTACTGTATTTCTCAACAGAAAGAACTAGACATCAACTTTGGTTGGTAAGTCCAACCCATGATGAAAAGGACAAAAGTTGTCACCAAAGACAAGGGTAAGAGAGACTGCATAATTGGGCATAAAAGGACTGATTATACTCTACAAATTCCTGGACCTTTTTAAAAGCTTGACATTCCAGTATTCTAAATCTCAGCATTTGATAGCTCAGCTGTGAGAAAAAAACAGAATGTTTGTACCATAAGAACAGCATCTGAATTGATTTAAACACCATTGGAACAGATTAATTATGAGAGGGAACATATTTAAGAAAATGTAGGTATGGGGTCTCTACTGGTGGGAAAAACAATAACTATTTTAAAGTTAGATTAATAAGCAAGTAGCTATTTTGAATACTCAGGACCACTTTTTGTATCCCATGAATGAGAAATTAATTTAATTCCTGCAGCCTTTCGTGAAAATGACTCTTTTAGACTCATTGTCATTGGGTTCACAGATTTCAGAATCCATTGTTTTTAGGCTTGGAAGGATTAGATTTTTATTAGTAAATGTTGGTAAACATCAATTTCAGCATACACACAACATAGCAAAAAATATTTCCATCACTGATGATAAAAATTTATAGATAGGCAAAGTAAGAAAAATGCTGCTTGATAAATCAGTTGATTTATGGATATTTATTTTGTATATTTTGACATGTGATGTTGACAATTTGTGTTTTAATGGTTATGAAGCTTAAGTTTTTGAATTGCAATGTCTACCATCATTAATTATTGTCTGACCCCCATAATTTCCCACAACAGTGAACATTTAAATTGATCAAAATGAAAAAGCCTATACCCCATAATTTGCACAATTGTGAACATTTAAATAAATAAATCTTAAAAAATATTTAAAAATAAACATATAATTGGTCAAAATTATACAAAAATTAAATTTTGCCTAGCCTAATTAACTGGTGATTTTATGTGGCTGATTGTATTTATTCTGTGCTTTTTCCATAGCTGCAAAGATTATCATAATCAGACTTAGAGAGAATTCATTCTTTCCATCAGAGTGGGGTAAATTCATGATTGATATAACACCACTGGAGTGTTTCACCTGAGTTGAATTTAGCCCATTCAGCCAAATTGCAAACCTGGGGTAAACATATGTATGTCACTGGTCAAATTCATCAGTGCTATAAATGGTGATGAAGTGTATGTATCTAAATTGGTCAGAAAATGAAAAAAGTGGTAGTGTAACTTGATTAATTTGGTATTCAGAGAGGCAATAGAAGGACAGCTTACATGATGGAGTGGAATGTGTTTGGAAGAGGCACATTGCTGGGAAAGCAACAAACAGAAGGATGTAAGTTAAACCACTTCTTCCCTCCCTCAGTGTGCACACACACACTTTATTTTACAACCTGCCTCTCTGTCTTTTTCTCTCCCCACCACCACTGGCTGAACATGTGCCTGTTAAAACATGCATTGTTGATCTGAAGGTGCTGCTTGAAGTTATGCATGAAGAGGGAGCATCCTACATAGCCAACTTTCCTCTCTGAGGCGTCCCCCAGCACATTTCCTGCTCTCCTTGTTGCATAGCAAACGAAATCAGTAGACCTGCACCCATCAAACTTAGAACACAGGGCTGGCATTTTAAACAGGACTAATCTAAACTGATGATAATGCCCATGTATTTTTCCTAATGCAGAGTTCAATTTCATAAACAGCTGAAGGGACATTTTTCTGCCTTAATAACATAGACAATTGCCCTACTTTAATAGTGATCCCATAGAGCCCTATAGAGGCAATATAGATGCATCTCAGGCAACCAAAGATGGTGGTTTGGTTCCTAATTCCGTGTTCTCTTTTATAGTGGTTGTTATTACTTTGAGACCTTCCAGGCATTTTGCAGGCAGTAAAATGGAAAGCTAATGTATCCTGGAAATTTTACAGTTCTCATACTAAACTCATACTGACCAGCATAATAGGAAAGGGTAGCTCCCAGCAGCTTCCACAATAGATTGATGATTGATGATGCATGCAAATAAAGGACATAGCAATCTCTATAAAAGGAAAAAAGCTTTTCTGATGCTTTTTTGGCCAGTGATGCTCTTCTCAATTTATCCCAGAATTGCTGGGGAAATTGAGGGTGCCAAGAACTGCTTAAATAGTGAAAGAGGAAAAGTGCAAAATGGTGAAACATACGTTCATGGAAAACAGGGCTGTAAAAAGCAAGAAAACAGGAATATGCTATCTGCAAGTTTACTGAGTGAAGCAAAAGTGAATCAAAACAAGTCATTCCTCAGTACTATGTGGCATGACTGTGTAGTAATAAAATTTAAACTCATTGCTATGATCCTTGTGAATTTCTTGGTCTAACTATATGTGGAAGGACTCCAATAATGGATTCATCTTTTTTGTGTGTGACTTTTTGGGTCCTCTTTGTCTCATTAACTTAATTGAAAATGAGTTTATATGTTTAAAAAGCTAAGGTACATATTCAGTAAAGATGGGTATGTTAGTGGGTTTTTTCAAGTTTTGAGGTATAATCTTCTGTTGTGATTTCCTGAAGACAATAATTTTGGTTTGCAAAGGACATTATGATTCTTCTTAGACAAAGATATATATGTTTATTTTATAGGCCAGTAGTGATATCAACTCTTTTTCCTGCCGTATGACTTGTGATATTTCTTTAGCTGGCTTTTCCTTAGGTGATTAGCCTTTGATATTCCTTTTTCTTAGAATTTGAATCTTGCTTGATTTTAAGCAGAAGTGGTTAATATAGCACAATATATGTAGAGAAAAGGAAAATAATCTATTGAGATGCCTCTACAAATCCACACGAGAAATTCACATCTCTCAGGCTATATATATATATATATACTTGGAGTTGGGGTGAGATTCCCAGCTTGAACAGACATACTTGTGCTAATTCTCATTGAGCTAGTGTGATAAAAACAGTAGTGTAGCGGCAATAGCATGGGCAGCAGTGGCAGGAGCTACCATCCCTGCGTACATACCCATGTGTGGCTCCCTTGCGCCACTGCAGCTACACTACTATTTTTAGCGCACTACCTCAGTGAGAGTTAGCATGAGTATGTCTACTCAAGCTGGAAATCACATCCATTACAATTACAGACATAGCCTCAATTCGCCCTCAAGAAAATGTAGTTTTTAGAATGATTTTTCCTGTCATGAGGGGAACTTTTCTCTAGTGTGAAGATATTTCAAGTTCTGAAGATCAGACGTGAAATTACCCAACATTTTGGGGACTTTCAAATGGGGGGCAGGGGTGTGTGGAACATCTGTATTTTAAAACTCCAATAGCAGTTCTTTAATTATCTGTGAGTAAAAGGGATTGTTAACATCTTGTGGCTTAATCCTGCTCAGCAATATATAGGAGAGAACCATTGCATGCTCTGTGGAATCCAGAAGAAGCACAACACGGGTGATTTTATAAGACATTATGGTCCATGTGTTCGCAGGTACCAGGTATTTGAGGACAAAAATGACTATTTAGATGCCTAACTGTGCATTTGGATATATGAATACCCAGTTTGCATGCACAGTTGTGAGAATTGTACACATATATTAGGCTTGCACTTGTGCATCATTTTTGTACCGTGACATGGTTGTCTTTGATAATTTGTCTGGCACAAATACCAGAATATTAGATGATAGGATCAAGTACATAATGTCTAAGATCACTTACATGTTTTTATATTATTATTATTTATTATTTATTTTATTTTAGTATATTATTTGTATTACCATAGAACCTAGGATCCCTAGTCAGGGACCAGAATCACATTTGTACTAGTCGCTGTTCAAACACAGAGTAAAGGACAGGTCCTGCTCCAAAGGGATTACAATCCAAGTACAATAGAACCTCAGAGTTATGAACACCAGAATTATGAACTGATTGGTCAGGCATACTGCTCATTTGGAACCCAAAGTATGCTATCAGGCAGCAGAGACAAGACAAAAAAATTAATACTGTACAGTACTGTGTTAAACTACTAAAATAAAAGGAGAGCTTAAAAAAAAAGATTTGACAAGGTAGGAAAACTGTTTCTGTGCTTGTTGCGTTTTAAATTAAGATAGTTAAAAGCAGCATTTTTCTTCTGCATAGTAAAGTTTCAAAGCTGTATTAAGTCAGTGTTCAGTTGTAAACTTTTAAAAGAACAGCCATAAGGTTTTGTTCAGAGTTACAAACATTTCTGAGTTATGAACAATCTCCATTCCCAAGGTGTTTGTAACTCTGAGGTTCTACTCTATAGGACAAAAGACAACACAGGGATATAGACAGACAGGAGTACAGTACATATTTTCTAATATGAGAAAATATTAGTCAGCATGATAGGTAGTGGCCTCAGCACACTTTCAGCCTAGCAATTGCCAAGAAAAGTTTTAAGGAGGGATTTAAAGGAGGATAATGGGGTAGCTTGGTAAATGTTTATAGCGGCTTCGTTATCCAGCCACAATACAGCTCAAGTGCTCTCCTCCTCAGCCAGTTCCAAGCTTCCAGGTTTCCTCCTTTTTTAAGTCCTATACCCAGCACAGGTTTAGCAGAGCAGGGTTAATTAAATAGTGGGACAGCTATGGATCTGCTGACCCCGAAAGGGGCAGGCCATCTTCTTACAAGTCAAAACAACATTTTTGTAATGATTGATAAACCTGTTTGGGAAAGGGATGGGCTGAGGACATATATGATGTCTGGATGTGGGGATACTTTGCTTTGATGTGGGAATATTTTGCTTTTTCCTTAAAAAACAAGTATTTATGACAAGGACAGCATGAGAGATCAATGTAAGCAAACAAACTTATTTCTAACATGCCTTAATGTTTATTTATTTAGACATCTATGAACTATCTATTCCTGGCAAAGGCAACTTTAATGGATTGCCTAGACAACATGTTAGTTACTCACTATAGCAGGGGTGGGCAAACTTTTTGGCCCGAGGGCCATATCTGGATATAGAAATTGTATGGCGAGCCATGAATGCTCATGAAATTGGGGGTTGGGTTACAGGAGGGGGTGAGGGCTCCGGCTGGGGGGTGCAGGCTCTGTGGTGGGTCCAGAAATAAGAAGTTCAGTGTGTGGGAGGGGGCTCTGGGCTGGGGCAGACGGTTGGGGTGGGGATGGTGAGGGCTCTGGCTGGGGGGGTGCTGGCTCTGGGGTGGGGATGAGGGTTTGGAGTGCAGGAGGGTGCTCCAGGCTGGGATCAAGGGCATCTTCCCCCCCCCCGGCTCCTACGCAGAGGCACAGCCAGGCAGCTCTGCACGCTGCCCCGTCCACAGATGCCACCCCCGCTGCTCCCATTGGCCAATAGGAGCTGCGGGGGCAGCACTTGGGGTGGGGGCAGCGTGGTGAGCCCTTTAACTGCCCCTACATGTAGGAGCCGGAGGGGGGTCGTGCCACTGCTTCCGGGAGCTGCGTGGAGCCACTGTTCACAAGGAGCAGGGCAAGCCTCCAACCCCGCTCCCCGACTGGAGTGCCAGACCCCCGACCCTCGTCTCCGGTGGGAGCTGGAGGGCCGGATTAAAATGTCTGAACGCCTGGATGGCCGTAGTTTGCCCACCCCTGCACTATAGAAATAAGTTTTGTTTGCTTACATTGGTCTCCCATGCTGTCCTTGTCACAAAAAATTGTTTTTTAAGCAACGTATCTGTCTTCGGTAATTCATCGTTGTTGGTTGTAATTAAAAACTTAATTTTCAAAATGTACTTCAGTGTTTTCATTGCTTCCTATGATCTCTGAAACTTTCAGACTAAAATACACTCAGTGAAATGGGTATAATTTTCCTTTAGTAAGGATAATGTAGAAAAACTGGTGTAAATCACTAAAATATTTGGATATTCTCTAAAGCATCTTTCATCTGATAGGAAGAAATCTGCACTCTGAAAATTACAGTAATTTAAATATCAGTTTATTCAATTATGAATACCTTGGCAGGTAAGTTTGTTTTCTGTGTTTTGTTATGGATACAGATTCTGTTAATTTGTATAGAACAGTAAACAATGTGTTAGTGTGGGGTCAAGGAATACAGCATATTTTAGTCTTAATCCATACAGAATCTCTTGAAACTGAAAGACAACTTCAGGTACAAATCAAACTGCATCCAAGTTTTAATTTATGGCCGGTTTCAGGAAAGCAATTGAGCACATGCTTAACTTACAGTTAAAAATGTATGTAGGCACCCTTTCTGAAAAAGGTTGATTTTTTTCCTTGTATTGCAAGTTTTTTGGGGCAGGGATTCTCTCTTACTATATGTTTGTATGGCATCTTGCACAATGGGCCCCTGAACTGATTGGAATTTCTAGGTGTTGATAGGATGCAAATCAAAAGTAATTTTAAACATGGATTATGTTGAATTGTTGATACATAACTAATTATTCAAACTCTTCAACTTTCCCTATGAAAAGAAACTGGCCAAAAGTAAAATCTTTTATCTGAGCACACAACAATTTTAGGTGTTTAGGTAGAATGAGATGCAAATTTGAACCACTTCTGTTTTGCATTTTCAAAATTGTCACAACTTCTGTCCATCACTGTCTGAAATGAAGGTGAACCAAAATCCAAAACCAATTTTTCCAGAAATTGCCACACTGAAATTCAGGAGTTAGGGACCTGCTCAAACTTCTACTAAAATCATTGGGAGTCTTTACAGTGACTTCAGTGGGAAGTAGATTGATTCCTAGGTTAGAATGCAAGCCCATAAGCTAATTTTCTGACTGCAAAATTAATATCATCTCTGTTGTAAATGCCAAAAGTTTCATGATGTTCAAGTTGTACATGAAGTCCCAGATCTTATTGCAACTATAGATAAAATTACCTTTCTAATGATGTGACAACCTCCAACCATTTTGTGGGGGGTCTTTGGGGATCAGGCGGAGAAGTTGCAATCTAATTATTCATGCTCTAATATCCGTTATGTTGTAGGATTTGCAGAATCTAAAGATGAACTTTAATACAGTTGTGACATTGCACTCTATATGATTTTATAAAAATATGCTAATGAGTGTGAATATAATGTAACTGGAATATGCTTAATGCAAAAGGTCTCTTGTAAGGTATCATTACAAAGTTTATAATCTACTGAGTGTGGTCATCCTATTTGTATAAATGTATCACTCTTGTATCTGAAACTAGAAATATGAAATATAACTCTGAGGTCCTATTGCAGTTATGCAAAGTGTGGCCCATTAATGGTGGTTTGGAATCTTAATGGTTCCCATTAACCAGGACAATTGACTGTAGATGGCTCTGTTTTACTTGTCAGTCTTCCTGTATACCTGTGGGCTAGCAAGTGGGTAATGAAGTCTTACAGTGACATGTGATCATGTCATCTGAACTGGAATCCATCGTTAACTTGGTGCTTTTCCATTGAGAAGGAGGGGTGGGAACCCAGAGGGATCCCGCCTTATGCAAAAGATATATAAGTGGGTGGAACAGAGCAAATATGAGGGCTATCATGAGAAGTCCCCTAGCTACCACCTGAGCTGAAACAAGGGCTGTACCAGGGGAAAGGATTGTGTCCAGACTAGGAAGGCATCCAGTCTGTGAAAGAAACTTATTGAAACATCTCTGAGGGTGAGATTTTATCTGTATTCAGTTTTATTACTGTACTAGGCTTAGACTTGCATGTTTTGTTTTATTTTGTTTGGTAATTCACTTTGTTCTGTCTGTTACTACTTGGAACCACTTAAATCCTACTTCTTCTTCGAGTGCTTGTTCATGCCCATTACACATTAGGTGTGCACGCACTGCGTGCACGAGCGTTGGAAACTTTTTCCCTTAGTGGCTCCCGTTGGGCCAGCGGGCCCCCCAAGTGGCACCACTGTGCCGTGCATATATACCCCTGCCAGCCCAACCCCCTCCAGTTCCTTCTTACCATCCATGGTGGCACTGGAACAACCTCTCTATCGAAGAAGAGCAGTCCCTTAGCCTTTAGAGTAGCAGTATTTCACAAGGACAAGGTACAGCTCTGGCCGCACCTCAAGTTCCTCCCTAAGGTGGTCTCCCAATTCTATCTGGGCCAGGACATTTGTCTGCCGGTGTTCTTCCTGAAACCGCATATGGACCCGAGTCACCGCAGCTTGCATGCCCTGGATGTGCGTCGAGAGCTGACGTTCTATTTGGAGTGCACCAATCCCTTTTGTAAATCCACGCAGCTGTTTGTGGCTGTAGCCGAGAGGCTGAAAGGCCTCCCAGTGTCGGCGCAGCGGATTTCGTCTTGGATTACAAACTGCATTTGGGCGTGCTATGAGCTCGCAGGTGTTCTGGCCCCGGCGGTCACGACCCACTCGACCAAGGCGCAGGAGACTTCCACGGCGTTCCTGTCACAGGTCCCGATCCAGGAGATCTGTGGAGCAGCCACCTGGTCCTCGGTGCACACCTTCACGACCCACTATGCGGTCAACTAGCAGGCCAGAGAGGACGCGGCAGTTGGCAGAGCGGTCCTCCAAGCAATTGTTCTGTGACTCCTACCCTCTTCCAGAGGTAAGCTTGTAATTCACCTAATGTGGAATGGACGTGAACAAGCACTCGAAGAAGAAAAATGGTTACTTACTTTCTCATAACTGTTGTTCTTCGAGATGCATTGTTCATGTCCATTCCACCACCCACCCTCCTACCCCTCTGTTGGAGTCACCAGCAAGAAGGAACTGGAGGGGGTCGGGCTGGCAGGGATATATATGCACGGTGTAGTGGCGCCACTCAGGGGGCCCACTGGCCCAACGGGATCTGCTAAGGGAAAAAGTTTCCGACGCTCGTGCATGCGGCGTGCACACACCTAATGTGGAATGGACGTGAACAACACATCTTGAAGAACAACAGTTACGAGAAAGTAAGTAACCATTTTTTCTGTATTTAATAAAATCACTTTTTACTTAATAATTAACCCAGGGTATGTATTAATACCTGGGGGACTGGGGAAACAGCTGTGCATATCTATCAATGTTATAGAGGGCGAACAATTTATGAGTTTACACTGTATAAGTTTTATACAGGATAAAATGGATTTATTTGGGGTTTGGACCCCATTGGGAGTTGGGCATCTGAGTGTTAAAGACAGGAACACTTCTTAAGCTGCTTTCAGTTTAAGCCTACAGCTGTTAAGGGACGTGGTTCAGACCTGGGTCTGGGTTTGTAGTAGGCTAGCAGGTCTGGCTCAAACCAAGCAGGGCACTGAAGTCCCAAGCTGCCAGGTCAGGAAAGCAGGAGCAGAAGTAGTCTTGGCACATCAGTTGGCAGTTCCCAAGGGGGTTTCTGTCACAACAGTAATGATCTAATAATTTTAAATAAGACTAGTTTTCAGAATATTTATGACTGGAATGGTTTTCTTGTGTATATTCTATCCTTCTTATAGTTTCTTATCTTTGCCTCTCTCCCTGCACACAACTACAACATCTTTTTTTCTATAAGGAAATGAAGCTATGGTATCTCCATACCCAAAGAGCGACCATTTAGTTCAGTCTACAGTTATATTTACTTCAGATTAAGGGAAATGATAAGAAATTAACAAAAACCTCCATAAGAGAGCATAGGGTTTGTATCTTCTCTGTAACAGTGTATAGTAACCAAGGACAAAGGACTTAAATATCTGTTCTAATGATGATAGTACATTCCACTAAAGCTGGCAGGTTCATGGGGATGTGAAAGGGATTGCTGGTTGGCTAAGGTGCAGGGGGCTCCAGAGTAGTCAAGGATAATATGGATCAATCAGGCTTTAAACCTCTCTTAACCATCTTACATTCTATCTCAGTGGGTAATATTTTAGCCATATACATGTGCATGCGTAGGGGTATGTAAGGAGCCGTATCTCCATGCACTGTTAAACAATTTCTATTCATATGCTCTCTATGTAATTTTGTAATGCATTTTCTTTTACTGGGCTTTATTTAGCCCTGGCTTCAGCCAGAATATCTCTCCAGGGCAACTAGAAGTGGTCTAGAGCTGACAAGTTCAATAGTGGGCAGTGCTGGGTGGAACTTGGGATGTGGACAGGGCATTCTGGAGATGTGCTGCTTCAGTGCATACTACATTTGTCCTCCCTGATGGAACCCCTGGGGAAAGCAGCTGTGAATTCTTTTATGCCAGTAGGTGTGTTGAGAGCCAGCATTTCTGGGATTTTGTCATCAATGGGATTAAATGCATAGCAAGTTTTGAAGTCTAACTGAAAGGTGTTTGAGTTACATGAACACCAGAATAGTTTCTAAAAAATGTGTTTATTGGTGAAAATTCCCTCCCTCCCTCCTTTTGATATTTCTAAATTACCAAATAGATTTTTTTCCAGATTAATTTATCTTTTAAAAAAGAGATTTGCTTATTGTCAGGTAAAGTATAAACAGGAGAAATTTCAGCACAAACTCTAATTTGTGTTGGAAGGTTATAAGAACTTGAAAGATACATAGAGGCTTATGATGAAGGAGCTTCCTTATTCATAACTCTAGCATCACAACCATGATACTGTGACTGTGGATAAAAAAATCTTGCCTACGTTTAAAAAAACACCATTTCAGGGACAAAGAATGGATTATATTCACAAAGTAAAACAATGTGGGTAAGCAAAGAAATACACTACTGAGAACTCATACACTTTTTCCTGCTGACTTGGCCAAAAACATGGAACTGAAATGATTCCCATGGTGAGATGCAGTTGACAGTAAGGTCAACAGTACATGTAAACAGTAAAAGCCAACAGAAGCAGCTAGAGTGCAAAATACAGTCTTGGCAGCCAAACAGGTAGCTATAATATCCTTCCACACACTTATTATTATTAGGTAAATAATATTATTGTATTAATAATAATGAATAATTGTAACTGGTTAGTATTTCATGTCTAAAGAACTCTGGGCTCCTTAATTATAGCAGTAGGTTAGCATATCTCATAACTACCAGGCTGGGAATGGCCAACTTGTAAATGAAGTTATAAATTAAATGAGCACAAAACTACTCAACTAAAATAAAAAGGATAAACAAAGCAAGAAAGTCATGGTCATTAGGTGCCAGGAATGTACTCCTAGGGAAGAGGGCTTTTGGCTTGGGGGAATTTAGAGGATTTTCATTTTTGTTTTTAACTACAGCCATGTGCTCAGCTTCATATGCGCACAGTCCATATCCCAAAGAGTGGAAATATAATTAAATACATAAAATACAAGGAAAAATCCTGGTCCATTGAAGTAAATGGCAGAACTCCCATTGACTTCAATAAGGGAAGGATTTTACCCATAGTTCAGAGATATATGCATAATACTATGAGTAATGGTGCAAGCTCAAATCAACTACAGTACCTCTGGACAGATGTGTTTTAAGGAGTTTGAAGGAAGAAATTGATAGATAGAAGAACAAAGTATGTTGTGGAAGGCCTAGCATTGGGAAAGGATTCACAGGGAGACGTTAGAAGGGAGGAGTAACTGGAGAGTAGAAGGAAACCTTGGAGGTTTAGGTTCAAGCCCTCAAGTGAATTAATATCATCTCAGCTGTCCCAGTGTGTAAGTGAGAGTAGTGCTTGGATTGAAGAGCAGTTGGGGGTGTTGTTGGTGCAATAAGGGGCAGAAAGTTCAAGGACTTAGCCAACAGCAAAGGAAACATCTTTTGAGGATATCTGCTCCAGATCATCAGGATGGTAGGGGTCTTTCTGGATTCCTTGCTGCTATTAGTTGCACAGATAGCAAGAGATGTTAGAAAGATTGTCTTCTACCTATATCTGTCTAGGAGGTCTTTACCTCTCATGACATATAGTGACCTGGCCACAGTGATCCATACATTTGTGACCTCCAGGCTCAATTTTTGCCACACACACTATATGTAGTAATTAATAGTTCCTAGGAAATGAATAATGATGACGGTGCTAATAAGATAGAAAGGAAAAAGGGAAAGAAAACTACTCCTTCTCCCCCACACACAAATTGCCAATACATGTCAGAGTGGGAAGAGAACTAAAGGAAAGAAACATGATATGGTTGGGTTTGTGATACTGATTGCAAGATGCTCTGATACTTTAGTGATGAGATGGTCTGGGTGATCATTGTGCCTTCATAATATTTTCTGTAACTGAGTTTCACCAACTCAAAAAATCCATAGGAAATTATTTAAGGAAAAACGGGTAGCCTGTGAGTCAAATCCTGACCATTACTGAAAGCAATGGGACTGTTGCCATTATTTTTAAGGAGGCCAGAATTTCACCTTGTGTGTTAATCTCTACTGGATCTATGCATGTTCAAACAGGGAGGGATTAAATGCTTAAGGTAGGGAGGATTCAGAGCGTCAGGCTGGCAATTTTATGCCTTTGCTTAAAAGACCATTGTACTCTTCAGTGTGGTCTTTTCAAAATTTTCAGTGCTGTATGTTTTCTGATGCTATCCAATATGCTGTGATATACATGTAATCAACCATGTAATTGGCCACTGTTCCATTTATCTGAGCACACAATGCCCCTCAGATTTTATGAGATTACACATTACTTTAGCATGCATATGAACAAGAATGTGTGAAAAGGAACTCAGTGAAGTGGACTGTCTGCTGCCATGAGTATGATTAAATGTTTTCTGGATACTATAGTAAATGGCAACAATATTTCTCCTTTCAGATCTGCAATATTTTTATTCTAAGACTATGTAGTCATTCTCACTATACTCAATGACTTTGAGACACTATCAGGTTCCTCTAACCTTCGTCACAATTTCATGAAGGGCTTTTCTGGATGGAATTACAAGGGTACAGTTACTCTAATGCTCAGTGTCCCTGCAAGAAACACAAGCTAGTTCTTTAGTTCTTGTTAGTTGATTGTTTTCTTTTCTATTTGAGATGGAAATTGAGTTTTGCCCCAGGCTAATAAACTATGGAAGTGCATTAGGGAAATAAGACTTCTCTGAGATAAATAATGCACACACAAATAAACATTTTAAAGAAAGTGCAAGGTTACACTGATAGTTTGTGGTTTTGTGGTAAAATCCTTGACAAATCGATTTTAAACAACGAATGTATTGAAGTGAAAAGCCAACAAAAGCCACACAATCTAAATATAACCACAGAAAGCTAAACTATGTTCATTTATAATATTGTTTTAACTTTCTTTTTTTTCCTTCTTGTGGCATCCCATGCTACTTACTACTTTTGAAGGAGATTGGCAGTGGATTATAATTTACTTCTAAAAGCAAATTGCATTAAATGCTTTATAATTAAATTTTCTTGCATTTTCAAAAGTTTTTCAAATGCTTTCTTAGTCCCCAAACTGGGGCATTTGAAATAATGCTGGCCGTGATCAATATCACCAATGACATGCCACATAAGGGGATCCAGTGCAAGCTGTTATAAGGCTCGAGGGTGAAAGTATAGTAATTGTCTGGTTTCACCCCCAGAGTTGTTAGGAGATTTGCTGTATGGTTTGAGGTCCATCGTATGTTGTGATAGGCATGTGTAGGACCCATGGATCTTGATAGATGTGTTGCAGGGAAGGTATTGGTCATAGTAGCAGTGGAGAGATGGCCGCAGGTTACATTCACTACACTCTCAAATGAACTCTTCCAGAAAAATGAAGACAAACCCTATCATTTGTGAACAAATACTTTGCACAAAACATTCTCTCCATATCTGACCTCCCAGTTCTGATTCTCAAAAGAAACCTGCACAACACCTTCAGAAGACAAAACTGGGAGCTTAAATTCATAACTGCTAGACACCAAAAATTATTGACTCAATAAAGGCAATGGTTTTATTTCTCATTACAACAGTCTGTAACCCACTAACTCTCTTTGGTCCTACAGCTGCAGAGGGGTTAACTGCCCACTTCATTTTGAATTGTTTCTTGCAACAATCTGTTCCACATTGTATTTAGCGGTGACACTCTTCCTTTCCAAGACCTGAAGAAGAGCTCTGTGGATCTTGAATGTTTTTCTCACTCACCAACAAAAGTTGGTCCAATAAAAGATATTACCTCACCCACCTTGTCTCTGTCTCAGATATAGTAATTTTAGAATTTCAGACAGAAGTGTGATTTTTTTTTAAAGTTAAACACATCTCTTTGAATTGTGTTTTCAAGCTCATGTTGTCTTCCACAGTCAGAACAAAGTAAAATGGCTGCCTTTTAGTCATACAGGATAACATCAAGAAAGACTTCTGCAATGAAAATCAAAATGAGGTCTGCTTATGCTTTGAAAATTAAGTGGTGAGCAGGTAGAAAAAATTACTGATCCTATGCTTTGGAGGTACCTAAAGTTTGACAAACCAGTTTGGTTTTATCTCTAAATTAAAGTTTAATGAGCTATATGTGAAACCATATTTTCCTACGTTATCTATCTTTTAAATCGAGGAGAAAGCATTCCTGTTTTATGATTAGTGAGAGACAGGGATTAGTAATTTTCCTTCACAAAAAATCCTCTAATTGAGCACAGATTAGATTGTTCTAATTAATTTCCTTACAACAAATGTTTTTGCAAGATTAAACGCTTTCTAAGAAAAGAAGCTTTGCAGATTATTATAAAGAGATCCAGCACCAAGCTATTAAATTGCATTGTTTATATTTGTTCTTCTGCTGCAGTTTTTCTCTCTCTAATATAATTCAAAAAGAAATCAGAGAAAAGCATTTACAATACAGATTATCACAATTTTCTAGGCTTTTGTTAAAGGATAAATTTTATACTATTTTCCATTACTTTGAGCTGCCTTGTTGAATAATACATTTTGTTGGAAATTACATTATTTATTAAAATAATAGTAAATTACATTATTTATTAAAATAATAGTAAAGTTTCTCAAGCAAAACTACAAAAGAAAGGAAGTTTTGGGTTTCAGCCTAGTGTCTACATTGGCGTTGTATCATGCATGAGCTTCTGTTCTACAACTCTTGGAAATATATTTTAATCTCTGAATGATAATTTAACAAAGCGCCAGCCAATGATGAAACACAAAGTTGCTGAGTGCATATTTAAGTTTGAATTATTTTTCTTTGTGTGAATGTGTGGTTTTAATTGTGAACAGTAATATTACTTCAGTGCAGTATTTTGTGCTAACTGGGTTGAAATTTTGTTAGAGACTTCACCACATGGAGCTCACTAAGATTGCTCCAACGCAAGTCTGAGCAGATCTTTCCCTGCAGTTGCTCCTCCTGGCTGTTGATGACTGCCATGGTGCTGGCACTAGAATAAAAAGCAGGGAGATTGTGGGTGCCCAGGCAATGTGGAGAAGAAAAGGGAAGCAGCCTGACTTTAATGCAGAGGGGTGAGGAGCAGGGAGAGGAACGGGGGCACAAGCATTGGCACAGGTGTGATAGGATGGACAGAGGCAGGCTGAGGGAATGCAGTCTTGGGTGGGGGCTTGGAGAAGGAAAAGCAGAGACAGACTGGGGAGTACAGGAGAGAGTGTTGGGTGACTGTTTGAGGCAGCAGGACCTGTTTAGTTAGAAAAACACATCTCTTCATTCAACTTTAATTTGTATCATTTGATATCATTCCAAAATGCTTCATCTGAAGGGTGAAGACCATTTCCATCCTGAGAATGAGGGGCCATGTTTCAGAGGGTAACAGTCTGCTACTGCTTGTTATTCTGGTATCTTAAGAGGTAGTGGACATACGCCCCAGAGGGCTGAAAAAAGATTCCACAGGCAACCTTAATTCTGGCTGAGGGAAGCTGGAATGTGGCGGTCCACAAGGTTCTGTGGCAGTTGTGGGATGATGCTTGGGGAGAGGAAGGGCCCTTGCAAGTGGGAAGGAAAGTACAGGCAGTCTCATGCTGGGCATCACAAGTCAATGGCCACTTTAAAAAATGTGGCTGTTATTGTGTCCTCCCCATTTTTCTCCCCTCTGCAAATGATGCCAGCATTGACATCTGTTTCTCTACTTCTCCCACAATGGTCTCCCCACCTCTTTCCTCACTCCCCACTTCTGGCTGAAGTTCCATGAAGTTGTGGTTGAAAATTGGGTGAAGGTGATTGAAACTGAGCACCTGAAAAGTGAGGCGCATATAGTTAGTGGCCACTTTTGAAAACATGGTTATTAAGTAGGGAGGGGCAGAGCGTATGTGGGGCCTTGAATGTAAGAAAAATAAGCGTGATCTTGATGCAGTGGAGGAGTGGGAGTGAAGGGATTCTGAGGGAAGGGAGTGACGTGGTCACAAAATCCCATGAAGATCTACAAATGAGTGTGACTTGAGGGTGCAGCAAAAGATATTATATTCTAAGCACCATGTCCCACCTTCTCCTTTCAGTAGTGCCAGTCATATATATATGCCTCTGGGGGGGTGGGGGGAGACGGGGAAGATGTTAGATTATGTAGTCCATGACTGTGTCAGTGAAGAATTGTCCCCATATTGCATATTTACTAGTGTTTTGTTCAGTCTACTTTAAATTTGTCATATGCTTTTGTAAACTATAATGTTAAAATACTTTCATTTTAACACTTGATATTAACTAAAAATGCAATTTCATTATTATACATAAAAGCTCAGCATCTGGTCTAGTTGAAATATAAAATTACTTTACTTTTTGTTCTCACTTTTAGCTTTGACACTTCGGCCAAAAACAGTCAACAGGAAATTTGTTATTGACACTGCCAAATGAAAAACCAGGTGCCCTTTGCTTCCATTAATGTTTATTTCTGCATCTTTCTCTTGTTCTTCACATCTTGAGAAATTCTGAAATAGATATTGGTTCTGACAGCTTTCATATGTTAATTCATTGGGATTGCTAGAGGCAGATACACTTCCTTGTCTGAATCTTGTTAGAGTTTAACATTTGAGTGTGTATTTACCCCAGAAAAATGTATGTATTCTGTGGCGTATTGAGAAGCCAAAGAAGCACAATGGAAACAGGATCTGGCCCACTAAATCCATGTTATGGACTAACTGCCTGTTATGTTTCAATTAAGTCATTGTTTAGGTAGTATGAATGATCTGTTTTTACTCAGCTATAGAGGCAACTCCCTTTGATGTGTGTTGGAGTTGTCTGGGGCATATATTCCAAATAATTCTTTCACTGAAGCCTGTATTGCTACTCTAAATTGACAGGAGTGCAAATGAGAGCACACTGTGACCCCATGTATCACAAACAATGGTTCCTTTTTACTAAGCAATGATGAATCATAGAATATCAGGGTTGGAAGAGACCTCAGGAGGTCATCTAGTCCAACCCCCTGCCCCAATTTTTGCCCCAGACCCCTAAATGGCCTCCTCAAGGATTGAACTCACAACCCTGGGTTTAGCAGGCCAATGCTCAAACCATAAACGTATGTCTCTTATTTTTATTGATATTTTGCATGGATATACAGCTGTACTCTAAGTGGAGCAGTCTGGCTGGTGACCACTGCGGGGTACTTGATCTACTTTGCTGCACTTTCCCATAAAGTAACACACACACAAACTTTCCAGATGGTTCACAACAGTGCTACTCAAAGTGGTGGTCCGCGGACCGCTGCCGGTCCGCAAGCCATCAGCTGCCAGTCTGCGCGCACATTGGAAAAAAAAATTGCCGGTCCCCCACATCAGATAGCTTGAGAAGCACTGGTTTAGAAAGTAGGTGATGGAAACAATACTGGGAATGCTGTGTCAAGTCCCATAACAGCCTGATTTATCTGTGGTCATGTTCAAATAATGCTTGTAACAGCAAATGTCTGCAATATCAGCCTCAAATTTAGATACTGTACCAGTATATCTGGCTACTGAATATAGTGTGCATGAAACAGGAGGTTGGTTTAAATATTTTTGATCAGTTGAAAAACAGTAGGGCATGATTGTGTAAACCCTTACTCACATGAGTAGTTCCATTTACTTGAGTGGACAGATTATTTATGTAAGTAAGGGTTTCAGGAGCTGGCCCTAGAGGTGTAATTTGATAAAATTTCACAAATGTATATATTGCAATCCCTTCCACAAAAAATAATGGTATGAAACTCAAAGTAATCTTTTGCATTAACAAAGAATGTTGAAAGGCAGGAATGACAGCTAAGGTATCCAATGTAAAGATTGTTTGCATACTAGTAGTTTTGTAACCAATTGTTTTGTATGGGTTTTTATCATCTTGATGAAAGTGCAAAAAACAAACAGACCCAACCAGCGACTGTAGAAAGAAAAAAATCATATGCTCTCTTGAAATCCAGAAAAAATCACATGGGTTAACTATATATTTTAGTCATAGACAGTCAGAATTAAAACTAGTACCACCGCTAGTTTTAATTAAGTTGATGATAATGGACCAAAGCATAAAGTACAAAGCCTGCCATTGACTCTTTGCCAGGTGAAGGGGTTTATGGACACAGGATTAATGCAGACATATATAAATCCCCCTTCCTCTAATCCTATAAGGATGGAAAAATAGACTCCAAGACATATATAATTCAGATTGCATATGCAAGTGAGAAGATTTTATTATTAAACTACTGTCTTAGTAATAGTAGTAATACTAATATTATCAAATATGGTGATGATTTTAGAAAACAGTAATTATTTTCTTTTCCTTTAGTGCAGTGTTTGGAGATGACAACCAAAAGGAAAATTATTGGCCGTCTGGTGCCATGCCGATGTTTCCGGGGTGAAGAAGAAATCATCTCTGTGCTAGATTACTCCCATTGCAGCCTACAGCAGGTGCCAAAGGAGGTTTTTAACTTAGAACGGACATTAGAGGAGCTTTACCTAGATGCCAATCAAATTGAAGATCTACCTAAGGTAAATACTGTTCTTTCTGTAATAGAGAAATACAAGTTGTGTTATTAAATGAGCATTTAAAATGAACTTAGATTTTGAAGAGGCTCTGTATAAAAATAACACCTTCTGATAGAACAGGTTTTACTTTTACAATATATTTTTACTGGTTTTTTTTTGTTTTGTTTTTTATGTATTTTTCTTCCATTAGCTCTGCAGAGCCAACATACTAAGAGAGATTGAGCAGGATTCTATTCCTTCTAGTACACAGTACAGAAAATGTAGATTGGGAGCATCTTTTTCTGTTTAGTGATACTAAGGGGACATTCAATGAAATAAAAAAGTGGGAAATTCAAAACTGATAAAAGGAACAGGATGGATTTGATTAAAATCAAATTGATTTAAATCACGATTTAAATCACGATTTAAATCACTAGTCAGGAAGACTCGATTTAATCATGGATTTCTACATGGAAGTACATTCTTGTTGGTTGTAATAACCTTAATACATATTCTTTACAACTCAGAGATAGATGAAGGTTTCATTTTCAATCACCTTCACAATATATATTTTTAAAGTGATTTATTTTGAAAACTTTTCAGATTAGTTTTACAGCTATATCAGAAAGTGAATAATTGTTTGGTTATTTCATTTACCAAAGGTAATTGAAGCAAATAGTTCACCTCCCAGTGACTTCATAAATATCTCCAATTCAACAGGTTAATCATTAATATTTGGAGGATTTTCTTGCCATGCTGTATTAGGAGGAGAACATCACCAGACAGATATTTAAATTGTTTTATTTAACTAAAACAACAATGATATGTATTCTGGACCTTTTTTCTTCAACAGCAAACATATAATATTTAATGAAACAAGCATATGAATTTTTGAATTTAGTTAAACATTCAAGTTTTTTAAAATCAGGTTTGTGTTTGTTAAAATCGTTTTTAACTAAAATAGTTAAATATATTTTTTAAAAAAACAAAAATTAAATTGACTATGTCAGCCAGGTCAATATGAGAAACTTAAAATATTGGCTTCTGCAGCTAACTCAATTGTCTTCACCTTCATTTTCCTGTTTGTTCATAATCTGGAAAAGAAAAACAAGCTTTCCTGCTTTTTCAGGTCCCAAACGATTTCTCAGTTTGGAATGAATTAGTCCAAAGGAAGAAAATATTGTTTCTACACCATCAGAAGATGCTACTGCTGTTAAAAGTGAGAGTATCACTTCAACAGTCTCTGAATCCAAGTGCTTAAGTGACATCAACCAGTTCACTGGTGTGACTTTCTTTAAAACATCATCAGCAAACATATTTCTTGAATGGTTCACCCATAGCTCTGAAGTTTATTATAGTTGGCATTATGGAGGGATGATTGCTGGATCTCCATGTCAGAGCCAACTCCTCTTCTTCAGCAGTTAAGGTTTCACCCTGGTAGCGAGTATTAAGAGTATTTTCAGAAAAATGAGCTGGAGATAGTGCTTGTCCCATTCATTTTTTTAATGTTTGTAATTTAACTCTGTCATTGCATATTTCTCTTTTTAAGATCTCACTCAGTTCCTTCCAAATTTCAACAGTGTCAGCATCTGCATTGTGGTCAAGGCTACAGAAATAGACTTCAGGGTACTCAGCATGCATTCAACATTTCTCTTAAGTCCAATGTTGAGAACTTTGCCTGTGACAGTGCCATTTATTTTTTCACGATTTTGTTTACACACTGTCATCAGATTAGGCCAGTTCTTGGTATAGTGCTCAATACAGTCCACTACTGAGTTCCATCACACGTCTTGTGGGAGAGTTAGCCTGGTTCCTCCCACCTTTTTCAGAGCAGCTGCTGCAAAGTGGTTGTTATGGAAGTATTTTTCAATTTCAACAACATTAGCCTTTATTTCTGGAACACTGACATCTTTGGCTAGGAGGTGCATCAAATGAGCACTGCAACAGTATGTTATTAGCTTGGAACTCTCTTCTAAATAATTTCTTCTCATCTTGGATACATTTGCAGCATTGTCTGTGAGCAAGCTGCCTACTAGACATTTGATTTTTTTTCACAGTTTGTTGTAGCTTTTACTGCTACTTCTTGTAACTATTCTCCTGTGTGTGCATTTCCTGATGTATCAATTGTTTCTGTAAGGAAGACATTCCCTTCTTCTGTTGTCACACAAGCACATACAACAGGGTCATTGTGGACATTGCTCCACCCATCAAGAATCAGGTTAATAATTTCACCCTCTAGACCTTTTGCACACTGCTCAATTTCTCTTTCATACACTTTATCCAGCAATTTGCCTGCAACATCTGCTCTGTTGGATGGACTGTATCCTGGTCTTAATGACTGAACCATGTTAATGAAGTTTGGGTTCTCAATCATACGGAAAGGAGAGTTTGTTGCATAAACGAACCGGACAATTTTTTCATCAATTATCTTTTTTTGTAATCTGCTGGTTCTTATCACAAACTTATCTATGATTGTTTCTGGATGATGCAGATTTTTTTTTTCTTTTTGCTACAGGTGATAATCTGTGGCTATGTGACATACATGTGACTGAAACACTATCATTGGCAGATAACTCTGAAGCTATAGGTTTCAGAGTAGCAGCCGTGTTAGTCTGTATCCGCAAAAAGAAAAGGAGGACTTGTGGCACCTTAGAGACTAACATCCGATGAAGTGAGCTGTAGCTCACGAAAGCTTATGCTCAAATAAATTTGTTAGTCTCTAAGGTGCCACAAGTCCTCCTTTTTTTTTCCTGAAACTATAGAAAATTATGGTGATCTTGAAGGTGGATAGTCTTCAGAATCCTGTATGTTGAGGATGGAGTCTCCTAAACAAAATAAGTCAATGCAGTTATTTAATTATTATTACCATATTGCTCATTTAGTATTACTTATTGCATTCACTGACACTCAGTATGACTTTAAAGGTGAAATTGTGAAAGAAAGATCTGCCTATTTCAGCTATTTATTTTTTATCACAACTGCATCTAAAATGATAGTACCATAGAGTAACAACTGTATTTTTTTCTCAAACATGAGAATTCAAGAATAGTCCAGAGGGAAGTCAGGCAGTCCTTAAGAAAGAAGTATGAAATTGAAAAGTTTACCAAGCTGAAGATCCTGTATGTTCAGACATGTTCCTTTCATCATCTTTAACGCAGCTTCTGCCCTAGAAGGAACACTTCTCTTGATGTTGTTTCATTTGGGCATCCAGGCTTTGCATTTCTTTGTTGCACTATTTGCATTTTGCACACATACCTGTCTTACCCACAGGTAGAGGAACTTCATTAAAATATTCCCAAACTGGGTCTCTTTTATGGCCTGTTGCCATTATAGGTTTTCCCTTCTAGTGAGAGAATGGTATGGTAGATCTCAAATCAATGAAGGCTACACTCAGAAAGATCTCAAGACTTCTGGAATATACTGCTCAAACAGTTTCACTTTTGTTTCTACTGCCTTTCTCTCCCTTCTCACATTTATCTCCAGACTTCTTCTCCTTGTCCAGATCTATTCTGGCCCCCCCCCCCCGAATCTTCTATTAATTGATCTTTTTGAAACTTTGCACTTTTAGATAGAGGTAAGAGATCTGTGTACACAAATTTGCAGAGGGACAATAGGGTTGAGGTCTGTTATTTCTAACCTCTACATATTTATTTATTTATTTAAAAACATTTTTGCTGTTAACAAGCATGTTATCTCTGGAGACACAAATCCACAGCTTGAGAACTGCAAAACTAAGCAGCTCTGATGGTATCTTCTAGACTGAGCACTGAGTCCCATTGGGTAGATAGAAAGATTAACCTAAGTAATCTATACAGAAGCCTGTGGAACTCTGTAAGATTGGGTCCCAAATCCATGAACTATTGGAACTCATTTACAAAACTTTTCTTAAACATTACATGAAGATATTGTCTCATACTATAGAATTAGAATTTATAATCCCTATTCCATGATGAGATATCTTTGAGCTACAATGTATCTTAATTAAAACTATATTTTGATAGGTTTTTTCCTCAAAAAGCATTTTATCAAAAAAAAATCCAATTCAAGTGAAAAATACACTCTGAAAAGGAAATACACCTCCTCGCCGCTGTGGCTGGTGGGGGAACCCAGTAGCCCTCAGGTGCTGCAGGCAGCAGGGGCGCTGGCAGCTCCCATCCATGGAAGGGGGGACCCTGGAGCTCTGACACACAATCCAGGCCCCTGGAGCTCCTAGCCACTGCACAGCTGCCCCACTGCAGGCAGTGTGGGCACCTATTGGTCCCCATTTTGTCACAGATATTTTTAGTAAAAGTCATGGACAGGTCACGGCTTCCATGAATTTTTCTTTATTGTCCGTTACCTGTCTGTGACTTTTACTAAAAATATCTGTGACAAAATCTTAGCCTTAGTCATGTTTAATGACAATAAAAATTTTGGAAGGGATATTAAATGTATGTTTCAGGGATTAAGCAAATCTCTAACTATTAGAGATCAGGTGGAGGCCTAGGTGCATGACAGATTATCCCATATCTGCGTATTACAAGGTTTTTACACCTTCCTCTCAAGCATCTAGTTCTTGTCAGAGGCAGGATACTGGACTAGATGGACCTTGGATCTGATCCAGTCTGGCAATTCTTATGTGCCCCATCAACAGAATTGTTTATTAAGGCCAAAATATTCAGAACTGTTCAATAACGTTGTGCTTCAAGCTTTGGGTGCCCAGTTGAGATGCCTTGTATCTGACTGCCACCTAGTTGGGCCACTGGCTGTGTGTCACAGTTTGGACCCTATTATTTTATCTGTACTTTTTGATGGGAAGAACTACCTTGAATCAATGCATTTTATAAGATTATTGTGGAACTGCAGTGAATCAGCACCATAGCAAATACAGTGAGATAGTATGGCAGTTATCTTATACATGTTATTATGGATGGCAAAGTGTGAACAAGCAACAGAGAATTAGAAAATCATCTGCTGGATTCTTAAAGCTGGATCAGTCTCCAGAAGCTGAGAAGAAGTATTAACTTTTAGAAAGCTAATTAATGATTGTCAAGGTTTCTTCCCCACTCTGAACTCTAGGGTACAGACCTGGCGGGGGGGACCTGCATAACAGACCCCCTAAGCTTATTCTTATCAGCTTAGGTTAAAAACTTCCTCAAGGAAGAAACTTTGCCTTGTCCTTGAACCCTATGCTGCCACCACCAAGTGCGTTAAACAAAGAACAGGGAAAGAGCCCACTTGGAGACATCTTCCCCCCCAAATATCCCCCCAAGCCGTACACCCCCTTTCCTGGGGAAGGCTTGATAAAAATCCTCACCAATTTGCATAGGTGAACACAGACCCAAACACTTGGATCTTAAGAACAATGAAAAAGCAATCAGGATCGTAAAAGAAGTATTTTAATTAAAGAAAAAGTAAAAGAATCACCTCTGTAAAATCAGGATGGTAAATACCTTACAGGGTAATCAGATTCAAAACATAGAGAATCCCTCTAGGCAAAACCTTAAATTACAAAAAGACACAAAAACAGGAATATGTATTCCATTCAGCACAGCTATTTTACCAGCCATTAAACAAAAGAAAATCTCACGCATTTCTAGCTAGATTGCTTACTAACTTTTTACAGCAGTTCTGAAGAGCATTCCTGATCTGTTCCTGGCAAAAGCATCACACAGACAGACAGACCCTTTGCCCCCCACCCCCCTCCAGCTTTGAAAGTAACTTGTCTCCTCATTGGTCATTTTGGTCAGGTGCCAGCGAGGTTATCTTAGCTTCTTAACCCTTTACA
Organism: Eretmochelys imbricata; assembly: GCF_965152235.1. Classification (NCBI taxonomy): domain Eukaryota; kingdom Metazoa; phylum Chordata; order Testudines; family Cheloniidae; genus Eretmochelys; species Eretmochelys imbricata. The sequence goes on along the minus strand of NC_135579.1, from coordinate 87,705,169 downwards.
GGTGAAAAGGTTTTGTCTCTGGCCAGGAGGGATTTTATAGTTCTGTATACAGAAAGGTGGTTACCCTTCCCTTTATATTTATGACAATGATAGTGAATGAAAGGCATAGGAGTTCTCAGAATTTTGAGTGATGATTTAGAGTGATGAGGAGAGACCACATTTAAGAAACTGAAAGAAGAGTTTACAGACAAGCTTTCAAGGCCACATTAGCTTTTTCATCCCACTGAGCAGTCTATTAAACAGTAAGGACAAAAATGCAAAAACTCAAGTCAATATCAAGTATAGAGGGGAGCAAGAGAGAGCTGCTAATTGACTATCTGAACTGGAGAGGTTTTGTGCACTCTCAACTGGCCACTAGCAATAGTATTTGCCAACTCATGGATGTTAGGAGAGGTCCCACAAGACTGAAGAAGGGCTAATGTAGTACCTATCTTAAGCCAGGGAACTGTAGACCAGTCAGCCTACACTCGATACTGGGGAGCTACTAGAGCAATGTATAAAACGTTCAGTTTGCGAATGTCTGGGGGATGAAGGCATAATCACTGGCAGCCAGGTTAGACTTACTAAGAACAAATCATGCCAAACCACCATGATTTCCTTCTTTGACAGGGTGATTGTTTTAGTGGATAGGGGGAATGCAGTGGACATAATGTACCTGGACTTTAGCAAGGCTCTTGACACAGCCCCACATGACATTCTGGTAAGAAAGCTGGAGAAATGAGGGCTTGGCGGAACTACATTAAGTGGATATGTAAGTGGTTAAACAACTGCAAACAAAGAGTAGCTATTAATGGAATGATGTCCCACTGAGAGAAAGTCTCAGGTGGGGTTCCGTGGGGATCTGTTCTGGGTCCAGTGTTATGTAATATCTTTATTAATGATCTGGATGTTGGAATAGGGAATGCTTATTGATCAAATTTGAAGATGACACAAAGCTGGGAGGGAGTGACACAAACACTTTGGAGGATAGAGCTGAAATCCAGAGGGATCTTGATAAATTGGAGAACTGGGCTATAGACAACAAAATGAAATTCAGTAAAGACAAATGTAAGGTGCTACACTTATGGAAGAAAAACCTAATGCACAAATACAGATTGGGGGACAATTGGCTTGGCAGCAGCACTGCTGAAAAGGATCTGAGAGTTGTGGTGGATCACAACTTCAACATGAGTCAACCACATGATGCTGTTGCAAAAAAGCAAATTAAATTTTAGGTTGCATTAACAGAGGGATAGCATGCAAGTCACAGGAGGTGATAGTACCACTCTACTCGGCAGTGGTTAGGCCTCAGCTGGAGTACTGTGTCCAATTTTGGTCACCAATGTATAGAAAGGATGTAACAAAACTGGAAAGGCAAGTGACAAAGATGATCCAAGGGATGGAATGCAAGCCATCTGAGCAAAGGGCTGAAGGAACTGGGTATGTTTAGTATGGAACAGAGGAGATTAAGGGAGAACATGATAGCAGACTTTAGTAAGAAGTAAAAGATAATGGAATAACCTGCTCAAAGCAGAATTTTCTTCTTAACCGTTTTCAGTTAGTGGTGGTTTTATTATATGAAATGTTGGAGCTTATATTTCTTCCTAATGAAAACAAACAAACAAGCAGAACCTCCAAGAAAATAATCCAAGTTAATGTATCTATAGATGTTCAATCCTTTCCCCTCAATGGTGTTTTGTGGTTATAAAATTGTAAAAATTTTCCTTTTATCAATTTTAAATTTGTTGTATTTGTTTTATTGAACTTCCCCTTGTTCTTGTATCATATTAAAACATTAATAGGACTTCCCAATTTGCCTTCTTTATAAGATTCATTATTTTTAATAACTCTGTTATGTCCTCTCTTAATAATCACTTCCATAAACTCAGAAGTTCCAGTCTTTACATTCTCTCTTCAGATGAAACTCTTTCCATGCTTCAGATCCATTTTATCACTCATCTCTGAACCGTTCCTGTTTCTGCCATATCTATTATAAATTAAGGTCAACAATATTCCAAGTGAGAGTGTACCATTGTTTTATATAATGACATTGTAGTATATTCAGTACTTTCAATTGCATTCCTTTTACCGAACACATTGAGCAAAAGTTTTCATTGAGTTTGTCCATTAGTGTGCATAAGGAGTTCAAATTTTTGATTCCAGAGAGAATTAATTTTCATTTTTTAACACTGAATTCTGTCTGTCATTCACTGAGGTTTAAGTGCCTCTGAAGTGATTCAAGGCTTTCTCTAGTCTTGATTAACTCAGATACTTTTGTGTTTTTCTACAGATTTAAAAAAAGATATAAAGAAATCATTTAGCTTCTCTGTAATGTCCTTATCCACCTTAATTGCTTCCTTTACTCCCTGACCATCCAGCAGACTGCACCAGTTATTGTGCAGGCTTCTTACCAATTTCTGATAGTCATTTGTTTGGCTTGAATGACCTCTTACACTTGCCCTTCAAGTATACTTTTCTCTGGATTTTTCTGTTTCCCTGTTTTCTTTAAGGTATCCATTCCTTCTGCGATTCTGGTATGTTATGCTCAGGTAGTCTTCATGCTGAATCTACGGATTTAATCTTCTCACTTTTCATTTTAATGTCCTGGAGTTACTGTTGCAATTGGGACTATATTTTCATGAGTCCTTTCCCTGTTCAGGGAAAGACTGGCAGGACTTGAAAACCCCATGAGTTCACATTTGTGATAAGCCATTATAGGAGTAGGATGATCAGTTACAGTCTCTCACACATCCAAATGTTCTGGTATGGTGTTTGTTTCACCAATAAAAGAAGGGTCAGTCTCTGAAACACCTACAGGTTTTGGAATGATGTCTGTGCTACTGAGAGAAGATGTTGCTTCTGATGGATTCGCTTTGAAAAATGATGTCAGCTCCGGAAGATTTTGGAAAATTTCACTAGTTTTTTATTTCTTTTCTTCCCCCAGTTTACATTTCTGTGTTCTACTTGGTTGGTTACGTTTCATCCTACCCCTTATCTCAGTTATCTTATCTCTGAACTTAAAAAAAAAAAATTACACAACATACACTATTTTTATGTATATCTATTATATATATATAAGAAAGAAAAAAACAAATCAAGTACATATAACTCAGAAGAATATATCAATAATAAAACATAAATTTATTGCAAAACATGACAGGATCTGATTTCCTCGCATTATTTCAATCTATGTTAATAGGACGCCTCCCTGGTTTAGGTGGGGATAAGTAATAAAAAGAGAACAGAAAAACGGGGAAGAGTGTGTAGTGGAGCGTAAGGAAGTCTAACAAAGTTCTGATTTTTCCCATGATGTCTACTTTGATGCTTTTTTTGAAATACCAAATATCAATTTTTTTCCAAAAAAATGAGATTTTTTTTGGTGCCCTCTGCTTTGCTGGTGACCTAAGCACATGCTTACTCTGCCTATTGGGTAAAGGACCTAGGGGTGACAGTGGACGAGAAGCTGGATATGAGTCAGCAGTGTGCCCTTGTTGCCAAGAAGGCCAATGGCATTTTGGGATGTATAAGTAGGGGCATAGCGAGCAGATCGAGGGACGTGATCGTCCCCCTCTATTCGACATTGGTGAGGCCTCATCTGGAGTACTGTGTCCAGTTTTGGGCCCCACACTACAAGAAGGATGTGGATAAATTGGAGAGAGTCCAGCGAAGGGCAACAAAAATGATTAGGGGTCTAGAACACATGACTTATGAGGAGAGGCTGAGGGAGCTGGGATTGTTTAGCCTGCAGAAGAGAAGAATGAGGGGGGATTTGATAGCTGCTTTCAACTACCTGAAAGGGGGTTCCAAAGAGGATGGCTCTAGACTGTTCTCAATGGTAGCAGATGACAGAACGAGGAGTAATGGCTTCAAGTTGCAGTGGGGGAGGTTTAGATTGGATATTAGGAAAAACTTTTTCACTAAGAGGGTGGTGAAACACTGGAATGCGTTGCCTAGGGAGGTGGTGGAATCTCCTTCCTTGGAAGTTTTTAAGGTCAGGCTTGACAAAGCCCTGGCTGGGATGATTTAACTGGGAATTGGTCCTGCTTCGAGCAGGGGGTTGGACTAGATGACCTTCAGGGGTCCCTTCCAACCCTGATATTCTATGATTCTATGATTCTAATCCAGCCCTGCCTGTTTGAAATGAATGGGGGCTGTAAATCAGCTTGTCACTGCAGAAGGCAGTTTGCTTTTAGGTTTTGGCTGGGTGACACATTAATTTGTAGCAGATGAAAAATCCTAAAATAGGGTAGCTACTTCAAAAGGATAAGGTGATTCAGTGAAGGCTTTGTACAAATATAGTTGAACAGGCTGACATCCTCTTTATGTACCTAGTGAAATTGAAAGGAACATAACACTGTATTGTTTCTTCAGTAAAATAGGGATGTAACTTATCCAAATGTGAATTTTTTTCTGCAAGAACATTTTCTTCATTATATTGCATAGGAAGTAGAGAAATTGAGGAGAAATCCTATAACCTGTATATAAAATGAAAAAAAATTTTAGTTCCTTCTAGTCTGGAAAAATGTAGAACTGAAAAATAATTCATCTTAAATTAATATAAGTGCAGGGGACTAACAATTGGCCACTACCAGTTAATTCTGTGTCCTTTTCTTTTGTGCTTTGTTCTTTAATACAAAAAAGAAACTGGAGCAATAAAAAATGGTTCTGTTCTTCAATTAAGATAATTCAAATAATTCTTCAACCATTAACTTGATGCACTGGACCTTTCCCCAGCTAGGGGTCTGTAGGGCTTTCCTTCCCTCTCACAGCCTTCCGCTGCAGCTACAGGAGAGTGCACTCCAAGACCTCACTTGGTCCTCCCTGCTCTCATGGATCTGGGGCTCACCTTTATATCCCCTGGGTGGGAATCATCAGCCCCAGTCATTGAATGCTCTCCAGCTGTGTCAGATGATTCTCTGTACCTGCTTGTACCAGAACAGGAAGGAAGCCCAACTCCCCTGCTCCCTGTTCACATAGGCCTTTAAAGGAGCAGACTGTCCTGTTTCAAGATGAAATGTATGTGATAAATTGGAGATACTTTTCATTTCAAAGGCTATGTCTTCTTTATTTAAAAAAAGTACACAGTGGATCAGTGGTGCTAAAAATTGCACTGAAATTGAATATTCAAAGTAGACTTGATCATCCCATGAAAATATGCAATCCTTCTCTGTCTAATAAGGCGAGGGCCCTGGTGAAGTACAGCTCATGTACATAAGTGTGTAGGCATTATAAATTACCTGCAAAGTTCCTCTGCATTGAATTTTCCAACTGGGTTATAATTATTTTAGCAGGGAGAGTTGGATAGTTTGTGAATCTGCCCAACAATGAGCTCTGTTTGCACTTCTGAAAAAAAAATTAAAAGTAATATTTCTTTGTCATCCTGACATTTAATTTTCCCATTCCATTCCATTCACCAATCCATTTTATGTTGACTTAATTTATGTCTACATCTGTAGAGTCTAAAGAACAATATTTTTACCTTACTATAGCTGCACTGAGAGCCTTCAAGATCTATTTGATGAAACCAAGAAGTTGAGAATTATAGAATAATCCACTGCGTAACCTAAATCACAGCACCATTAGCATCACTACTTTCCTGCCTAAAAGGAATAAAAACAAACTTCAAATATATTAAGGGCTGTTATAGAGTTAAGAGTTATCAATCATACTCCAAATCCACTGAAGGTAGTACAAGAAGTAATTGGCTTAATCTGCAGCAAGGGAGATTTAATTTAGATATTAGGAAAAACTTTCTAACTGTAAGGATAGCTAAACAATGGAATAAGCTTCTAATGGAGGTTGTGGAATCCCAGTCCTTTTTAAGAATAGGTTAGACAAATAACTATCAGGGATGGTCTAGGTATACTTGGTCCTGCTTCACTGCATGGGGCTGAACTAGATGACCTCCCAGTGACCCGTCCAGCCCTACATATATTTGAGTCTATGATTCTATAAAGACATATTGTCTGATAATTATGTTTGAGTTCTAATGGCACAATTATAAAAGTCTAAAAGTTTAATAAGGTTTTAAATGGTTGTTAAAGTAATTTTGTGCCTGTTCAAATGTATTCCCACTCTTGCCTTATTGCTGCTATTACTTATAATTTCTTTCTGAGAGTGTTGCATTATAGAATTATTCCAGAAGAAATAATTTTCTTAATGGAAATTAGTTTTCACTAGGCTTCTTTATTCACCAGTCCAAATGCCTGATCACAGTTCAGTGGCTCTCAAACTTTCCGAAGTTCTGGACCTCTTTTCTAATTTTTATAAAAATAGTTCACCCTCTGTCAAATGAGTCTGTATAAATATAACTGAGAAGATAACAATTTGTGAATTTTATAATATTACTAATATCAGGAGAAAGATAAAAGGGGGAAAATAGGGGTGATATCATGGTAGGGGTCTACTATCTTTACAAAAATACAAAACACAAGATCTGATAGTAGTGGGGGACTGTAATTACCTAGACATCTGGGTAATATGCAAAATACAAAATTTCCAATAAGTTCCTGTAATCCATTAGGAACAATTTTTGTTTCAGAAAATTGAATGGAGGGCAGCCGTTTTAGACTTGATCCTGACCAACTGTGAAGAATTGGTTGTGAATCTGAAGCTGGAAGGCAATTTGGGTGAAAGTGATCATGAAATGAAAGATTTCATGGTTCTAAGGAAAGAAAGGAGTGAGAACACCAGAATAATGACAATTGTCTTAAAAAAAACCCCAATGTCGTAAGTGCAATGCAGTTGTGATAAAGTTTAATATCATTCTGGAATGTGTCAACAGGAGTGTTGTATGTAAGACATAAGAGGTAATTGACCCGCTCTACTTGGCACTGATGAGGCCTCAGCTGGAGTTTTGTGTTCAGTTCTGGGTGCCACACTTTAGGAAAGATGTAGACAGATTGGAGATAGTCCAGAAGGGAGTGACAAAAGGTGATAAAAGGCTTAGAAAACCCTGATCTATAAGGAAAGGTTAAAAAAAACTTGGCTTGTTTAGTCTTGAGAAGACTTTGGGGAGACCTGATTGTCTTCATTATGTGAAGAGGTGTTATAAAGAAGACAGTGATCAATTATTCTCCATGTCCACTGAAGTTAGGACAAGAAGTAATGGGATTAATCCGTAGTGAGGAAGATTAGGTTAGATATTAGGAAAAGCTTTCTAAGTAAAAGGGTAGTTAAAAATAGGGAGGTTACGGAGTCCCCATCATTGGAGGATTTTAAGAACAGGTTAGACAAACACCTGTCAGAGATGGTCTAGATTTACTTGGTCCTGCCTCAGTGCAAAGGGCAGAACTTGGTGACTTCTCAATGAGTTCCCTTCCAGCCCTACATTTCTATGATTTAGTGAAATACCATAGCTTACTGTTGTATTAGTATCAGAGGGGTAGTCGTGTTAGTCTGGATCTCTAAAAGTGGCAAAGGGTCCTGTGGCACCTTATAGACTAACAGACATATTGCAGCATAAGCTTTTGTGGGTGAATACCCACTTCATCGGATGTATGTATTAGTCTGAAGTAATGAAGACCTCTAGTGGCTAGAAATTGTAGCTACAGTCCATATGGTATCTATATTTATGTGACTTCGTAGTCCTCTCTAGAAATGCTGCAGTTCTTAAAAACAGGGAATGCTGTGGTGCTGATTTTTATCTGCATTCTAAAGGAGTGTGTTTTTGTACATAGTGTTATTAAGAAATACACTGTTCTCCTGAGAGCAGTTTCCTTTTTGTACCAGTGGCTAGACAGCAGAAATGCACAATAGGTTTGGGAGCAGGGGTAAACAGTATGTGTCCTAGACCCCAGCTCTGTAATAGTTTTTTTTTAGAAGTGTAAGTTTTCTTAATTTTGTAATGAAAATGTCCCTCTACATGGGTATGATATAGGGCTGTCGATTAATCGCAGTTACTTCAAGCGACTAACTCAAAAAAATTAATCATGATTAATCGCATTGTTAAACAATAGAATACCAATTGAAATGTATTAAATATTTTTGGATGTTTTTCTACATTTTCAAATATTTCTATTACAACACAGAATATAAAATGTACAGTGCTCACTTTATATTATTTTTATTGCAAATTTTTGCACTGTAAAATGAGAAACAAAAGAAGTAGTATTTTTCTACTCACCTCATACAAGTACTGTAGTGCAAGCTCTATCATGAAAGTGTAGATTTTTACAAATGTAGATTTTTTTTTGTAACATAACTGCACTCAAAAACAAAATAATGTAAAACTTTAGCACCTAGAAGTCCACTCAGTCCTACTTCTTGTTCAGCCAATCGTTAAGACAAACAAGTTCGTTACATTTACGGGAGATACTGCTGCCTGGTTCTTATTTACAATGTCACCTGAAAGTGAGAACAGGCGTTCGCTTGGTGCTTTTGTAGCTGGTGTTGCAAGGTATTTACTGCCAGATATGCTAAACATTTGTATGCCCCTTCATGCTTTGGTCACCATTCCAGAGAACATGCTTCAATGCTGATGATGCTTGTTAAAAAAATAATGCATTAATTAAATTTGTGACTGAAGTCCTTAGGGGGAGAATTGTATGTCTCCTGTTCTGTTTTACCCACATTCTGCCATTTTTTTCGTGTTATAGCAGTCTTGGATGATGACCCAACACATGTTCGTTTTAATAACACTTTCAGGGCAGATATGACAAAATGCAAAGAAGGTACCAATGTGTGATTTCTAAAAATTGCTGCAGCACTTGACCCAGGGCTTAAGAATCTGAAGTGCCATCCAAAATCTGAGAGGGTGAGGTGTGGAGCATGCTTTCAGAAGTCTTAAAAGAGCAACACTACAGGACCTGAACCACCAAAAAAGGAAAATCAACCTTCTGCTGGTGGCATCTGACTCAGATGATGAAAATGAACATGAGTCGGTCTGCACTGCTTTGGATCGTTATCGAGCAGAACACGTCATTTGCATGGACACATGTCCTCTGGAATGGTGGTTGGAGCATGAAGGGACATATGACTCTTTAGTGCACCTGGCATGTAAATATCTTGTGATGCCGGATACACCAGTGCCATGCAAACTCCTGTTCTCGCTTTCAGGTGATGTAAACAAGAAGCAGGTAGCATTATCTCCTGCAAATTGTAACCAGACTTGTTTGTCTGAGCGATTGGCTGCAGTAGGACTGAATGGACTTGTAGGCTTTAAAGTTTTATATTGTTTTACTTTTGAATGCAGGTTTTTTTTGTACATAATTCTACATTTGTAAGTTCAACTTTCATAATAAAGAGTACGTGTATTAGGTGCATTGAAAAATACTTTTTCTTTTGTTTTTTACAGTGCAAATATTTATAATCAAAAATAAATATAAAGTGAGTACTGTACACTTTGTATTCTGTGTTGTAGTTGAAATCAATATATTTGAAAATGTAGAAAATTCCAAATATATTTAAATAAATGGTATTCTATTATTTAGCAGTGCAATTAATTGTGATTAATTTTTTTAATCGCTTGACAGCCCTAGTATGATATTTTTGTAATAAACATAAAAGCAATTCTTAGGATAATGCCTTTGTTGAAAGGAAAAGAGAAGGCTTAACAGCAAAAGTCTTAGTCAATGCATAGAGGAAGTCTAAAGGAAGCCTTTCAATTAAAAAAAACACTCCTATTTCTTAGAAATTCGTGGTGGTCATTGTCCTATATGTTTCATTCTGCTTATATTCTATTCGTGTGATACCCATTTGGGTTAAAGCTGGTTTTGGACTTCCAGTTTTGGAGAAAGTAGACTGCCTTGAAAAGCAACACAGAGGGTTCTTGTTATTAAAAGGCTCAGATGTAAAGTTATAGTGTTTTCAAAAGAAGTGAAAGCCTGAAAATGAGCTAAAATTTACTTTAAATGACTTATTTAGTTCACATTAGCTTTTGAGCATCATTTGTGGATTAATTCCCTGCTACCCAGTTTCCTTTATTTGCTCAGTTTGGTAATCAAATCAAGCTACATTCTCAAATAGACATTTGGGTACAAATTTAAACGTCATTTGGATATGAAACATTGCAAAAAAGAGGTATCAAAGCTGTTTTGAAAATATCATTAACTTCTGAAGAGTCATGAAGATTCTTCCAAAGGAGAGTAAGCTCTTTTGGAATCCAAGACCACTGGGTAAACTTGTTTTCTAATCATATTAATGTGACTAGTAATAACAAACTCATTTTTACAAGATAACAGCTTAAGAATCTGCAGTACAGAAATGAGGGGTTGGGGTTAAGCACCTATGCACTGCAAGATATATTATATGATAGGTGGCTACGGGAGAGGTCACTTCGCAGATATCTGAAGCCAGCTGTATGCAGGGTGGTGCTTCTGGTGACATCAGTTTTTTAACAGTCAGGCCAGCCAGGCAAGGACTGAGTTTTCCTGTCCTCCCCTCTCCCAGTCTATTTTTCCATAATATGTCCTCTATACTAATAGGAGCACACAGTCCCTGTGTTTGGAGAGCATGTGGACTGTTCCCTGCATGCATCCATGGGGGGACACAAACCACCCCAAGGGAGGAGGGTGTGCTATGGTTTCACCCCCACACCTGCACCAGCTTGAGGAATGGATTGAGTGAGTGATGGAGAGCAGGCTTCCCCATCTTAAAGGTGCAGCTTGCTTACTCCTCATAAAAAAAGCTCTATACTTGCCCCTTACAATGGACTGTGTCTAAATGACACATTCTAGTCCTAGAGACATCTCTTGCTCAGTATGGTATTGTCTCCATTATTTTACTATTTATCTTGGGTTTGAAGTTGCTGTAGTTGGATAACAACTGCTATTATATGGAAGAAACATCAGTATAAATGCATACCATATGATATATTGATTAGAGCTGGTCAGAAAATGAAATTTTGTTCCATGGGAAATTCCAGCACGTGGAAAAAATTGTTTTGAATTGGAACAAAAAGCAGAACTTTCAAAATTTCCTATGGAGTGAAAATTATGAAAAATAATAATATATTAAAATGAATATTTTAATATAATATAAAAGTTGAAGCAAATTGAATTGAAATATAAAGTTGTAATGAAACATTTTACCTTATTGGCAATTCTGAAATACACTGAGAAAATTGAAATGAATATTTCATCTTTTTCCCATCAAAAATTTCATCGTAATTGACACATTCACATAAAACATTTTTATTTTGAAGAATTTGCATTTTCTGATGGAAAAAAGCTCTGCTGAAAAATTTTCAAATAGCTCTATGATTGATATAAAATTATAGGACTACAAGGGACCTCCTGGGTCATCAAGACCAGTCCCCTGCTATCATGAGCAACCCCACCATATAATCGCACTCATAAACTTATAAAGGTCCATCTTAAAACTATACTTCATTAGGAATTATTTGTAAGCAGCACATTTATCTCTGGGTAATCTTCCTTGTTTAAAGTGTAATGTAATATGTAAGTATGTCTTCCCAAACAGTTTTAATATAGGTTGATTGGTTATTTTTAGCTTATTATTTTGCTGTCCTCAGAGTATTTTTATGATACAGTTATTATTGCATCCGTGTGTAAATAACAATGGTAAACTGAATTTTACTAAAACATGTTAATTGCAATTGTTCTGTTTCATGTTGTAGCAATTGTTCAACTGTCAAGCTCTGCGTAAACTGAGTATACCAGACAACGACCTTTCAAGCCTGCCAACCACTATTGCTAGTTTAGTTAATCTCAAGGAACTTGACATCAGTAAAAATGGTAAGAACACAACAGTAAAATAATTTGAAATTTTGTGGTGAAATTTTTGAATATTTTGCATAGCGTTGCTGTAATAAGATTTTAATGCTAAATGAATGAAAAAATTACTCTTCTAGAAAACTCTAAAACAAATGAACTAAATTTTGCTTTCTGTTTACATCCAAAGTAGTTTCACTCCTTTTAGTGGGCTCTCTGACATTTCACTGTGGTCAGTAAAGATTTCATCCCCATCCTCCAATATAATCTGTGTGCAATGCCTGCCATAATTTGGCCTAAATAGCGTAAAATAGCTATAGAACCTGAAATTCATTTTATGTTTTATAAGGATTAATATGTTCCCAATGCACAATATACAGTAGCAGATAAAGTGAGATTTAAAAATAAATAAAATCATATGACAAATAGTTTAACCATTTAGCAAGTCAACAATGAATCTGAATGTTGGAATTAAAACAATTTTAGTGATATTCCAGTTTCAGCTTGAATTACGGTGTGATTAAGAGACAGATGACAGTACCATAGCATGGATTTGTTTATGTTCAGTTTTTCACTGTAACAATATTAGCTAATTGAATATTCTTTTCTAGCAGATTTTCATTATTGGTGTAGGTGAAGATCCCAGAAACAAAACCCAGACAACTATTTTTGGCACTGTACACCTGAATCATTTTATTCTGGTCAAAACTGTTTTTAAAATATATTTTGATTCCTACTCCTGCTTTCTTGTGAATCTTACAGTGACTTACAGTGAATCTTACAGTAGATTTTCATCGTGCTAAGGTCCACATATATGTTTCTTCATCCTGTTTCCATTTTAGGGGCAGAACTAGATCTGTCAGTCACTAACAGCAGGGGGATACTCTGTCCCATTAAGTTCCCTTCATTTTATTCTGTCTACAAAGTGGCCCATGGCTCAGACAGACCTCCCTGCTGTAGAGCTTTTCAGAGGAAAAGTCCAAACTTTTTCAAAATTTTTGACTAACAATTTGGTTCATAAATTTCTGTCCAACTCCCAGCCACGTCCCAGGGCTGCATTCGCCTTTGGGGGAGATTGTCCCCTTGGCTCCACTTCCCCTTCCAAGGTGTTTGCAGTGGCTGTTGCCCCTGCAGACTTCAGGGGGCTTGTATTCACTAGGAAAAAAGGCCTATTCTTAACTTAGGTAACTTGATGTAAAATCCTAGTAAAGACAAGGCAGGATATAGTTTTTGCACGAGCTGGCAGGACATGCTATTTTGAGTTAAGAATACAACTTTTTTTATAGTGAAGATAAAGCCAGGGAGAGAGCTAGGCTGCGTAAATCCAGAAGTAAATGGAAGGGCCTGAGTGTCCTACTTATCCCCTTATCAAGTGTCTCCAATGGAGCTTGGCCAGCTCTGTGAGTAAAGTTTCCCTTGAAGCCCAAGCCTGATGGGGTTGCATTGGTGCCACCCTTCTACTGGCCAGTAGCCAGGCAAGACTGGAAAAAAGGTGGCTCCAGGGGCAAGCAGCCACCTGTCCCCCATCTCCATGAGTGGTGTGAAACCAGAAGGGCAGTGCACCGGATAGAAGATTGCACCTGAGTCTCTCTAGCCTGCACAAGCAGCCATGCCTCTGACTACAGAGCTCAGTCTTTGTCTCCCTCTCTTCTTCCCCATGGGTCATGGATGGAGGGGCACTGGACACACCATGGGCATTGCCAACACCAGAAAGTACGAAAAGGGATAATAGGCCCCAAGGCTGAGACCTCCAAAGGAAACACAGATCTACCTAGCCCATATGGATTACATGCAAGAGAGAGGGTATAGCTTCTGGGAAACCTGTCCCTGAGTCCCAGGCCAATTCCTTCATTGAGAGACTAATCCCACCTCTTTGAGAACAGGGAAATTGCTTGCTGCTTGGAGATTTCTTTGAAAATATTTCAGTTTCCTTCTGAAGCAGGATTATGGGGATAAACTACTGATAGTGAAATGAATGAATAAAATCAGCACCTGGGTCCCCTGCTCATCTCCATGGAGTGCAGCAGGACAGATAACCCTCAGTGTCCACTTTCCTTGCTCAAAGAGTAAGGGTTGACATGATTACAGTTTAAAAGTACCTGCAGGGGGAACAGAAATTTGGTAATAGAAAGTTCTTCAATCTGTCAGACAAAGGTATAGGAAGAGCCAGTGGCTGGAAGTTGAAGCTAGACAAACTCAAATTTGAAATAAGGCACACATTTTTAACAGTGAGGGTAATTAACCATTGGAACAATTTATCACAGTTTATCACAGACAAGGTTAGAGTTGTAAACAAAGAGGCCAGAGAAGACAGGAAATACAAGTAGGAAAAGACAAAGTTCAAAAATGAATGAAAGGCAGAAACAGTTAGTAGAAAATAAATCTTATTTTTATTTCTGGGGGAAGATAAATACCGAAATATTAATAAGGGTATTCTAACACACTATATCAGGTATGGACATTTTGCTTTTTCATCCCCAAAATAAAGATCATACTTAAAATTGAAATGGAAAAAGGTTAGACTTTACTTTACAAAATAGAATGTGGCTGGGAAATGGCACAAAACTACTAGTTTCCATTAACAGCATAGGACTGTAATCTCCTAGTCCTTGGGTGACATGCTCAGGTGTAATATTTCTTGTGTCAGCACTCTATAGCTGATTTTGCATTTGAGTTTGTCACCTCGTGGGTTATTTCACTCCGTTCACAGAGTAAACAGACAGATGCTGTTTCCATGTCATGTCTAATAAAAAAAATTAACATCAAATAACTTCAACTGATGACTCACATTACTTAGAATACAGACAGTTGTCATACTGATACAGACAGATAAAGTACTTAAAATATTCTAACATTTTAACCAGTCAGGGAGGAGGGTCAGTGAATAGAAAATATCAGCAGTTCTCACTGCTAGTAATGTTGTTGTGCATTTCTACTTGCACCAGTAGCCATATCTGAAAGTCTGCTAACCCTGCCATGGTTATGATTTTTTGAGCTATGTCCTGCTATTTATGGAAAAGTTAAATTCCTGCTGGCTTCAGTGGCAGTTCTGCACAGGGAACAATGGCAAGATGTGACGCTGCAAATGTTTTTCACAGTCCCGGCACTTTAGGAACACAGTAAGCTATACATAGACTCTTTAGGTAAGACTTTTAGTCAATTGGGTTTTCAGACATTAGTTTCTGTATTTGTACCAACATTATAAACATAAGCAGAGTTCTTGTCATCTATGGGGCTAAGTAGCAAATTATACTCATGAGTCATTTACTTAGATGTCCAGGTAATCTAAATTTCTTTGCAGCTCTTTGCACTCATAAAATTGTGGGCAAAGAAAAAGGCTTGGCTCAGACTGGTTGAAAATTTGGCATTTTATATTCTTTATTCAGAAACATACTGAAAGACAGCATTCATGTTGGCTCTCCAGTGATTTAAAAACAGAGAAAACTAACTATTATATTACAAAATCTGGACTTATGATGTCAACTTTTCAGACCCCAGAACACAATATATATCAAATACATTTCCTAGAATCCATAATTTGGTTGTGCAATTAAGTAAGTATGTTGTCATTTTTTTTGGTTTTTGAACTATCTGTGATTTATTTTTCTTGCTTAATTAACAAGTTGAAATTGTATTTATTCCAGTCATGCTCTCCTGGAGAGAAGCAAGTAGTTAATGTAAGCATTCGTAATAAATTCTCAGAAAGGTTAAGAGTTTTTGAGAAGAGGTAAAGAATTAAGTTCCACTCTCATTTAGTCTTTTTGTTGTTTTTAAACGAAAATGGATAGAAGACAATTGAATAAATCAGTCAGACTTTGATATGCACCCTGACACATAGATTTGTAATTATTAGCTGTTTCTTTTTTGATATCCCTAGTTGATTCTTATACTTACATAGACCATTGGGAGCCATTTCTTTCTCTCGGTTTCTCTCACAATTTGGGTTTATATCAGTTTAGTTAGGGGGAAGTTATTTCATGGAATAGGAGTGAAATTAACAGATTAAGGAAATGTCCATGGGATCCCTGGAGTACAATCTGCAGCTGAGGTACTACAGTGTCCTCTTAATTCTCCAGCCTGGGCTGTCTTTCACAATGATTTGCTGGTGACAAGCCCCCCACCCAGCTAAGTTGTGTGAATGCTCCCTGAACCACTCAGAAATCACACAGAAAAAGGCACCAGCAAATCTCCTAAGCCCCCAGCCTTGCACCCCTGGAATATACCATCTTGCCCTCCTCAGAAACCTGACCAGTGTAAGTTTATTACTAACTCGACTCCTCCCTTGATGTGGAGAGGACACCTGCTAGCCTTTGTAAACTGATCTGAGATTTCCCAGGCACTTCAACCAAATACACTGTTTTAGGTAAATATAATACAGGTATATTAACTAGAGAAAGGTAGATTTTAAATTATAAGTGGCAGGTGCAAAAGGTTAGAGATAGTTATCTTTTATTTTCTTTAGTAAGTGCTCAGTTTAAATCTTAAATCATATTAGACTAGGCAGTATTTGAATCAAGCAGTTTTCCTCACCCCACTAGGTGTTGCAGGTAGGTTACAGTTCTTAATACACAGGCTTCCCCTTTAAGCCTGGGACAATCTCCTCAGTTCAAGTCTTTGTCTTTCAAGCATTCTTGTTGCTTCCAACTTAAGTGAGGGAGGAGAAAGATAAAAGCATGATACCACCATCACCTATTTTATATCTTCAGTCCATGTGCCTAGAAAACACTAGCCCCCAGACACGTCTTGGTGGGCTTTGCTGAGTCACATAGCTGAGCAATCCCCCATTGTGTGATGTTTGTGCAGCTCTTTTACAGCACTGCAGATCCCTTGTTTAAAACTCCCCTGCTGATTAATGGTTGTTTAACCCTACCTGGAGAGGATCATCTTCTTTGTTGTCACTGGAGAACTGGCAGTGTATGACTCTCAAACTTTCAACATATTTCAGTAATAACTATACAGCAAAATCTCATGTCTTCATACACACTAACAGTATACATATTTTGACCTAACAGTGGGTTTCAGCAGATCAGGGCCTTTCCTACAGTATCTTAATGGCATGCTTTGTATGAAATATACCATACTTATATGATGGGGTGAATATGGGGGTTCCAGGGTGCTGCTTTGAGTGCCACAATAATTTTTTTGCTGTTTTATACCCTTGGATCTTTTTTGTAGGGCTGGAAGCTGTACTTCAGTGAGGCTTGATGAGTGCTTAGACTTTAAGCCTATATATTGAGATCCACTTACATTTTGTGTGTACCATGGCTTCCTTGCTGTTCAATATAGAAGTGATGTCCTAGTCATTTCTTTGCTGGACACAACATAGGTCTTGCATAGCAATTGCAATTACCATTGACTGAAGAATTCTTGTCTGAAATTCTAGGATAAAAGGATTTTTCTAATGTATTCATGATCAAGAACTGCAATATATAAAATTTTGCCAGTTCTAATATTTTAATCATAACTGTCACAGTCACAAAATATAGACAAAATACTTGTCATAACCCTACATTGGTGGTACTCAGCATTGGATCCAGTGGGAGTTTTGCAAATGATGGTACCTAAGTTGGCTACTGTCCTGTTGACCTGCCAGAAGAATTTGCCCAAATACTGCAGTTGATTTGGGGGAATATAAGCTTTAGCACCTGTTGGTTAGCCACCTAATATACAACTGAAAGATCACTAATAATGAAAAAAATACAAAAACCTATTGTGTCTGAATGCTGACCTGAATTTATAGCGGTACTCTACATTACTAATGAAAACTTCTTGGTGAAGATAGAATCATAGAAATGTGGGACTGGAAGGGACTTCAAGACATATAGTCCAATCCCTGTACTGAGGCAGGACACAGTATTATCATTCTAGACTGTCTCTGACTAATGTTTGTTTAACTTGTTCTTAACCTCCACAAAAAGAAAAGGAGTACTTGTGGCACCTTAGAGACTAACCAATTTATTTGAGCATGAGCTTTCGTGAGCTACAGCTCACTTCATCAGATGCATACCGTGGAAACTGCAGCAGACTTTATATATACACAGAGAATATGAAACAATACCTCCTCCCACCCCACTGTCCTGCTGGTAATAGCTTATCTAAAGTAATCATCAGGTTAGGCCATTTCCAGCACAAATCCAGGTTTTCTCACCCTCCACCCCCCCCCCCCACAAATTCACTCTCCTGCTGGTGATAGCCCATCCAAAGTGACAACTCTTTACACAATGTGCATGATAATCAAGTTAGGCCATTTCCTGCACAAATCCAGGTTCTCTCACTCCCTCACCCCCCTCCAAAAACCCACCCCCATACACACACAAACTCACTCTCCTGCTGGTAATAGCTCATCCAAACTGACTACTCTCCAAGTTTAAATCCAAGTTAAACCAGAACATCTGGGGGCGGGGGGTAGGAAAAAACAAGAGGAAATAGGCTACCTTGCATAATGACTTAGCCACTCCCAGTCTCTATTTAAGCCTAAATTAATAGTATCCAATTTGCAAATGAATTCCAATTCAGCAGTTTCTCGCTGGAGTCTGGATTTGAAGTTTTTTTGTTTTAAGATAGCGAGCTTCATGTCTGTGATTGCGTGACCAGAGAGATTGAAGTGTTCTCCGACTGGTTTATGAATGTTATAATTCTTGACATCTGATTTGTGTCCATTTATTCTTTTACGTAGAGACTGTCCAGTTTGACCAATGTACATGGCAGAGGGGCATTGCTGGCACATGATGGCATAAATCACATTGGTGGATGTGCAGGTGAACGAGCCTCTGATAGTGTGGCTGATGTTATTAGGCCCTGTGATGGTGTCCCCTGAATAGATATGTGGGCACAATTGGCAACGGGCTTTGTTGCAAGGATAAGTTCCTGGGTTAGTGGTTCTGTTGTGTGGTATGTGGTTGTTGGTGAGTATTTGCTTCAGGTTGCGGGGCTGTCTGTAGGCAAGGACTGGCCTGTCTCCCAAGATTTGTGAGAGTGTTGGGTCATCCTTTAGGATAGGTTGTAGATCCTTAATAATGCGTTGGAGGGGTTTTAGTTGGGGGCTGAAGGTGACGGCTAGTGGCGTTCTGTTATTTTCTTTGTTAGGCCTGTCCTGTAGTAGGTAACTTCTGGGAACTCTTCTGGCTCTATCAATCTGTTTCTTTACTTCTGCAGGTGGGTATTGTAGTTGTAAGAAAGCTTGACAGAGATCTTGTAGGTGTTTGTCTCTGTCTGAGGGGTTGGAGCAAATGCGGTTGTATCGCAGAGCTTGGCTGTAGACGATGGATCGTGTGGTGTGGTCAGGGTGAAAGCTGGAGGCATGCAGGTAGGAATAGCGGTCAGTAGGTTTCCGGTATAGGGTGGTGTTTATGTGACCATTGTTTATTAGCACTGTAGTGTCCAGGAAGTGGATCTCTTGTGTGGACTGGACCAGGCTGAGGTTGGTGGTGGGATGGAAATTGTTGAAATCATGGTGGAATTCCTCAAGGGCTTCTTTTCCATGGGTCCAGATGATGAAGATGTCATCAATATAGCGCAAGTAGAGTAGGGGCTTTAGGGGACGAGAGCTGAGGAAGCGTTGTTCTAAATCAGCCATAAAAATGTTGGCATATTGTGGGGCCATGCGGGTACCCATAGCAGTGCCGCTGATCTGAAGGTATACATTGTCCCCAAATGTGAAATAGTTATGGGTAAGGACAAAGTCACAAAGTTCAGCCACCAGGTTAGCCGTGACATTATCGGGGATAGTGTTCCTGACGGCTTGTAGTCCATCTTTGTGTGGAATGTTGGTGTAGAGGGCTTCTACATCCATAGTGGCCAGGATGGTGTTATCAGGAAGATCACCGATGGATTGAAGTTTCCTCAGGAAGTCAGTGGTGTCTCGAAGGTAGCTGGGAGTGCTGGTAGCGTAGGGCCTGAGGAGGGAGTCTACATAGCCAGACAATCCTGCTGTCAGGGTGCCAATGCCTGAAATGATGGGGCGCCCAGGAGTTCCAGGTTTATGGATCTTGGGTAGTAGATAGAATATCCCAGGTCGGGGTTCCAGGGGTGTGTCTGTGCGGATTTGATCTTGTGCTTTTTCAGGAAGTTTCTTGAGCAAATGCTGTAGTTGCTTTTGGTAACTCTCAGTGGGATCATAGGGTAATGGCTTGTAGAAACTCGTGTTGGAGAGCTGCCGAGCAGCCTCTTGTTCATATTCCGACCTATTCATGATGACAACAGCACCTCCTTTGTCAGCCTTTTTGATTATGATGTCAGAGTTGTTTCTGAGGCTGTGGATGGCATTGCGTTCCGCATGGCTGAGGTTATGGGGCAAGTGATGCTGCTTTTCCACCTCCACAGCCTCCCAAGGTAATTTGTTCCCGTGCTTAACTACCCTTACAGATAGGAAGTTTTTTTCTAACGTCTAACCTAAATCTCCCTTGCTGCAATTTAAGCCCATTACTCCTTGTCCTGTCCTCAGTGGTTAAGGAAAACCACTCCCCTTTATAATAACTTTTTATGTACTTGAAGATTATTATCAGGTCCCCCTCAGTCTTCTCTTCTCCAGACTAAAGAAACCCAATTTTTTCAATCTTTCCTCATAGCTCAAGATTTCTAGACCTTTAATCATTTTTGTTGCTCTCCTTTGGGCTTTCTCCAGTTTGTCCACATCTTTCCTGAAATGTCCAGAACTGGAGGACACAGTACTCCAGTTGAGGCCTTATAAGTGTTGAGTGGAGTGGTACCATTACTTCTCATTAATTGATTTCAGCACTCTTGCTAATACATCCCAGAATGAAGTTAACTTTTTTTGCAACAGTATTACATTGTTAGCTCACATTTAGTTTGCGATCCACTGTTACCCCAGATCCCTTTCTGCAGTACTCCTTCCTTGGCAGTCATTTCCCAGTTTGTAGTTGTGCCGTTGATTTATTGAATTTTATCCTATTTATTTCAGACCATTTCTCCAGTTTGTCAAAATCATTTTGAGTTGTAGTCCTATCCTCCAAAGTCCTTGCCACTCCTCTCAGTTTGGTATCATCTGCAAACTTTATAAGTGTACTCTCTGTGCCATTATCCAAATCATTTATGAGATATTGAATAGAACTGGACCCAGGACAGATCCCTCTGGGACCTCACTTGATATGCTCTTCCAGCTTGACTGTGAACCATTGATAACTACTCTCTGAGTATGGTTTTCCAGCCACCTTATAGTAGGTTTATCTAGACCAGTAGTTTCAAAACTTTTTTCATTTGTGGACCCCTAAAACATTTCAAATGGAGTACCAGACCCCTTTGGAAATCCTAGGTATAGTCTACGGATCCCCAGAGGTCCATGGACCACAGGTTGAAAACCACTGATCTAGACTATATTTCTCGAGTTTGTTTATAAGAAGGTCATGTGAGACAGTATCAAAAACCTTACTAAAGTTGAGATATATCACATCTACTGCTTCCCGCTATCCACAAGGTTTGTTATACTGTCAAAGAAGGATATTAGGTTGGTTTGACATGATCTGTTCTTGACAAATTTGTGTTGACTGTTACTACCTTATTTTCTTCTAGGTGCTTACAAACTGTTTGGTTATTTGCTCCATTATGTTTCGGTACCAACGTTAAGTTGACTGGCCTTTAATTCCGTGGGTTGTCCTTATTCCCCTTTTTATAAATAGTACTATATTTGCCCTTTTCCAGTACTCTGGTATCTCTCCCGTCCTCAAAGATAATCAGTAATGTGCCCAGAGATCTCTTCAGCCAGTTCCTTAAGTATTCTAGAATGTATCTCATCTGGCTCTGTTGATTTAGACATCTAACTTGGCTAAATTAGATATTGACTAAGCAAGTTTAGCAGTTTTTCATAGAACATCCTTATAATACCTTTCAAACTTTTTTTCTTTCTAGGGATTCAAGATTTTCCAGAAACGATAAAGTGCTGTAAGTGTTTAACAATTATTGAAGCCAGTGTCAATCCAATTTCTAAGTGAGTATCAATAATTAGAGTTATGTTTATATTTATCACTGCAGATATTTTATAGATATGGAAGTGAAAAGTAAAGGTTCACTGCAAAGCTCATGTACAACGTTAATTTAATTATTTTGTTAATTAAGATCCCAAATTAAGGATGAATTTCACCCAAGTTGATGCATCTGTGCACAGCTCTCTACACCACTCAAGACCTGCCGTGCCTCTGCAGACAGAGAAAGAAACATTGGCAGAGTAGTCATGTACTAGACATTTTCCCCTCGAGGGTCTAACCTAATACTCTAAAGGCTTTTTGTACAATGAGGATGCAAATCTACTTAGTGTATTATGTTTTCAAGTAGTAATATGCCATGCTGCACTCCGGGGCTTTCACTGCTCTTTAGCATTGTCTACGTGGATGTTACTGTGTGGAAATCTGGTGCCTGTAGTTTTATGCCCTTGCTTGCTGCTCAGTAACTTACTGTGTAGACAGAGCCAGGTTGTTGGAAAGGGGTCACTCTGGATCTTCATTTATGCGAATCCGTTGGGTCGAATCTTCTGCAGCCATTATTCATGCCAGAGAGGCTGTGCTGTAGCATTGTTACTTTCATGTCAATGGGTGTAAATTCTATCCAGTCATCCACTTAGTGCCCAGCACAAAGTCTGATCACTCTGGATTTTTGATGGGAGGGGTGAATTTTACTCTGATTAAAAATGCATTATTTGTAGATTACACAAATACAAATACTTACTTTCTAATTTTACATAACATATTTGAAAACCTTTCTTCTTCTATGTGGATTCCAAACATGGGTTCGCATGTGCACCAGAGCCAGAACTGTTCATAGTAGTGTCCATTGACCCAAATTGTCACATGTCCAAGGATTTAAGACACCGGGTACAGGTCGACGCCATTCCAGTTCCCTCTTACTGCTGCATGGCCAGAATCAGAACCCGTGTTCCTCAGTGCTCCTAGCTTGCTTCAAGTACTGCCTTTTTCATCTTTTTTCCTTGTACACAGATTTTTCTTCTCTAGGTGTAGTTAGTTGTCCATTCAGATCGTTGCTAGTTGTTACTGTTTTGGACTTTCCCTCCCTTTGTGGGACTCTTCCCCAGCCTGGGGACTATCATAGAAGATTAGGTTTGAAAAATGCCCAAGGGTCGTCGAGCAAGGGCCCGGGCCAAGCTGCCAGGCCACTCCAGAGCCATGTATCCATGCCGCCCTGGTTGGGGCTCCCAGCCCCCTCAAAGGTCCATCACCAACTCCTGGGAGCGGTATGGGACCCACACCTTTGGCACCGTTGTTGTCCAAGGTGCAGAGAGACCAGACGTCTCCGCCTGTGCAGCTAACGACTCAGGTGCCACAGGACTTGGATAAGGCTCCCCAAGAGGGCAAGCCAGACACTAAGACCCCTAAAGGGGCAGAGGAGCACCACCGGTCACTGGAGAAGAGGCGACGATCCGCCGCATTGTGTTGTGGATCCTGGGACATGTCCAACCCTTACCCTTGGCGCTACTCACCTGCACGAGGATGTCATTCCCCATATTATTCCTGGCACTGGTCATCCTCCTGTCAGTTGTCCTCTTGACATTGGTACCGATTGCCAGCACAGTGGGAGCATTTCCCGTCTCTGCTTCGGTATGATCTCTTTGGTACCAATGATGGTCTCCCATCTCTGGTCTTTGGTCAGAAAGCCAGTGACCAGCAAGCAGACAGAGGCATTGACTGCCCCTCCCTGGTCACTGGATGGTTATTCCTCTGTCATGGAAAACCAGTTCAGCCCATTGCCCAGGTACCATCGGCAAGATTGGGCACTAGAGCCTGGGCTGTCGTCTGCGGCACTGCAGTGGCAGCCCGGCCAGGCCAGCACAGTGGCCTTATTGGAGCGCATGGGGAGTACTGGTGATGACGATGCCCCCTTTGCAGCGCTCTTTGGTTGCCGCTTTGGAGCATCGTTCAGTGGCAACAATGGCACTGGGCTTGGTGCCGGGAACCTGTTCAGAGGTTGGGGCGAAGGAGTCTGTGTCCACCCCTAAGTCTCCCTCTCTGGAGGTGGTAGAATCCCTGGGACTCCCTCCAGCAGTCCAATCTTCCTCATCATCAATGGACAAGGTGGTCATGTGGCCTTCAAGGGCTAGCGTTCCGGATGCCTTCAAGGAACATCAGGCCCTACTTCGGCGTGTAGCTGAGAATTTTGGTCTGGAGGTTTGGAGATGACAGAGCAGGAGGACACCCCCTTTAATGTCCTCTCAGCCTCTGTGCCCACCCGGGTGACCCTACCCGTACATGAAGGAGTTCTTAAAATTGCCAAGGGCCTATGGCAAACCCCTTCTTCCATCCCTTCCATCTCCAAAAGGGCTGAAAAGAAGTACTTTGAATACCTATAAACCCACCCACCCCAAGTCTCTCTGGTTGTGTCTGCGGCCAATGAAAAAGACAAACAGGGTCACACTTCCTCGACTCCCAAGAACAAAGAGGCCAAAAGACTCGATCTCTTTGGGAGAAAAATGGCCAGCTTATAGTTTCTGGTGGCGAATCATCAGACCCTGTTGGGTAGATATAATTTTAATCTCTGGGATGCTCTGCACAAGTTCCAGGAATCTCTCCCACATGGTCTGGCCCAGGAGTTTGGCACCCCTGCCGCTAAAGCCCTAGCAGCCTTGTCAGGGCTCTGCAAGCAAAAGAGACACTAGTTTCAGCCATTGCCACCCTTCTTCCTCTCACTCGCCTGCGTAACTTGGTCCCACCAAGCGCTTAGAGGCCCAAAAGCGCTCATTTTGAGGGTGCGCTCAAGAGCGACGCCCCAGTCAGTTACACAGATCCTACCTGATCTTTCCTTGCCCCTACCATTTGGCTTGGTTGCAGGTAACCTCAGACCTTTGGGTCCTGGATATAATATCTCGGGGCTATACCTTCAATTTATGGCAGCTCCTTCCTCCCACCCACCCCCATCCCTCTTCAGGGACTGTTCTCATGAGCAGCTCCTCTTGCAGGAGGTCAAAAAGCTCCTGTGCCTGGGGGCTGTGGAGGAGGTTCCTCGGGACATGAAAGGACGAGGATTCTACTCCCGTTTCTTCCTCATCCCAAAGGCAAATTAGGGAGGGGGACTAAGACCCATCCTGGACCTGTGTCATCTGAATAAGTCTCTCAAGAAGTTGAAGTTCCTTATGGTTTCCCTGGCCTCCATCATCCCCTCCCTGGATCCAGGGGACTGGTACGCTGCTCTCGACTTAAAGGACATTTATTTTCGTGTCTCCATATTCCCAGGGCACTGGCATTTCCTCCATTTTATAGTGGTAGGACCCCATTTCCAGTTCACAGCACTGCCCTTTGGCCTGTCTTCAGCACTCACGGTGTTCACAAAATGCATGGCAGCAGTGAAGGCTTATCTGAGACGTTGAGGGGTCCAAATTTTCCCGTATCTTGACAACTGGCTCATCAAGGACAGATCTCCAGAGCAGGTGCAAAGGAAGCTGATCTGGTGCATTCCACCTGCCGCAATCTGGGTCTGTTGATAAACATGCAAAAGTCCATGTTAACGCCAGTCCATCGCATAGAATTTATCAGAACAATTCTTGACTCCATGCGGGCCAGGGCTTTCCTTCTGGAAGCATGATCTCAGGCCATGTCAGACCTGATCTCCCATGTAAAGAACCACCCGCTCACCACGGCGTACACCTGCCTGCGACTGCTGGGCCACATGGCTTCCTGCATGTACGTGGTCAGCCATGCTCGACTTCATCTACGGCCTCTGCAAGCGTGGCTGGCCTCGGTCTATATCCCCAGCAGGCATGCCCTGGACCAAGTGATCACGGTTCCAAACCACATCCTTTTGTCCCTGGACTGGTGGCTGGATCCCGAGTCAGTGCTGTAGGGAGTTCCCTTTGTGACCCCGTCACTGATTCTGGTCTCAGATGCATCGGATCTGGGCTTCGGGAACCCACTTGGGCAAGCTCAGCATACAGGGTAGTTGGTTTTGACATGATCTAGCCCTTCATGTCAACATCAGGGAGCTCAGAGCAGTTTTCCTGGCCTGCCAGGCTCTGTTGCCTCACCTGAAAGGCAAGGAGGTACAGGTCCTGATGGACAATATCGCCACAAAGTATTACATCAACAGGCAGGGTGTTGCTGGGTCTTTGCCCCTTTGTTGGGAGGTGCTTAGCCTCTGGGACTTTTATGTGCGGCATGCCATTCATCTGGTAGCCGCACACCTACCTGGAAGCAAGAACATCTTGGCAGATGACATCAGCAGGACCTTCTTGTCTCGCCACGAATGGTCGCTCCATCTGGAGGCGGTCAGACTAATCTTTAACAGGTGGGGGACTCTCCAGGTGGACCTGTTTGTGTCCAGGCGGAACTGAAAGTGCCATGTGTACTGTTCTCTGCAGGGAAGGGACAAGGGCTCCCTGTCAGACGCCTTCTTGATCCCGTGGTCGGGAGTGCTGCTGTACGCCTTCTCTGTGCCGTTAATCCACAGGGTCCTGGTAAAGGTGAAGACGTTCGCTTTGTCCTACATCCTGATAGCCCTAGCGTGGCCTCGCCAGCACTGATTCATCATGCTGCTAAGTCTTTCAGCAGCCGCCCCGCTGCAGCTGCCTCTTCGGCTGGATCTGCTGCCCCAGAGCCACGGCAGTCCGCTGCATCCGAACCTGGTGGCACGGTACTTGACAGCTTGGCTACTGCATGGCTAAGTTTGGATGAATGGGCATGTTCTGCTGGTGTCTAACGGGTTTTTGCTGGGCAGCAGGAAACCTTCCACCAGGACAACCTACTTGGGAAAATGGAAACGATTCACGTGTTGGGCTTCAAATTGGCACATTTAGGCTGAAGAGACCCCGCTGCAGGACATCTTGGATTATTTGCTGCATGTTAAGCTCCAGGGCCTGTCCGTCCCTCTCTTTGGTCAAAGTCCACATGGAGGCCATTTCAGCGTTCCACCCTCTGTTTCAAGGCAGGTCGGTCTTTGCCCATGGTGGCGCAGTTCTTGAAAGGTCTGGAGTGCCTCTCCCACACGTCGGGGACCCAGTTTCCCCATGGAACCTGAATCTTGTGCTGTTAAGGCTCATGAGTCCTCCCTTCGAACCCTTGGCTTCCTGCTCCCTCCTGCTTCTTTCGTGGAAGATTTCTTTGTTGGTCACTATAACTGTGGCCCTCAAGGTATCCAAGATCAGGGTGCTCACCTGGGAGCTGCCTTATACAGTCTTCTACAAGGATAAGGTCCAGTTGCACCCGCACCCGGCATTTCTGCACAAAGTCATTTCCCAGTTTCATACTGGTCAGGACATATACTTACCAGTCTTCTGTCCCAAACCTCATGCATCGGATGAAGACTGCAGGCTGCATACCCTGAAAGTCAGTCATGCGTTGGCCTTCTACATATACAGAACGAAGCCATTCCGTAAGTCAACGCAGTTGTTCGTTGCTGTCGCAGACAGAATGAAGGGTTGCCCTGTGTCTGCCCAAAGAATATCGTCACGGATCATGGCCAGCATCTGCTAATGTTATGAGCTGGCAAAGGTGCACTCATTGTGACAGCTCACTCAACTAGGGTGCTGGCATAATTGGCTGCCTTCCTGGCGCAGGTGTTGATCCAAGAAATCTGTCAGGCTGCTACCTGGTCATTCATCCACACATTTGCAACTCATTACGTGCTTACCCAGCAAGCTCGAGATGACCTTGGCTTTGGCAGAGCAGTATTGCAAGCGGCAAGACTGTGAACTCTGAGCCCACCTCCATGGATACTGCTTTTGAGTCACCCTAGAATGGAATTGTAATGAGCAAGCACTCGAAGAAGAAAAAACGGTTACCCACCTTTTCATAACTACTGTTTTTCAAAATGTGTTGCTCATGTCCATTCCATTACCCGCCCTCCTGCCCCTCTGTCAGAGTTGTCGGTAAGAAGGATCTGAGAGGGCGTAGGGCTGGTGGCGCCTGATGTACTGCCGCTTGAGTGCAGCACTCCAGAGGGAACCATGGCTGACTCTACGGATACTGCTAAGGCAAAAATCTCCAACAACTGTACACGTGGGCACATGCACACCTAGAATGGAATGGACATGAGCAGCACATCTTGAAGAACAACAGTTATGAAAAATTAAGTCACCAGTTTTTTTTCAACACTTCTTGGACGAGGGCAACTTAGTGGCCAAAGTAGCCCTTGAAGCCTCAGTCGATGCTGCTGATGCTGTTTCCCACTCCCTGTCTTCTGGACTGGTGCTCCGCTGTGACTTCTGGCTGCAGTCCAGTGGTTTCCTGAAGGAGGTCCAAATCACACTTGAGGACCTCCCTTTTGATAACGAAAAACTGTTCAGTGACAAAACTGATGAATCCTTAAGGGAATGGAGGGACTCTCAGGCCACCCTCTGGTTGCTGGGCCTCTATACCTCTGCCCCTACCTACAGGTGGCACTGGTCGTCTTTCTACTGCCTCTACCCCGGCTTCCTCTTCCTGTCCTCAATGTGAACCCCTAGGCAGAACTTTTGACTCCTTCCACAGGAACTGAGAATCCTCCTCCACTTCCCAGATTCCGCTACCAGTCACCTTTGGGTGTTTGCCCACAACTGGGGCAAAATCACCACCAATCTTTGGGTGTTGGACATCTTTTGACATGGCTACCTGATCACATGCCCACTCTTTCCCTTCTCGCCATCCTTGCCCGGGCCACTCCGGGGATCCCTCCCCACACCATTTTCTCCAACAGGAAGTGGATGTCCTCCTCCAGAAGGGTGCCGTAGAGCACATTCCACGGCACTGCCATGGCTTCTACTCCTCCTACATCCTCGTGCTGAAGAAGCAGGGAGGCCTCTGGACATCCAGTCCCTGAACAAATTTATTTGTAAATTCCATTTTTGCGTGGTCACGCTCTACCTTATCCTCCCAGATCTTCTGCGTGCTGCCTGGTTCGTGGCTCTTAATATGAAAAATGCCTACTTTAATATATACACCCACCCTGCTCACTTCAAATTCCTATGCTTCATGGTGGGCACCTCCCATTATCAGTTCTGGGTCTTCCCTTTCGTGATTGCCCCTACCCCCCCATGTCTTCATGAAGGTTTCTGCAGTTGTGGCAGGTTACATGCGTCAACTAGGGCATTCCCTCTTCTGCTACCTTGACGACTGGCTTCTTGTTGCAGCCTCCCATACCAGCCTTCTCATCAACATCTGGACCCTGTGTGCCCTGCTTGGCTACCTGGGTATCTGTATCAATGACGACAAATGGGTGCTGCTCCCCATGCACAACCCTCACCTTTATCAAGGCGCGTCTGGATTCTGTCGCGGCCTGCATCTTTTTCCCCTCGCACCGCTTTGCTGCCCTTACCACTCTTATCGCACAACTACACAACCGGTCATGCACATGCGCTCGCCAGTGCTTCTCCCTCTTAAGCCGTATGACTGCCTGCACCACAGTTGCTCCGTTTGCTCGCTTGCATATGCTCCAACTGTAGCTATGCTCAACCTATGACCTGCAAAGGGATGCTCTCACCAAGCTTGTACTCATCCCCCCCTTGTCCTGGCCTCCTTGTCTTGGTGGTGCAACCCATCCACAGTCCTCACGGGCATTCTGTTCACACTTCCTATGCCTCGCTCTACTCTCACCACTGATGCCTCGCTAGCGGGCTGGGGAGCCCACTTGGACAGTTGCATGGCTCAGGGCCTCTAGTCACCCCGAGAGGCAAGGATGCACATCAAAATCCCGGAACTACGTGCCATTCGCTTTGCCTCTCAGGCCTTTCTGCCACTCCTCCATTCCTGCCATGTCCAGGTGTTGTCCAACAACATGGCGGCGTCATCTATGTCAACAGGCAAGGCGGGGCCTCGATCCCCTCCCTCTGTGCAGAGGGCATTCTCCTTTGGAATTGGTGCCTCCAGTACAGCATCACCCTCCATGTTGTATACCTTCCCTGCCTGAGCAACGTCCTTGTGGTCCAACTCAGTCACTCCTTCCATGCCAATCATGAGTGGCAACTCCATGATCCGCTCCATCTTTCACCAATGGGGCATGCCTTGATGGGACCTCTTCACCATGGCAACCAACCACAAACTTCCGCTCTTCTACCACCCTCAGTCCCAGCTTTCAGGGAGACGCCTTTCTTATTCCCTGGACCAACGTGCTCTGTTATGCCTTCCCGCCCATTCTCCTGCTTCCCCACGTCCTGCACAAGATCTGGCGGGATTGGGCAATGGTTGCCATCACCTCCGCATGGTGCATGAGCGAACTGGTAACCATGATAATGGGACTGCCCTTCACCATCTTCCACTGTGACAAGGTCTCCCTATGCCTTCATCTCAAATTCCTTCCCAAAGTGGTCTCCCCATTCCACCTCAACTAGCACGCTGCACTCCCTGCTGAGCACTAGCCTTCTACCTCCAGCACACCCGTGACTTCTGCGCCTCCTCTAGTCTCTTCCTCGCCGTTGCTGTTGAGGCTGCACTCTCTGATCGCAACATCTCTCCCCCTGCATGGTGGACTGCTATGCTCTCTCTTGCTTCCTCCCCCACCGCCAGGAGTCACAGTCCACTCCACATGGGCTCATGCTGCCACGTCAGCTTTCCTTACAGACATCACATAGCAGGACATGTGCCAGGCAGCCACTTGGTCCTCCATCCAAACCTTTACCACTCATTATGCTCTCACCCTGCTGCAGTGGCAGATGCGGCTGTTTGCTGCACCATCCTTCTGACTGTGACTTCTGGAGAGCCCTCATGCCTGCCTCCACTCTGAGTACTGCTCGCTACTCTCCTGCATTTGGAATCCATATAGGGACCATCACTTGAAGAGGAAGAAGAGATTACTTACTGTAACTGGAGGTTCCTTGAGATGTGTGGTCTCTATCTGGATTCCAATCCCGCTCTTCATCCCCTCTGCTCTGGGCTTTGCTACTGCCTGGTAAGAGGGAACTGGAGCAGCATCGACCCTCATGGCCTCTTAAAGCTTCCGATGCATCACACAGTCAACACATATGCGGGTCAGTGGACATTACTATGAACAGTTCCGGCACATGGCATGCATGTACACCAACGCTGGAATCCAGATAGGGACCACATATCTCGAAGAACCTCCAGTTACAGTAAGTAACCTTCTGTTACTATTCTTCCAAGGTCCCAATCCTGCAAAGATTTGCAAGTAAGTGTGTTCATAGGTCTTTGGGAGGGTCAAGACCCAAGTTTTGAGTTTAAGATTTTCTACTTTTCCCCTGCAAAAATTGATAACATAAACAAACATACCAAACAACACAGAATGCAGTATCGTACTATTTTTGACACTTGATGTCATCAACTGCTGCAAGCCTGGAAGCATGAGTAAAGGGAAAAGTAATTTTCGAACATATTATAAGGTAATTCAAAATGGACTTTTAAATGTTTTAAAACTTCAACTCTGGGAATGCGTTACTAGTTAGTATGCAATAGATGCAACAGATAAGCAGAGAGCTCTTTAATAACATGTGACATTCAAATTAATGGGTTTTATGCACAAGCACAACTGCAGAATCAGGGTCTAAGACTATTGTATAGGACCCGTGCAAGCTAGAAAAAAAGAGATCGCTGAAATGTTGGTAATAGCATGTTTCAGGTGCTCATTAAATGTAATTTCTTGTTTTGTGGTATATTTGTGTGGTTTCCTGCAGTAGATTTTATTGTCCAAATATTTGTTCTAAAATTACATTGACATTTTAAATGTACATGTATGTTCTTTTAAAGATTGTGGATTTTAAAGTCTGTAAATGTAGCTTTCAGATTATTAACCTTTGACAAAAAATGCAATGGAGCGTATTGAGTTATTGATCTATATATTATGATTTGCCCTATAGCGTATTACGAAGACACTCAAAATGAAACACTTATGTAAAGAAAAGATGAAATCTTGTATTAATTGAGTTATTTGACCAAGGACTCAAAATTCATTCCTGTATTAATCTGACACCTAAAACTGGTTATAAATTAAATGATCACATTTTGAAAAATACATGCCTAATCTTGTAAACCCTGACTTATGTAAGGACTGTCACATGAATAAAGGTTTCTCCAATCAGGCCCCTAGTTCATACAGAATATATGGTGTGGTAGATTGTTTTAAAATGTATGCTAGTGTTCATTTATAATTGCCAGATTATAGTGTCATAATAAAAAATTGTAAGAGATAATGTAATATTTGAGCTCTTTGATGTGACATTGTTTGGCTTGGCATCTGTAGCATCTTTTTCATTATTCTGAGGTATAAGACCTTCTATTTAATGGGCTTGGTTCTACATGGTGTTGAGTACAATGGCTCAATCTAACAGAACCGTTGTAATCCTGTTAAAGTCAGTGGCTAAATGCTTAATTGTCCCACCTCAATATTTTCTAAATAATGTACTGTTGTATGGAATTTCCTTGGGTTGCCTAACCAATTTACCTAGATAACTCCATTCTGCTCAAACAGTGACAGGATTTGCATGCCACCAGATTGAAAATGTTGTGCATTCTGCAACCTGTTGTTGCTTTAAAACTGCCATATTCCCCGAACATGTGTGGCTGCCTATTCCCCGAACAGTGGTAGTCCTGGGCAAGCAGTTTATTTTGTGCCAGTCTCTCTTGCCTACATCTGATGCCAGGAGGATGCTTTTGGGTGGAGAACCAATGGAAAGATCTCTAGGGATATGTCTACACTGCAGTTTTTAGCCCCGCAGCCTGAGCCCTGTGAATGTAAACCCATGTCACTTGACCTGGGCTCTGAGACTTGCTGCTCCAGGAATTTTATTGCGGATGTAGACTTACCCTAGGAGACTGTTCTACCCAGCAGCCCAATGGCTGCTCTAAGTTGTGCAGAGGGTCAGTTTAGCTCACCTTAGCTGGCCCAGGGTTGGGATATTTGGCTCTGACTCACCTTTGTCTCCCTCCTCACAGCACGACTCAGCTCAGTAATGAGCCCAAAGTTCTCAGCAGCAACAGGATCACACCACTTCTCAAAAGTAAGAACAGGTGTTCACATGGCACTTTTGTGGCCGGCGTTGCAATGTATTTATATGCCAGAGATTCTAAAATTCTTATGCCCCTTCATGCTTTGGCCACCATTCCAGAGGACATGCTTCCATGCTAATGATGTGTGTTAAAAATAAAATGCGTCAATTAAATTTGTGACTGTACTCCTTGGGGGGAGAATTGTATGTCTCCTGCTCTGTTTTACCCGCATTCTGCATATATTTCATGTTATAGCACTCTTGGACGATGACCCAGCACACGATCATTTTAAAGAACATTTTCACAGCAGATTTGGCAAAATGCAAAGAAGGTACCAATGTGAGATTTCTAAAAATAACTACAGCACTCACCCAAGAAGTGAGAATCTTAAGAATCTGAAGTGCCTTCCAAAATCTGAGAGGGATGAGGTGTGGAGAATGCTTTTAGAAGTCTTAAAAGAGCAACACCCTGATGCGAAAACTACAGAACCCAAACCACCAAAAAGGAAAATGAACCTTCTGCTGGTGGCATCTGACTCCAATGATGAAAATGAACATGCATCAGTCTGCACTGCTTTGGATCGTTATCAAGCAGAACCCATCATCAGCATGTAAGCATGTCCTCTGGAATGGTGGTTGAAGCATGAAGGGACATATGAATCTTTAGCACATCTGGCTAAAATATCTTGCAATGCCAGCTACAACAGTGCCATGCAAACACCTGTTCTCACTTTCAGGTGACATTGTAAACAAGAAGTAGGCAGCATTATCTCCTGCAAATTGTAACCAACCTTGTTTGTCTGAGTGATTGGCTGACCAAGAAGTAGGACTGAGTGGACTTGTAGGCTCTAAAGTTTTACATTGTTTTATTTTTCAAGGCAGGTTTTTTTATGCATAATTCTACATTTGTAAATTCAACTTTCATTATAAAGAGATTTCACTGCAGAACTTGTATGAGATACATTGAAAAATAATTTTTTTTGTTTTTTACAGTGCAAATATTTATAATAAAAATAAATATAAAGTGAGCACTGTACACTTTTTATTCTGTGTTGTAATTGAAATTAATATATTTGAAAATGTAGTAAACATCCAAAAATATTTAAAATAAATGGTATTCTATTGTTGTTTAACAGCACGATTAATCACGATTAATTTTTTTAATGGCTTGACAGCCCTAATGTATATACAATTACGTTACTACCTTTATAATCAAAAGACATGCTATATCCTAGAGAAATAGAGCCCCACTCAAGAAGTTATGAAAAGTGAAGTACTCAGCATATGCTTGCCATTTCAGTAAAAAAAAAAATCCTCTGATAAAAAGCTTAAAGTAGGGTAAGAGAGAAGGATGAAGCCACTTTAATGTGTCAGGCACATAAATTTCATCCTGTGACAGTAACAGGGAAAAGTTGAGTGCTATTTGTTTTAATAACAAGCAAAAATGCCACCTGTAACAATTTTCTCTATAAATTCTTCTTTTTCATAAGCTGTGTAGCTAAGGGATGTGAGGGTGGAGAACTTATGCTTCTCCATAGAGATTTACATTTGCATTGTTTCTATAGCAACCCAGATTCAAAGACTAAATCTTTAACTTCTCTTTAGGCTGCCAGATGGTTTCACGCAGCTTCTAAACTTGACCCAGCTCTACCTAAACGATGCCTTTCTGGAGTTTCTTCCAGCTAACTTTGGAAGGTAAGTTAATTGTTAAACCACATTACCACTTCACAAGCAATTGATTTAGTTTTAAAAGATCATTTAGAAGCGGTGTGCATGTAAAACAGAAAATATATGATTGTTAGTCCCTGCAATCCCGTTTTGATGAATGATAGGAGGCAGGAGTGGAACTGGTTTCAGCTGGGTGGTTGGGGAAGACATCCTGAGTAGTGGGGAGCTGTTAAGTGAGTTAGGAAGATATGGATGTGGGAAGAGTAATAGTTAAGCTACAGGACAGTAGAATAACAGCAGTTAGATTGATGACCTCCAGAACTAGCTAGTGTGTGCCAGCACTGTGTAAGCAAATTGGTTTACTGCAATACTTTGATCCAGCTTCTCAGTGGCCAGTGTTTGTGCTTCTCTTTACTTGTTCTTGACCAAAAGTGACTGCTGCTTTTTGGCCAAAGGGGCAGAAAGAACAAAGTAGGGTCTGTTCTGGTAGTCTCTGTTTCTGGTTGCTTCCTCTGGTGAGGAATCCAAGGGCTGCCTGTCAGGAAGAAAGAGAAAAATTAAATGAGTATGGCAGAGTGAGCAAAGTAGAGATGTGAAAGTGAGATCCAGAGAAGAAAGGAAAAAGGGAATGTAGACTGATTCAATAGATATAGAGAAGAAATGAACAGAGTAGTAGGAAGACAAAGCTGAGAAAATAGAAAAACAGAAAACCCAGGAGGAGGGAAAAAAACCAAGAAATAAGAGAAGTTGGAGCAGGAAATACTTAAAAAAAAGCTGAGTCTGCAGAAACAGGGTAGCAAGTACAGTTTGAGTGTTGGCAATAAGGATGTTGGAAATGCACTATTGCTCACTTTGCCCTTGGAAACTGCCTTGAAGTTGGCTAGCTCATTGACCCATACCATACATTGTGTACATACAGTAAATATGTAAAGTACACTTACCCAGGACTGGCTCTAGGCACCAGCAAAGCAAGCACGTGCTTGGGGTGGCACATTTCTAGGGGCGGCATTCCGGCCACCCTTTTTTTCCCCCCGGCCCCGCTCAGTCAACCAATAAGCCCCTGCGTGGGGCGGGGCGGGAGGCTCAGCATGGGGTCCCGGCCCGGGGCAGTCCCTGCCCCGGCCCCCCATCACTGGGGGAGCGGGGCGATGCGGCTTCTCCCTCCCTGCCCGCCCTGCCACACGTGTCACAAGCGGCGGAGGAGCCGGAGCCGAGTGGAGTGGAGCCCGGGATCGGGGCAGGACCTGCAGCCAGTAAGGGACCCACTGCCCTGGGCGGCTAGGCGCTGGGTGGGTGCCCCTGGTCCGCCCCCATCCCCGTGGCTGACCCACTCTCCAGCCACTCTGTCAGTTACTGTCCCCTCTGCGGGGGTGGGGCTGGGTCTGAGATTGGGCTGGGGGCCCACCGGCAGGATGTACAGCCCCAAGCACCTCACTCCAAACACTGCCATAGCATTACACATTCTTTTAATATTACCAGTATCAGTGATTTCTGGTGAGCACAGTTTCTCAAAATTGAAATTACTAAAAAATTATTTGAGGTCCACCATGTCTCAGAATCATTTGTCAGGACTTGCATTAATTTCAATTGAAAGTACCATTGCAAAAAATTTAGATTTCACTGAATTATTAAAGGACTACGCAAGTATAAAAACCAAAAAAATTCAGTTCCTGTAAATTCTTTTAATTTATGTGAAACTGGGTGCACTGGAAGACACTAACGTTTTTCATTACAGTGTATAGTTGAACCCAAATTTGTTTGTTTATAATTGTGATTTAATTAAAATTAAATGAGTACACTAGTAGGAAATTGTTTTATTTCACTAACTACAAATTCTCTGTTTTCATTTTTTTTTAATTTTAAACAGTCAAAAGAAACAAAAACAATTGCAAAGTACAAACTTGTAAAAGCCAAAAAAAAAAAAAGGGGGGGGTCGGGGTGGCCAAAATTGTTTTTTGCTTGTGGCGGCAAAAAACCTAGAGCTGGCCCTGCACTTAGCTTATGTGTTGAGGATATAGAAAATATGATACATGGTGGTATGGTATAAAGGTTTTATCAGTTTGGGATGATCATACTATTCATGAGTGGTGAAGCCACAAGTTACTTATGCAGATCATCTCAAATGAATTTTTACAAAATCTTTCATGTTTTTTGTAAGCTGCAAAACACATTTCAGAAAAAACTATTTTAGGAAAATTTTTCGATTTTTATTTTTTAAAAATAATGTATTGGGAGTATTTCTTGTAACCTTCTGCGTATAAAGCTGGTTGCCTTAGTTACCATGAGTCTGATTGTAAAGGACTCAGAGGGAGCCACAAAAGCTCTGATAATAACTTAAAATAGTTTTTCTATACATAAAAAAGTTATGACTTCAAAGCCTGTTATTTTTACAGTTGAGCTTATAATTAGGCTTTATTTGTAGGCCTAATTATCGCAACAGTTAACTCTCTACAGATTCTCTACAGCTGAAATTGTAGGACTTTGGGTCAGGAATAGAGATCCTTTGGCTCCTATACCCTTCATCACTGGGGTTAATAATGATCTAAGATAAAAGAACCCAGGAATAGTGGCATGATTTGAAGTCCATTGAAGTCAGTGGGTGGCATTTGATGTCACCATGGCTGAGCTCTGGAAAAAGCCCTTAAAGCCAAAACCTCTGGAGTTCTAATCCTGGTTCCTCAACCCCCATTTTGTGTGTCCCTGTTTTGTGTCAGTTTTCCCATTTGTGAGCTTACTGTTCTACCTCAAAGTTTGTTGTGAGTATTCATTATTTAATGTTTGTACAATGCAGTATAGAGACCTTAATTCAATAGAGCACTTATGCTCATGGCGAACTGTAAGCTTGTGCTTCAATCCCATGGAAGTCAATGGGGATCTGTGTCAGGGAAGCAGTTTGCCTGTGTGCAGTCAGTTGTAGGATCAAGGCCCAAAAATGCAAAAAGAAATTGTGATCTCTACAAAAATGTGTGTAAACTTGTGAACAGTCATTCAAAATGCCATGCATCTGTGTAAGTGCTCTAAATATTTTAAACAATTTTAACCCTTTTACGTGGGTATTCATGATTTTCCAGAACAAAACCTATTGCCAATAATCAAAGCTTGATGCAACTTAAGCTGAAGTTGGTTAGTATTACAGAACTGGAAATATTTGTGGTAAATTAAGTTTTACCATATTTCTCCAGTATAAATAATCAGCAAAAATTGATTCAGAATTATTTCTAGCAACTGACACATCATAGTACTTTCCAGCAGAGACTGGCCAGGTATATAAAAATAATGTAATGCAAATACACGGCTAAATCTTTTTGTACTGGAATAAACAGTTCTCCAGTAATTCTTATTGGTGTCAGAAGTATTTTCTCACTTGAATGTATTACTCATATTGTTTTATATCGGTATTTCTAGACTCGTCAAATTGCGTATCTTGGAGTTAAGAGAAAATCATTTGAAAACTCTACCAAAGTAAGTGAGACTTAACGTTTTTTTTTAACTGAGTTCTGTCCTGAAGTTCACAAACAGTGTAAAATATTTCCACTGATAATTGTGCAATCTGTTTGAGTTATTTTTATGTAAGTTATTTATTTTCTGTTGTCTAAAGAAACTATATATTTATGGAATATGTTAGGCAAGAAGTTGCTGTGCATGCAAGTTGTTGTGCCTGCAAGTGGTGAGCAAATCTCACAAGGAGGGGGATGGAGACAGGTAAAACATTACTCCACAAATTAATGTGTATAATCCAATGTGCATCATTTTAAAATCTAAAACCTAAACAAAATTGGCAAATGAAGGATGCAGAAGCTAGGGCAAAACACTCATGATCTTAGAGTAGGCAACAATACTTTATTCATAAGATAGCTAACTGTTCAGTAATTTGTTGAAAATCAGTATTTATCAAACCTTGCTAGTGTCCCATTATATGTTACTTAATTTACCCTATAGGCAGCACTTTTAAAAAGAAATGCACATATCAAAATATCTTTTGAACATTAGAGATTTTAAGGGGAACATTTGCCTTCGTTTGTCTGATTACCTCTCTACTCTCTCATTGCTTTCAGTGGGTAGGTATCTGAGGGCAGAGTTTGTCCCTGATGTTTTCTAAAGGAAGGTAACATTTTTCTGAGGTTGAAAGCAGATTTTTAACGATAGGAGTCATATTTCTGTATAAAACTATTTCCGCTCTTCTAGAAATCATATAACTTTGGTAAAAGAAACAAGATGTTATGCTGTTACTGAGAAGGCATTAAAATATGGGCCCTGTCCAGCAAAGTACATGTGCAGCCATTGAGGATGTGTGTGACCAGGAAGGCAACATTTTTTCCTGTACACTAGAGCAATTTTGCAGAAGTCAACCTCTTGTACAAAGGACTAATACAAAACCCAAATTTTCAACAGGCAGGAAACTCCTGCAACAATCAACAACTCCTTGTAAATATGCTACACAATCATTTATCATTTTTATCCTTTCAGCTACTGATGGTAAATTCATTTACTATCCAACTAATTTATACTATACTATGTC
Source organism: Eretmochelys imbricata (assembly GCF_965152235.1). Taxonomy (NCBI): domain Eukaryota; kingdom Metazoa; phylum Chordata; order Testudines; family Cheloniidae; genus Eretmochelys; species Eretmochelys imbricata. The sequence continues at coordinate 87,666,468 of NC_135579.1, read as the reverse complement.
TATTTATATTTGACACGCATCACACAGCTCTTGTATGCCTTAATTAATTGAATCAGTTACAAATCATAGGTCTGATCATGCAGTATTTTCATACCCAAAATGTCCATTGAGGTCAGTGGTTGTTTTGAGTGTTCAAGAATTCAGGATCAGCTCCCTCCAATAGAACTTACACTATTAATGGTAGTCTATATCTCTGACCCAGTCCTACTCCCCTTGAAGTCAATGAGAGTTTTGCCATTGATTTCAGTTGCAGCAGGATTGGGTGCAGATTGTGTACTGTCACAATTAATGCTAGGGACTCGCATATTTCATAGCTTGTATAGGCTGATCTTATCACACACACCAGGGCTTCTGGAGGGGAATGGAGGGATGTAAGGAGTACACACACATTCTCCTCATCCACCCCCCAACTCCCTATGTACTGCCCTGCCATCCATCTCTTTCTCAGGGATTCCCTGCAACCCCACAATATCCGCTCATGACAGTCGCTTGTGTCTCCCCATTCTTCCTGACATACCAGTATATTGTGTGCACCCCTATTTCCACTTTTGTCCCATGCCGGGGGCTCTGTGTGCCCCCCTTCTCCCATACCAGGTTCCCTCAATCTTCCCCTCTTTTCCCCTATATTCCCTATTTCCGCCATCCTCCCATACCAGAGTCCTCCAACCTCCTCTTCAGCAGGGATTCTGTGTGCCCGATTCCCCCCTACTCTACGGGGCTCTGTGGCTTCCCTTTCTCCATTTGAAGGTCCCCATTCCCCCCTTTATAGCAGTGCTGTGTGCAATCTTATTCTCCCCTTTTTACCCCATGCCTCCCATTTTCCCTACCCCTATACCAGGGTCTTCCAATCTTCCCCCACCTGGGATTCTGTGTGCCCCCATGCCAGTGTCACTCATTCCTTCCATGGCAAGGGTTCAGTGTGAACCCTCATTTTTCCCATTCCTCCCCACCCCGATGGCAAGAGCTCTGTCTTCCTCCCATTTTTTGTTTCACTCCTGTTTCCACTTCACCCTTGTGCTAGTGTCTCTGTCTACCCCTTCCCCATGTCCCCCCATCAGGGGTTCTGTATGTCCCACAGCAGTGTCCTCCATTCTACCCCCATGCCAATGGCTGTGTGCAAACCCCAATTCTCCCTTCCTCCTCCTCCTTCCCCACCATTATTCTTCTTTCTGCCCAGGAAATAAGTAATTTGGGGTATCAACATGTTAAACTGTATTGGGAAGATGAGGAGAAATGAGTTAGGAGCATTGTTATGCTGGAAGGCAATGAGTACGATCAGGAAGTTCTTTGAGCTATAGATAATTCATAGATTCCAAGGCTAGAAGGGACCCTTATGATCGTCTAGTCTGACCTCCTGTATAACACAGGCCATAGAAGTCCCCCAAAATAATTCCTAAAGCATGTCTTTTAGAAAAACATCTAATATTGATTTAAAAATTGTCAGTGATGGAGAATCCACTGTGAGCCCTGGCAAATTGTTTCAACGATTGATTGCTCGCACTGTTAAAAATTTGCAAAAAGAAAAGGAGTACTTGTGGCACCTTAGAGACTAACCAATTTATTTGAGCATAAGCTTTTATTCTTCATTTCCAGTCTGAACACCTTATTTGCAGTCTTATTACAGAGATGCTTGAGGGTGCGGCTATGCTAAAAAGCTGGCAGGGGCTTTGTGTGTCTCCCATTTTTGCCTTTTTGGCTTTCTGATTTTCATCACAATCAATAGAGTTCTGGCTATTGACGCTTAGAACATTCCCCTGGAATTTTGGAATTGATTGGATGCAGCATTCAAAAGTTATTGCATTACCGACAGACAGAGAAATACCACTAAGTTGAGTGTAGGGCCTTCATAAACTTGGCCAGTTATCACTATTTATTTATGTATGCGTTTGTTTATTTCTATAATGAATTATGCTTTACAGGCAGATTTCTAGTTTCTAGGATGGTGATTCTATTTAGAAGACTCACAGTGTAGCTTGTGTTCTCAATAACTTCAATACTTCAAAACAATGAAACAATACCTTTTTTGAGGATGATAGGTATAATTTTATTCCCACACTGTGTTTTTGCCATTAATTAATTGCTTTATAAACATAATTATGTGGATAAGATATTTCTGGTTTTGTGAATGCTGCACTGACTCTTGTAAAACAGTGAGGAAATTCTAGTTGTCCATATATGTCCTCTGCTCTTTGCTATGGCAGAAAGTATTTATATACCCTGCTGAGAAGACCTGGAAATAAATACTATTTCCCTATGTAAATGACTTATTTGAAGGTTGTAGCTAAAATTATGAGAGAAGTGGGAAATCTACGTTATAAAATGTTATAAGGTGAAGATCACCTGAGGTAGAGGACATTGTCAAAAGGCCATTTCTGCTTCATGTTGGGACTGTAGAGTGGCCATGTAAGGTTACCTTTGCACCATCTTTATGCCATAGAAGAGTTTTCTGTGTACGGGAACAAATGAAATGTCCCAGTGTAGTGGATTGGCTCCCATTAAAACATAGGCTGCAGGTAGCAGCCAGAGGGATACATTGCAACCTCTTGTCCTGTTTCCAGGTTAGTAGGTGAATTCCATCTTATGCTTTGCTCAAATTCAGCACAGTTAATTGGGGTATGTATAGAAAATAACAGGTAGCTGAAGACCATAGGACAATAGACCCTGTCATGAGGGAATGGGTGAGTACTATTGCTGGAGTCTGTGAAACAGAGGGGCCTGGGAATGTGGCACACATGGAGATTGTGGCAGCCGGGGGGAGGGTGGTTTATGGGAATGCAGGCTTTTCTGGTGTTCTGATTTGCACCAAAATCAATGGTGTTTCAAAGTTGTTAATGTTACAGACAAAGAGAGAAACGCCTTGAGTTGAATGCTTTGCTCGGGAAATAAAAATAGCGTTATTATGACAAGTATACAGTGTTTAACTGAAAGGCGTGTCTGTCCGTTAAAAGAAGTAGTATTATAAATCAAAATATTCCTTAACATAGTTGTACAAAAAGTCATCTGGATCTTTCATCTACGGGCTTGAGAGGCTTACATTTTCGTGCAGTGATTTGATGAGAGAATTTGGTGGTCAAGATTGAGTACACTATTGAGTAAGAGAATCTTGTTGTAGATGGAAATTATTTGAATGATTCTAATGGAAAGCAAGGCATGAAAAGGAGAGAAAAGAGAATTTCATTTTGAGAAATGTACTTTTGAGTATATCTTTTTCAAACATGCTGTCTGACCATGCTTCCATTTAAATGAGCTTCTATTGATTTCCTAATAATAGGAACTGGATTGCCTTTTTCCCTCCTATTTTCATATTAAATATAATTTAGAAAAACGATTTGAGGTATAGATATGGGAGAGTAGAGGAAGATATTTGAAATTCTGCATGTCCTTACAGCTATCTTTGATATTTTGAAGCAAATATTTGGATTCTTGGCATAGATAAGTATTAAGTACTTTTTGTTTATCGTAGTTTAACAATTGCAATATATCACACAAGTTTACAGTTCAAGATTTCTATTGAGTAAAATGTATCCATGGTAACTGACTATAAAGGGATATTAAGTTATTTGGATTAACTGTATCTTGATGAAAGGTGGCTTTCTATGCAAGCAATAAATCTCCAGCATATTTATTTACTACAATTTAAATGAAAATGCTCAGTGCTGTCTTTTTCTCTGTTGTTTTAAGATTATCAGAGAAGGACTGATGGTATCTAAAAGCATGCCCAATCATTCCAATTTTTTTCTGGATGCTTTCCTGATGGAAATTAGTGATGCGTTGTGCAATAAAGGTGTTTTTTAAATTAAAAAAAAAAACAGAATCTTTTTTGACAAGCCTATAGAACAGTCAGAATAATATATGAAACTGATCTGTTGTATATGGATAAGTAAATATCTTACTTTCATTTTAAAAGATAGTATTTGGTGTTCCTGTCTTTTGTCTACAGTAATTTCTCTGACAGAAAACATTACAGAGTTAGATTTATAAAGTATAATCTTTTTTCCTTGTTTAATTAATTTGCATTGTACTTCATACAAACATTCGGACAGGATTTTTACTGTAAATTACTTTTCATTTTTGTCTCATTTGCTTATTTAGTTAATATTTATATTTCTTGCTATGAGCTTTTTAACATTTGGAAATATTAAGAGATTGGAAGCAGTTTAGAAATCATTGACTAATATTGAAAAATCACATCTAATATTATATTAGTGACCTAAACGAATACATAATTAAATTTAAAAAGTATATTTTTTCCTTCGTTACATCTGTTAAATGCTTTGGATAGTTTGAGCTTTTAACCAATAATTAGGAAACTTAAACTATCTCCCTGTTTTAAGCAACATTACAAACTACTTCACAGGGCCATCTTTTGGCTTAGAAAAACAAACAAGATAACTATTTCTTGATTCTATTTATACAAAGATATAATCCCTCTTTAATCATTGTAAGAATGTGCTATCTTAGTTAGCCCTCCCCCTCCAAAGGGGTGGGGTGGGGGCTAAATACAGAACACCAGGCAATGGCAAACAGTGGCCTAAACAGCAACTGAAGTTGTACGTTGCACAATAGTGGCTAACAAAGTCATCACCATCCAGGAATAAATCAAGTCTTTCCTTGTTTTATCAGTCCTTGGAAATTTAGTCTCAAAATGGTTGTGTGTTAATCCTGTTCACTCCAACAGCGCTTTCACATATGGTCCTGCAGGGTTCTAGTCTGTTACCCTTTCTTGTGTAATGTGTATGTGAAGCCACTAGTTGAGATTGGGTGCTCTCCATAAATCAACTAACACATTTTTTGATGATTTTCAAAACCCATCTATCCCTTGTACCAGCGAAACAAATGTGCAGAATTGATGTTACATAATTTATGGACAGCCCCATGGAAGGTGTTTTGGCCCAATCAAATTGCACTGAAGTAAATGGAAATATTTCTGTTGATATCAGTGGAGTTTGGATCAGATCCTTTGTGCTGTGGCATCAGTGTGTAACTTATTTTGTATCAGAAAGAATGATGCAGTTTCCTTGCTTCCCCAGTACCTAGCTGAGTCTGGGAACTATATGACAGTGAGAAGGCTGAAACTCAATCCAGGGGGAAAAAAGGAATGTAGGTTGCTGTAGGGGAAGCAACTTGATGAATTGCTAGGAGAGAATTATAACACCTTTATCAAGAGGAGTGTACTTTTAAGGTGCCTTTTGAACTACTGGCTGTTCTTAGAGTACCAGTTAGTGAATGGTTGCTTGCTTGTAACATTTTTTTCATCAGTAGTGATCTAGGAGATGTCAGCCTTTATTTGATATTGTGGACCTTACAATAGTATCCATGCCTTGCTACCTCCAGGATGGACTATTGCGGTGATTTCTATTTGGTCCTAACCACCATGGAGATCACTCACAGACTTAACTAGAGGAGAATGTAGCAGCACATTAATCATTACAAATCATGAACTGCTCTGGCTTCTCATACGGTTCTTCTTAGTGCACTTCACGAGGTTTGGTTCTATTATCTAAAATGTGATGTGGTTTAGGACCCAGCTTCCTTAAACACTGCCCCTGTCTCCACATCCACCATGGCAATTCAGATCCGCTAAGGTGAATTTTCTCACAGCCTGTACATGCACTCTTTTGAGGACTGGAGACGTGACTTTAATAGAGGTTCCCTACAATGGAACTTACTCTCTTTGGGAGTCTGCCAGAGCCTGAGTTTACCACTATTTACACAGCAGTGCAGAGCACATCCTGTTGATCAAGCCTTTACTTAACTATGGATTGTAATGATGTTATTTACTACTTTAGGGTTGGCAGTGGGGCTGTTTGTACTATTTTTTTTATTATGGAAAGTTTATTTTAATATGATGTTAGATTTCACATACACCCTGCACCCAGGGCCATGGAGAATGATACAGTGATATTATTATATAAGTAAACTACATAATTAACTGTGAAACACTCATACCTGTGTACCTGTGTATTAAGGGTCTCGAGCCTCCAGGTCTTAGTGAACAGCATGATCTACACACTTGAATAGGACTGCCAGAGGGCAGCGGGATACAATATTTTGGCAAAGTGAGAGGCACTCATACTTGTAGTATATCATTATATAGAAATAATAGCTGGTAAAGAAAAAAAACAATTAAATACGCTTCTCTTTCTCTCTCAATTTTTTGTTCATTTTTATTTTTGCACTTTGTATAATATATGAACTAAGGTGTTACCCTGATTTTGCTGGGAGTTCCACACATGAAGAGACTTCTGGATCAGAAGTAGATTATTAGAAACGCTAAAGAGGTTTTTATGCCTCTTGCAGAGAAGGTGTCAGGACTAGTCTGATGATGCCAAACAGGTTAAATATTCTCAAACAGCCCTACTGAAGTCAATGAGTAAGTATTCACAACGTGAGGAAAGCTTGCAAAATTGGCCCAATAACAATTTTGTATCAATTTTATATTAGTCATAGGTAACAATATTACCAGTAAATTCTTTCATCAAAGAGAGAGAGAGAGAAAAGTGTGTTTTAACTGTCTTTTCCCTTACCAGACGTATCCCTAATAGATTTAATTATTAAAGCAGTGAAGCTACAATTGTTCATAACTTCACTGCATATTCAGAACTGGACAGGTGTGAATAAGTAATTTCCATTATCCTGCCTACAAGATTAGTTGTATGGCACTGTGCATTGTTTTGTAAATGAAATTTATATCCCAACATTCAGTTATACAATTACAATTAAAGAAGTTGGCAAAAATTGCTTTCTAAGGACTCTTTCTCTTTTTTTCTTTAGACTGATATGTAGAATGAGATGTGATATTAGGAAATAAGATGTTACAAAATATGTCATATGTTTGGGGTGTGTCCCTGCAACTACGATCTATGGTGCCCCAAATCCATCCCATAATTTTCAATCTTTTGTTCAAGGTTTTCAATACAAATGAGACTAACTTTATTCTTTTGTTATGTACAGTCTGAATATTGAGATGTGATTTTCATATACACTTGCTAGAATCATAATGGTTTTATGCAAAAAGTTGTCTGGTTTTAAATATGTACATATTTGACACAGAGAGAGAGACTATTTCTCTGACAGACCAAATAGCCCTTATATTGTAGATGCTTCCCTATTTGGTTCCTTGATCTGCTTTTTTGTCCATTATTATTAATTAAAGGGTTGTTCTACACTATTCATGTTTGGTACACATAGAAATTCCTCTTGTAACTAGGTATTCTGCTAATAGATATTCTTTTAAGTGGATTCAGCTTTTACTGTTTTATAAACTGAAAAATAGGGTTTTTTTCAACAGAAGATTAATATGAAATATGAAAACACAAAACATAGAAAAAGTAGGTTGGTTTATTTTGCTGTGCTATTATTGCTATAAAAAGCCTTGATGTTTACTGTTTTATTTCTTCTGTCTAATAAAACACATGATGCACCACATAAAAATAGATTTTGTCAAATTTATCATTTTGAAATAAATTGAAATTAGCGGTACATGTTCTGTATGTAACTAAGCAATCTCCTGGCTGTTGACATTTTAGATGAATTATGTATTTAATATTTTTAATTCAGTGTAAATTAAAACTTGTACTAGACATATTAGATCATTAATCATTACAAAAAGGCATTTATAAGACTATAGCATTATATGGTTACAGCACTTCGGGATCAATTGTACCTTTAAGGCACTGGCCCTCATTAAGGATTATGAACAGGTGCAACACTCTGCTGTGAGCTACTGGAGGTACAATGCCTGTATCAGATGCAACGCATTGCAGAGCTAAAAGAGTGCAAACCTCATGCCACATAATTACAAGATTCAGTGTATTCTTTTATCTGCATTGTGACTTTATTTGCCCCGTCTGTTCAAACTGAAGATGCAGGAGCCACTGTGGATAATAGCCTTGTGCATTCCTTGCGACCAAGAGATTGTTGTTATTGCCTAGAGGCTGAGAGGGCATACAAGGAATGGGAGTGCCTCTCCCACTCGTCCCCAGTTTTGAACTTACACAGTGCCCATACACAAACTGGCCCTGGTATTTTTGACTGGACCATTCTCACTGTTGACATTCATACTGATGTATGAAATCTTAAAGTATATTAGAAGAATATTATTAATAAAGGACAGTGCCTCACCAAAAGTAATGAATTTGATCCTCAGTGGCTAGATAAGAAACTCAGGCGTGTGCTGATATGTGGAGTTTGCTGTTATATTTTATGTAAATGTGTGTGTAACCATCAGTTTTGTACATTCTTAGCCTATGTAATGGCCTATTCATCTCACTGTTACCCTTATTATCCATTTCCCCTCTTATTTGTAATGTCAATTAGTGTACCTTGTCTGAAATTAGATTGTAAGGTCACTGGAGTAGGGAACCTTGTCTTTCTTTCTTTATATCATTGTCAAGTGTCTAGCACAACAGGATCCGATCCTGTGTCTGTCTGTATTCATATCTTTTTGAAGCTACTTACCAAACATTGTTTCAAAGAGAAGAATCTCAAAGTGCAACCTTTAAAAGTATAAGGTTTTACCCTACCCTACCGTTACTCAAGTAAAACTTTCTTTAACTTCATCACAAGACTCAGCCTTTTTATGATTTTGACTGCAAGTATAGAATACAATCCTGTAAGAGCTCCACATATGGAACTCCCTCTAAGTCCAATAGGGAGTTCCATGTGAAGACTGATCCAATCATGACTCTCAAATTTGTATGATTATTTCAAAATCTGAGGTGGACAAAGCATTTAATTAATTGAGCTTGAGGAATTGTCTGTGTGGTATAATGTACCTATAAGGTTTTCTGCAGTTTTGGAAGTGGAGTTCACTGGGCGTGTCTCGCCTTCAGGTTTTAGATTTTATATATATAAAATGAGTGTCACTGTCCCTATGAATTTTTATTGTAGATACAAATATTTAAATAATACAGAAATCCTTATGCTGCTAATTGTTATGTAAGTAAATTCTTACACTATGTGGAGTCAACTTTACTTTGCAGAGCCGTGTCAGCAGTCTCCATTTTGAATTTGGCTGTGTCATCCCAGATTGCAGCTTGAAGGATGTGTGTTTTTTGGACACGCGGGTTCAATACATTAAGTAATAGGCAGTAGATCTTCCACAATTTGGATCAGTTTGTCTCTATAAAAACAGAAAAGCAAAAGTGTTGGCATTCAAACTAGGTGAATAGAAAAAGGATGTGGCGTTGCTCTCTTAGTAGCAAATAACATATGACTATTTTCTCAATTTTCCTATCTCAGTAAGTGTTCAAATTGATCAGTTATTCACTTCCAGAGTTACTATTGAATGTTCTTTTAGTAGCCATTTTAACTTTTTGTTTTCCAAAAGCATGACCTGTGCACTGGTAGAAGAGAATACAGGGGACATAAGGCATCCTTTTATTTTCCTGTGCCAGTGAACTATCACATCATTTTCTGCAAGGGGAAGCAAGCTACTCAGAACTACTACGTATCCCCCTCATACAGATGGGCAGGAGGGTGCAGGGAGTGGAGCCTTTATTCCACCTCCCCAGTGTGGCTGGTGGCATATTTGTACCAGCATGTTGGGAAAGATATGGTATGAAAGTATAGACTTAATGTTTACTCCATAGAACGGTGGGGCATCTTAGAGGGAATTTGTCAAAATAACCATCCCAGGCTGCTCTAGTAGCAGCAAAATAATGTACTGCCCCTTGTTCTGGGCTGGGTCATAGACTGATGATCTAGCCCCAAATCTAAATGAATAGATCCCTGATTTTTCTTTGAAATGTGTTTCAGCTGTAATAGCAAAATATATAAAATTCAGAGATTCAAAGCTCTTCCATCAATATTCTGCATTCTATTCATGTGCGTCTAGTGAAAATTCTGTTACTTGTGTCAAGGCACTGCTGAGTTACTATGCATACCTGGTAAATCTCCATCAATCCTTCAAACGGAGTTGATGGAGACTTTTACAACATGGTTCAAAATGAATCTTCAAATTTATCTAACAATCACATTTAAGCCTGATCTGCATACTTCTGCTTTAGAAACTCATTAATTTGCTTTGAATTATGTATATCCTGAGATAAAATCCTGTCCTGAATAGTCATTGTTCATCAGAGCAACAAATGTGTCACTCCTAAATTGAATGTTTGGGGACATTAATATCCTGTTGACTTTCTGAGAGGAATTAACAGTGTTTCACATCTTATGAAATAATCTGCATAATGACACTTGCTTTTGTCTAGACTGGGCAGCCAGAAAATCTGTTTACACTTTAATGCACTCAAGGATTTCTGCAAAAGATAGCAATGTATTTAGAGTGATGTTTTCTCCTACTGGTGTCTGATGATTAGAGAAAATACTTTTCCAGGATTTTGTGGGAGTCCTTCAGATAGAGATGAGGTAGTATTAAACATTGAAGAATGCCAGATAGGTTAGGTAGTAAATATAATTGTAAACAAATAGTGAATGGTTAGCAATAAATCTGAGAAATAGAGATTACTATTAATTTATGAAAAGTATTCTTATTTCTCTTACTCCTCATAGTGACTCACTGTTTCCCACTTCCTACTGCTTCCCTGGTCCTGACAGTGGGAGCTGACACTAACATAATGGAATGTTACGCTTTCAGGAAACAGTGTACAGTAGAGACATTTTCAAAGAGGCAGGTGTTTAGAGGTTAATATGTTAGAGACACAGGACAATTAGAAAATAATGTTACCCTTTGGTGACTTGTTGCATATCTACCTCTCTGTGTCTCAGAATTCACTTGCCTGGATGGCTAGAAAAGGCCATGGCACTGGAACAAATGCTCAAAAGTAGCCTCTAAATTTGCAGGCATAATTTGTTTGCAGTAGTTTTCGCATGTGCAATATCTCATCCAGGCTTTTGTATATTCAAATTGTACACCTTGTATTTGAGCATCCGAGCTGCATTTTCTCAAGCAAATTGGGTAGGGGGTGATCATGCATTTTGCAAAATTGAGGCTGTAAGTTTTTGATCAGGAATGAGTCCCCTTTAAATATTTAGCCAGAAGACTATATTGTTCAGATCCTTCATTATGGTCAAAGAGCCTTAAGCCATCCTTGTTCTTCCCACAATCCTGGGTTTGTCTTCTTTTTCTGACACGTTTTTTCTCCGAATATAGCTTTAAATATTTCAGTTTTTCCCCTGTGGTTAAGTTACTGTTGTCAGTAGTATGTTGTGGAAATACTGTACTCAAATGGAGAACTTCAGAATGTTAAAGGTTTGAACTGGGTGGTGGATCAGCACATAACATCCACATTCTGCGCAAGGCAAAATCCTGGTGTTTTTTTAAAAAAAATCTAAAAACGGTAAGTCTTTATCATGACTAAGAGAAATAAGATTGCTTTTATATAGTAACAGTCTTTTCAATATCCCTTTGGAGAAGAGCATATACATTGTTGTTTTGTAATATGTTTGTCAATCAAATTAAGAAAGTTTTGAAAGGTTGATTTTTTACTTCTTATATTATCTCTGTCCCTTCGATTTGTGATCATTTAAATGCAGTTCTCCTTCATTGCTGAAATCTTAGTACTGACCAATTGGAGGGAAAATGAAATCACTTTATAGGATATGATTACTGTAGACCTTTTTTCCTTGTGTTAAGATGTACTTTACAATGTAAATTAGCCTGTTCAATCCTCTAATGTGAATTAATGCTTACAAAATATGTTCTATAGAATGTAGGACTTACGTTTGTGATTGCACTGTATTTGTTTTCAAATGTAATAAAAGATATTCATGTAAAAATATAGATTGTGTTTTTTGACACCAACAAAGTCTTCTTTCAAAGAAGTATTACTAATAAAGAAACATTCTTTCAGAAATTGAGGACACTTGATAAATCATTAAGACTTGCCTGTAAATATGTGATAAATTGTGGAAAAATTATGTATAATATTTTGCTTTATTTTCTGTCTGCCTCTTTGAATGTCTCAAGTTGCAGCACATTTCTGTTTTACCTTATATTTAATTGCTGTTTTATTTTTACATAATTGAACATATATTATATATTTCTAGCACCATAAAGAACATTTTCCACCAAATTTTATGCAAAAAGAGTATCTGTTCTATTTTGGAAAATATTTTATAATTAAAATTTTGAATTTGACTTCAGCGGGGCCAGGATTTCAGACCTAGAATGCAAAGCAATCTCAGGCGTGTTTTACTACTTGCACGGGAAGGGAATATTATGTAAACATCGTTCACTGGATTTACCCATATTTTCAGACAGAAAAGTACTAAGACTTTGGCCAACTAGAAGAGATCATTGAGGGATCAGTGGTGAACCCAATAAGAAGTAGACGTGGGAGTCTTGTGATACTTACTCCCACTTGAATCTGAACCAAATATACAATAAGTGAGAAATTGGAATATCATCACAGAACAGATACAAACTCTCTAGAGTATTATAGAAATTTCTGGCTCACATGTTTTTATGCCATGGTAGGTAGCATGGGGGAATTAACCATGGGAGTAGGAGTTAGGAGACCTGGTTTCTAGTCCCAACTCTTCCATTGCCTCATTATGTGGTTTTGGACAAGTCGCTTCATGTCTCTGGGCTTGTCTATACTGGCACACTAAATTGGCGCTGCTGCGATTGATGCAGCGGCGTCGATTTAGCGAGTCTGGGGAAGACACGATAAGTGCACGATAAGCACTCTCCTGTTGACTTCAGTACTCCACCTCCCCAAGAGCATCTCCCGCTGACATAGCGCTGTGTAGACATTGGGTTAGGTCAGTGTAAGCTGTGTCGCTCAGGCGGTTGATTTTTTCATACCTCTGAGCAATGCAACTTACATCGACTTAAGTGGCAGTGTAGACCAGGCCAGAATGTTCCATTTCCCCTGTATGCATTAGCAGGAATAATTAAGAGGTGTTGTGAAGATAAACTAGTTAATGTTTTAAAGCACTTCAATCATTTTAAGGGCTATATGAGTGCTAAGTATTAGTTATTTTTTTAACTTTCTCCACCTAAATTTACATTGGCATTTGTGTTATTCTTAAATGACTACTTAATTTCTGAAATACAGTACCAATCTGCAGTCTATTCACAAATTCACACTGGATGCTTAAGCATATTTTGTGTATATAATATTGGAATGGTACCTGTGAGAATACAGTCTGCTCCCCACTTCTCCTCTGCCCCAACAGATTATTACATGCTAGACAGTAATACCCACAGCCACCAGTTACCCAATCTCACTGTTAGCTGTTTTGTGTATGTATTTTAGTGTTCCTAGGAGCTTATTTATTGTTTCTAGAAGAGTAATTAGATTGGTTTAGGTGGAATATTCAGGTCATTTCCAATTGTGAGACGGTAATAGCACTTAAACTCTTCCACATAGCCCTGTTCATGAACTAAAGTCATTCTCTACTTCGGTGTGGTCTGTCCCTTCAGCAACCTCCAACTTGATTGTAGACAGGGACATGAATCACAAAGTTCAGATGTGGATACAAATTTTTCCAAATCTGCAGTTTGGTTTGCACCCAGATTGTTTGTATTGTACAGTACATTGCCATTGTCCTGCTGCCTGTTAGTTGAAAGAATGAAGGGGAGGTGTTTGAGAAAATGTATTATGTTTTATTCAGTGATGCTTGGTTACAGAATTGATTATAATTAATATTTTTAGGACAAAATATTGCCTCTCTCTCCCCAGACTCCTTTGTTGGGTTGGGAGTCTGAAATGCAGCAGAAATGCAGTGGAACTATCACACAGGGGAACTGTACATCTCTTTGGGGCCAGAGCTGTACTCTGTACAGTTCGCTTCTCTCTGCAGCAGCAAATAGGACAGTTTAGATGAATGTGAAGGATCGGCCAGGGAAGGAGCCAGTAGACATGCCACCATGTGGATCCACAGCATGAGGCCAGATCATGTCCTGCTGCTCTGTGGAGGACACATAGAATCCCCTTGCCTTGTGAACCTGTATAGCAGTGGGGCATAACTGCAATCACTGTGCTCCACAGAGATCAGGGGCTGCTCCTTAAAAGGAGGCAGGGAGGCTGGAGAGAGGAAATGGGACCATCATCCTGCATCTACTCCATATTGGCCCATCGAGCTGTCTAGATGCACTATGCTGTCCAGTCTGAAAGCAGCAGGCACCCAACTTCTTCTGTGCATCAGGAAGCTCTGAGAAGAATGCAAGCTGTGCCAGAGCATAATATAGCCACAAATTCTCAGCTACAGGGCATACAGGGACCCCAGCTGTCACGACAGCCCATATCTTTTATTATGGAGAGCTGCTGTAAATTGGGAGAAATTCCTTATACTTGACCCCTTTTAAATATCTTATGCATAATTTATTTATCAAGCTCTATGCTGGGGAAGGAGATGGAGGGTGCTGACGCATTTGCCCTTATTTGGATCATTTTATTTTCATCTCTCCACAGAAATTCTCTGCAAAGATTTTCTATGAAAAACATCAAGTCTATTCTGTTTGTCTCTTTCAATGCTACATCTCTTTTCCATATAGAAATACAACAATAATGTTTTATCAGCAAGTGATTTTTCAATTTATTCCTTAAACTGGTCTTTCTGATTCACCAGATCTTCAATAGCTGCTGGAATACATTACTTGCTTTTCATAGCTTTTTATATACCTCTTTTGGATCTTACACATCCATTTCAATATAGCTACCCAGGTAAGGCAAAATGTTTCCACTACTATTTTTCTGCCATAAAATGATCTTGCCTCCTTTCTGATAACTTTAATTAACTTTAATTTTTAAAAACAAAGATAAGATGAAGGATCAACTTACCTTTGACAAGATGTCATTCCTTCTCTGAATGGGTTGCCGCAGACCAGAATAGTATCTGCAAAGTCAAGATCAGTTTATTATTTCTACAGTTGACACAAAAAAGTTTACCATCTGAGAGAACTCATTTTAAACCCTAATCCATAATAGTCCTTGAGGTGTGGATCTTCTCTGGTGGTGTGGGGTTCCATGTTTTTGCCTTCTCATCTATGTCCAAATCAACTCAGCTTAGTTTGTAAGTAAACACACAATATTTCTATCTGCAAACTCAACTTGGAATCTAAGAGTCAAAATGGGTTATTTTTGTCTCATGCAACATCACTAATAAAGGCTCTGCAGGCCCAAATCAGCCCTGAGTTATTCCTGCACAACCACATTGACGTAAAACCATGCCCCAAATTATACTTGTATTCTATGGCAGTGGTTCTCAAAGCTGGGTCTGCCGCTTGTTCAGGGAAAGCCCCTGGCAGGCCAGACAGGTTTGTTTACCTGCCGTGTCCGCAGGTTCAGCCGATCGCAGCTCCCACTGGCTGCGGTTCACTGCTCCAGGCCAATGGGGGCTGCGGGAAGCAGCGCGGGCCCAGGAACGTGCTGGCTGCCCTTCCCTCAGCCCCCATTGGCCTGGAGCAGCGAAACGCGGCTGCTGGGAGCCGCGATGGGCCGAACCTGCGGACGCGGCAGCTAAACAAACCAGTCCAGCCTGGCAGGGGCTTTCCCTGAACAAGCAGCGGACCGGCTTTGAGAACCACTGCTCTATGGTATAACTTTGTAGAAATGAATAAACAAATTTGTTGGTGATGCACAAGGAATAGAATCCAGTTCATACTTTTTTAGCTGTGTTCTTTTTGTTAAACTAAGAGGTGAAAAAGTGGTCAAAACATATTTTTGCCACTAAAGTAAATAGATGAAAGAATGCACACAGAGAGAAAATCAGTTGAGTAAGAAGGTACCATTTTCACACTATCATGCTTTTAAGAATGATGGTGATAGGAAATCCATATGAAGTTCCATATTTTCACTCATTTTTACTTAGGGGAAAAAACCTTGTGCATGCAGATTGCAGCAGGGAAAAAAAGTTTATTACCCTGTACAACCTCCATCTAAAAACTGTTTTTGGAAGGTGAGAAAGCAGTGCACTGAGAGTTATTGTCTTGCCAACTTTCTAATTCCTAATGGTAAAACACCGTAAGTATTACAATTCAGGTGTAAATCTTAAAGACACTGTGCATAAAATAACAACATGAAATTATTAGCTGACATTATTAATCTATTTGGTATAGGTAAAAAGATTTGTGAATTTGCATGCAATATATCAAACATACCTGAAAAGAAAAGAATCCCACTGACATATTTTCAAATAGCGTTCAAGTTATTTTTTCTTACATGTTAGTGTAGCAATTCTGTATATTGCTTTTCTGAGACATGTCAGATTCTTTGTATGATCATTTAAAACATTTTGCAATATGTTTTAGGAATAAACTGTGTCATACTTTACCCATTTCTTTAGCCTTAAGGAGTCACATTCCTATCTTTCTGGTTACAACTCTGCAGGAATTTTTCAATAATTTTGTTTAGAAGATACTCAGAAATCAGAGTAATTGCACACTCAGTTGCTCTTTACAAATGTGGATTGAGCAATATAATTGTTATAATTAAGTGATTTAGGAGTCAATGGGACTTGTGCTCTTAAGTCACTTAGGCACTATTGAAAATCTCATATTAGGGGGAAGATCCTAAATTGGTGTAAATTGTCATAGCTGCATTGAAGTAAATGGAGCTATGGTAATTTATACCTGCTGAGGATCTGCCCCTAGGTGTCTATATATATGGATTCAGAAGTCTAACTTTATGTTCCTATTTTTGAAAATGTAGGCCCATTCCTTTAACATCTCTTCCTAGCTTATTATAAAGGTTCTACTTGGTTTCCCATCTTTGGAAGCTACAAATGTTTTCATCCTGGTTGATGACCTATTTACTTGAAAAATCAGCTCTAGCTGAATTTAATAAATCATCTAGTGCCAAAGTCTTCTAGAAGATCGGGAATGTGCTGCCAATATTTGTTAATATTGTTAATTGTTAATTATTGTTAATAATTAATATTATTAAGTGGCTTCCTCAAAGTAGCTCCCCGTTAAGCTGTCATAAATCCTGTGTAGTAGGGGTCCATGTGCTTCTAAGGAGTCAGACTGGCAAATGTATTCATTTGTTTTCCTAGTATTAAAAAAAAATGCTTTCTCAAGGTGAAAGGTACTTTGCTCCTGATAAATATACTGGCTAGACCTGATGCAAAGGGGATAGAAAGCTGTCCTAAAGTAAATGCCCTTGTGGAAGGGAATCCCAGACTGACACAAAGCCAGTTATGCTGGTTCTCTGCCACCTCTGAAGTAATAAGCATGTGCAGAGGGAGCGTATCCAGAACTTCTTGTATTTCAATAGTCTGGACCAATACTTCTCATATAAATTAGAGACTGCTCCAATTTATGAGTTGGGATGAACTGGTCCCTATCTGTCCTATGATTGGAGGAGAGCAAAGATGACTTTAAGCAAGCTTTGTCCAACAGGATTCCAGGATTTGGCCCCCTATGTACATTGATAGCATAGCAGAGTGTTCATGTTGTTTAACATGTGAGGTGGGCAGAGGAAGTGGAAAGTAAAAGTTGAAACCTTGTGGGTGGGTTGAAGGGTTTCCTTGCTCTGGATTTTTTTGTTTTGTTTTTGTTTAGCTAAATACATAACATTTGATGCAGTCCGGTGCATTCCTGAATCAGTAATTTTGCTCTTACATAAGTCCCAGGGATATAATTGCTGGCAGGGAGATTTAACAATATAGTGAACACACAGAGGAAGTTGACATTTCAGAGGCAAGGAAATCATCTCAACCTTCCTTCCATTCAGTTTGGTGGTGGAATTTTAAAAGAGCATTGACAGCTTTTCCCAGCACAACTTGAAATTAAATGTACTGAGTAATTCCTTATGACTCTTATTAGGGAGGCTTGATATGTTTGAATGTATGTATGGAAATTTTTGAAAGTACTTTCTGCAAAGCTTCTTTTGTCAGCTGGATCTCCCTAGAGATATTTTTGGTTCTGTACATTAAACCCTATAAAACCCAGAATGCGAACATTCCTTAATGTTAAAGTTTGGATTTGAATTTGAACTTTCTGAACAGACCCCATCTCTGTAATGGACCATCTGGATTTTGGTTTGGACCTTTTCAGCCAGGGTGTTAATTAAGCTAATTACTTTCTGATTACTCTTCAGTATATGAAGAAGTCTGCTATGTACTTAGATTTGTCAGATAATCACTGGTCTCAGTGCTTAGCTGATCCACAGATCAGAGGGTCTCTTTCTGTTCTCTGAGGATGTGTTTCTCGAGATGCCATCTTTGTTTGCTTCAGTGATTATTCTGACACCAACAGTTATTTGTCCTTCGTGTCAAAATGAGGAATTGATTCCCCTGGCTTTGCCTCCTCTTATGATATGGTTGTTTTATGTGATACTTGGAAGTGGTTCAGTATATTCCGCCTCTTAAAATTAGGTCAACATGCTGCTCATAAACTAAGCCTCTTCACTGGCATAGTAGTAGCAATATTGTTTCTTTCTCCTGACATTCTGACCATCTCTTGTCTCCTTCCCCTCTCCCTCAATCTTCTTTACTGGCTTCACATCTTATTCCTCATCATATTGCACAACTCCACCTCTGCCTGTGGCACATATCTGTTCTCAAGTCCTCCTGTTCCTTCTGCCTTTGCTTTTCTCAAGTCTCCTGTGTGACTGTCTTCCTTGTATTTCTCTCCCAGTCTCCTCTCCAGGTAGCTCCATTAAGCTTGGAATACTGTCCCCCATCTCATCCCAAAAGTGACTCCCCTTTCCTCATTCAAATACCACCTCAAAACTCCCTTCTTCGATGGGGCCAGCGATAATCTAACTAAACTTGAACATCCATAACTGCATAGTCACTGATTACATGATGAGTCAACTTTCAATCAGTATACATTTTATTTTACTTTACAGTATTTTTTCAACTTAATGTATTACACCTTTGTGTAGACAACTGAAACAGGAGAGGGAATTTTGCATTTTAATGAGAACAGTATGGGATTTTTAACTACTGTAAATCTATGGGATCTTGGTTTTATTTTTTTTCAACTGAAATAGGGAACTTCTAGCAGAGCATAGCTCCTAAATGAGATATTAATTCAGTATGGACTCACAGAGGAGTATGTCACCTACTGAATCCCAGTGCATAGAGCAGATCTCAGTTATTTGGTAAGTAACCCTCTTTCTTCTGAGTCAGTATTTAATCCGTGCTTCAGCATAGTGTTATGGGGTGGTGTGTGGCTTCCATAAGTGACTTTAATAGGAATTTTGCTTGTGTAAAGACTAAGGACTTCAAAATTTGGCCCAATGGAATAAACTGTGATTCATCTGGGCTAAAACCATGTACAAAAGCTTTCTTAATTGTTTCCATTCCCAGTAGCAGGGCATATAACGACAGTCCCTACTGCCACATTCTCTCTGTAAAAGAAGACATAGCTGTCTTGAGCCCCAAATTGTTCTCCCAGCTACCCAAAATGCCCTGTTAGTAGCCCACAGACAGAACTTCCATGGCTCTTTTGTACACAGGGGGTTACATCTGTTTCCTTCCAATCTTGAAAAACTCAGTTTTGAAGAGCCTTATTGATTATCTCTAACAGCAATCAGCAAAATAAAAATCCATGCAAAACTTGATGAATCTCTGCTTAGATTATAATACATGATTAAATATTATGATTGACTGTTACATTTGAAAATGTGGCTGCAGAATACACAACCACCTACTAAATTGTTGTTATACTTACCTGATCTGTTTATGTCAGAAGCTAAAAAGTGTAAGGACAGGTCTACACTACTGCTTAAGTCGATCTAACTTACTTCACTCAGGGGTGTGAAAAAGGCCTCCTCCCGAGCAACACAAGTTGTGTGCTGTCCGCACCAGTGCTATGTTGGTGGGAGACGCTGTCCCGCTGACATAACTTCTGCTTCTTGCCAATGTGGAGTAATTATGCTGATGGGAGAGCACTCTCCTGTTGGCATAGCATGACTCCAACAGACACGCTACAGCAGCTCAGCTGCATCAATGTAGCACTGTACTGTAGATTTGAGTTCTTTTTAACCTTCAACATGTATTTCACAATAGTACTATGCACTTCGTATGGCTGTGGCCTACATGACCAACTATTTCTTTTACCCGATTTTGTTCATACCCTGAATGTCTGTGAGATTTTGCACTTACTGTTTCCTTGTGACTGCAATAGAAATATATTTTTGTATAAAAGGCATATCTGTTATATATACCATATACTTGTGCTTTGGCAGCATTTCTTCAGTGCTCACCTTTGTGCAAATGGCTTTTCCAAGTATCTCTCTCATATCATTCAGGTAGACTGATTCACTCAAAGTTGAAGAACTTTGTCCAATCTCCTCACCAACTGTCGCTTGGGATTATCAATTGAGTTTTGTACATGTTTAACATTGTTCCCTTAAGGAATATAATGATGCTTCCCTTATTTAACAGTTCTCTCTACTAGCTGAACTGAGCTAGAGGAACTGTCCCACTGGGCAGAGACTTGTAGGATTTTTTTTTTAAGCCATAGCTCCTGAGTGCAAATCTGAAGCTAGATACCCTCCACTGGTATAGACCTTGGTACAGAGTCAGCAGGGGATTCATGCTATGCAATATGAGGCCCGGTGGTCCCACAATCTTCTCTCCATTAAAGGAGCTGGTGAGCAGCCACTGTATCCCACAAATTGAGTAGTTACTAGGAAATAGAATTCTCTTGAAGATTCTGCCAGATATTAAAACGTGTACTTTCTCAACTGGAACCCTGGGGAATGTTAATGGTGGAAAGACTGTCTACACTTCTGTAGGAGAGAAATTAGATGGGGAGTTTCCAAGTCCCTGTCAAATAACTGGAATGGTAATGCAAGCTCAGGGCCATCTTCGATTACTCTTGTTCTTCTCCCCAATGTAATACACAGATTGTCACTAAATCCTGTCACTTCATTTACATCTCTAAAATCCATCTTCTTCTCTCCATTCTTACCATATCCATGCCTTAGTATTCATATATTGACTAGTCTTGCCTCCTCCAGGCCTCTTAAATGCTGTTGCTAAAATAATCTTTCCCTGCTGCTCTGACCATTTCACTCCTGTCTTGGCATCCCTTCAGTGGCTTCCCTTACTTTGCCTTCAAAGTTCATCACAATCCCACTTCCCTTAACTCTGTTTATACTCTCTTCTCCACCTCCCCCTCAAGACCTGCACAGTGAGACCCTGTTTCTGTATTTTTGCAAGAAAAGGAAAATAGGAAGTTCTAACTGCATGGCTAGCAGAGTCTGTCCCTTAGATCTTTAAAAATGCTTTTTTTTTAGACTGTCTCATAGCTTTAGATGCCCTTACAATTCCTAAAATATTATTTACTACTTTCAACCTTTCCAAGTAGGCTAGCACCTCTGAAGCCTCCAAGATATTATTTTGTACAGAATAAGGACTGAGGGCCTATTCAGTAATACTATTGAACTATTTGTTCAATAGTATTAATACAGTCAGGTTGGTTTAGATGTAAATTACTAATGAAAAAAGATAAAGTATATTAAATTTGGTAAATTTGTTTGCATGGGTATTGTAAAGCTTCTGTGCTATGTAACTAGACAATTTCTTTTTGTACATAGCCATTGTGATGTAGTTACCTATGTAACTGTTGCATTTGTTTTCTGTGTAGTGCACCTTTAAGTATCAAAAATAAAAGGAGTACTTGTGGCACTTTAGAGACTAACCAATTTATTTGAGCATAAGCTTTCATGAGCTACAGCTCACTTCATCGGATGCATACTGTGGAAAGTGTAGAAGATCTTTTTATATACACACAAAGCATGAAAAAATACCTCCTCCCACTTCACTCTCCTGCTGGTAATAGCTTATCTAAAGTGACCACTCTCCTTACAATGTGTATGATAATCAAGGTGGGCCATTTCAAGCACAAATCCAGGGTTTAACAAGAACGTCTGAGGAGGGGTGGGGGGTTCCTCAGATGTTCTTGTTAAACCCTGGATTTGTGCTGGAAATGGCCCAACTTGATTATCATATACATTGTAAGGAGAGTGATCACTTTAGATAAGCTATTACCAGCAGGAGAGTGGGGTGGGAGGAGGTATTTTTTCATGCTTTGGGTGTATATAAAAAGATCTTCTACACTTTCCACAGTATACATCTGATGAAGTTAGCTGTAGCTCACGAAAGCTCATGCTCAAATAAATTGGTTAGTCTCTAAAGTGCCACAAGTACTCCTTTTCTTTTTGCGAATACAGACTAACACGGCTGTTACTCTGAAACCTTTAAGTATCAAAGAACACTTTTGTCTGCAGAGATGTCTACAATGCAATTGGAGATATGATTAAAGCTAGCTTGGGTATGTCTACTTTGTGCTGCAATCTAGCTAGCTCTAAGTACCAAAAGCAGTATAACCACAGCTGCAGAGGCTGTAATATGGGCTAGTCCAGTACAAACCTTCCAGGGAGTCTGGGTATATACTTGGGTATATACCTCTGCTGCAGCTCACACTGCCATGTCTTCACTGTTCTTGGTGCCTGAGCTAGCTAGATTCCTATCTGCATATACAGTTTATGCATGGTCCCTAGTATCAATGGTATCTTCATTTTATTCTAAGCCATCACCATTCCCAATGGAGGTCTTGGCTTTTGCCCTGGAAGTGCTCCTGGATTTTTACAAGTGTGCTGATTGTCATGAGAGCATATTAAAAACAGAAACAAGAATCAAAGGGGTTTTTGTTCTTTCCTAGATAAGTAGCTGGTGGGTGAGAGCCAAGTACTTAGACTCAGCGTTTCCAAGGTATGTCTGTTCTGCTAAACCTTGGTTTCTGGGTTTTCAGTAGTATCTCTCTAAACTTTCTCATATTGGTTAATAATTCAGTGTACTAACTTAGCCCCTTTTCTGCTGTTCCATGCAGTAAATGGGAAAACTCACACTGGCTGCAAAATTGAACCCTTAGATGTGCATTCTAAAAACAGATCTCTCAGACTTGCTCATTCTGTAAAGGCGAAACTAATAAATCAGTTACAAAGCACATATCATGTATTCTTTAGAGAGCGTTTGTTGGGTTATAGTTGTATACTCTGTTTGTTATTGCTAGGTAGCATCCAGTGAGAGGAAAAGGAAGACTTGATTCTGCACTGCCCTACTACTTGTGGAGTCATTTACACCTATGCAAAATGGGTGTAAAACCTTGCCAAATCAGAATAGCACAAGTGTAGATGTCAATGAGAATCAGCCCCTAATATTTTTGCTATTGCATATGTAAAGCTTGGCTAAAATTACAAAAGCAGTATGCTGATCCGTACTGTAGAGCTTAACGTTTACTTGCAAGGTTGCACTACAATTTAACAATATACGAACAGAATATAAGTAATAAATTCTGTTCTGAGAAATACTTCATCTGCTAAACAGAACTGGTTGAAGCCAATGTGATCTTTGTTGAAATATTTGGAGAAAACAGTGTTGCCTGTGTTCCTGTAATTTGTGCATTCAAATGCTACAGCAGGGTGTGGTCTCATAATTATGCTGGCAGTGCCACTTGGAAGGAGAGCTGTATTGTGAGAGATATGGTTCCCTCCCCCGCCCACACACACATACAAAGAGAGACAATGTATGTGAGGGTAAAAGCCAGAGATTTGTAGCCAGGACACTGCATTTCTGAACCTGGATCATCCCCCTACTCACTCTGGGAAAGTGATGAAAGATCGTTCTGCCTCTGTTTTTCCATCTGTAAAATGGGTAGAATAAGCAAAGGCTAACTTCATTGGCCAAATATAGACCAAGAAGCTGTAACTTATCATAGAAATGTAGGGCTTGAAAGGGACCTCAAGATGTAGTCTAATTCATCCCCCTGCACAGAGGCAGGACCAAAAGATACTTTGACCATCCCTGATAGGTGTTTATCAACCTGTTCTTTAAAACTCCAAAGATGGGGATTCCACAACCTCCTTTGGCATCCTATTCCAGTGCATAATTATCCTTCTAGTTAGAAAGTTTTTCTTACTATATAACCAAAATCTCCCTTGCTGAAGATTGAGCCCATTACTTCTCATCCCCTTTATAATAACCCTTAGCATATTTGAAGACTCTTTGTCAGATCATCCCTCAGTCTTCTTTTCTCAAGGTTAATCATACCCAGGTTTTGTTTGTTTGTTTGTTTGTTTGTTTGTTTTTATCTTTGCTTTTCATAGGTCAGGTTTCTAAACTTTTTATCATTTGTGTTGCTCTTCTCTGGACTTTCTCCAATTTGTCCACATCTTTCTTAAAGTGGGGCATCCAGCTGAGGCCTCACCAGTGATGAGTTGAATGGAACATTTACCTCACCTGTCTTACATGCAACATTCCTGTTAATATACCCCAGAATAATATGAGCCTTTTTCACAACTGTATCACACTGTTGACTCATTCAGTTTGTTATCCCCTATAGCCCCCCTGATTATTTTCAGCAGTACTACTGCTTCCTCAGTTATTCCCCATTTTGTATTTGTGCATTTGATTTTTCCTTCGTACGTGTAGCACTTTCCACTTGTCTTGACTGATGTCAATTTCAGACCAGTTGTCCAATTTATCAAGGTTCTTTTGAATTCTAGTCCTGTCTTCCCAAGTGCTTGTTTGGTGTCATTCACAAATTTCATAAGCCTACTCTCCACCCCATTATCCAAGTCATTAATGAAAATATTGAATAATACTGGACCCAGGACAGACCCTTGCAGGGCTTCACTAGATACATCCTCCCAGCTTGACAGCCAACCATTCAATATGGTCTTTCAGCAAGTTTTTTATCCACCTTATAGCAATTTCATCTAGATCACATTTCCCACTTTGCTCATAAAAATGTCATATGGCACTGTGTCATAAGCCTTACCAAAATAAACATAGATCATGTCTGCTGCTTCCTCCGTAACCACTTGGCCAGTAACTCTGTCAAAAAAGGAAATTAGGTTGGTTTAGCATGAGTTCTTCTTAACAAATCCATATTGATTATTACTTATCACCATATTATCTTCTAGGTGCTTACAAACTGATTGTTTAATAATTTGTTCCAGTATCTTTCCAAGTACTGAAGTTAGGCTGACTGATATATAAGTCCCTGAATCTTCTTTGTTCTTCTTTTTCATCCAATTTGCCTGCCACCTTCAGATTTGCAACCAACTCCTCCCTGTTGGTCAGAATCAAGTTTAAAATAGTTGCCCCACTAGCTATTTCTTGCACCTTCTGAAACAAGAAGTCCCGAGCACATTCTAAGAAATTTTTTTGACATTCTGTGTTTTACTGTATTACTTTTCCAACACATCTGGCTAGTTAAAGTTCCCCATGGCTACCAGGTCTTGTGTTTTGGCTATTTTTGTTCTTCTAGAAATGCCTCATCTGCCCTCTCCTCTTGATTTGGTGGTCCACAGTAGATCCCCTAACATGATCACCCCTGTTTTTCCCCTTTTGTCTTCACCCAGAGACTTGTGTATGTCTATGTATGTATTTTTACATATATATTCTGAATGCCTTTATTTAGACATATTTAGAAATCTCACAGCTGTGAATTTCACAAGTGCCACAGATTTTTCCACTAAAACTAGCATTATAAAACTATTATTAGAGTTCCAGAAAAACATATTTGACTCTAGGGAAGAGGATAATAGATCAGTTTAACTCATTGTAGCCAGTTAAGATGTGTGCTTGATCTGACTAGATAACATTACTCCAGAGTTCCTTGAAATAATATAAACTTACTAATATAAAGTGTCACATGACTGTTTTCCATCAGCCACGAACCAGGATGTTCCTCATGTAAAAATAATTTTGTAGGACTTTTGAGAGGCTTAAGTACAGTGCTTTGAGATCCTTGAATGAATCCACAAATGCCAAGGTATTAATATATAAATTCTACCCCTGGAGCCAGGCCCATACACTGGCAGAATTTGTCTCTGAATAAGACATCAAACTAAAATCCTTTCTGTCAGTATCTGATGGCTGTCCAAGTGGAAGCTTCACAGTGTGCAGCGTGAACCCCAATTTCCTGGCCAGTATTCCATCTCTCAGTAAAATGAATTGTCAAGTGCCAGTGAGAAATTGCTGAATGCCTACATAGTTACTTTTCTACCATCTGCCTTATGATTGTGAAGTGTTTTAAGTGTACCTTGAGTAAGAAAAGCATGATCTAAAGTGGAATTCTTCTTTCTATATTTTTTTTAATTGAAAAGCAAGATGGTTTTATTCATTATTTTGTTTTGTTTTGTGCATAACAAAGAAATACAAAACTAACATATGTAGGTGAATATTCATCACTGTAAGCATACTTGTAATATAATATTGCTGCAAAAATTCAGTCAGTAATAGTTCAGAATGACAGTTTATACTGTGTACTGCATTTGTATATTAATTTAATTCTTACAATCTTTTTAATTAAGTTAAAGTGCAGAGATGGAGTTTGTTAGGTTAAAAAACAAATGACATAAAATAATGTTCATTAACCATAATTTAAAATTATGGGCCCAATTCTCTGTTTCAGCCAAGCTGCACTTGGCATAAAACAGATTTGAGGGGACCAAAGTTGCTTTAAGCTACCTTTATGCTACCCCGACGTTATGGCTGGGCTGGGCCGGGCCCGAGTATAAGTTAGAGCCACGGCCCCATATAGCCGTTCTGGAAGCCAGAGATCATCAGCATGCTGGGATGCCCTGACTGTGCCCCTTTTCCTTGGTTATGCCCCCTACATTTGAGGCTAGCAGATAGGAAGGTATACCAGTGCCTACAGTGGTTCTCTGCCACTGAAAGCTTTTCCTATCCAGGGGGAACTTCCAGGGGCCTAGAATGTGTTCAGCAATGCACAGCTGCTTGAGCAAGGCCAGGATCTGGCCCTGCGTGTACAGTTATATTCATATCTATGAAAACAAGGATGACTTATGGTTTGATATTTAAGCATCTCTAATTTTCAGTTTGTCACTAATTAAGAAAGATGCCAGATTTATTTAAATCATTTAAGTTAAAATACAGTAATTCAACAATTGTAAACAAAATGGGTAATAGTTATTAACTGTAAAAATGTGACTGAGTTTTATGAGTGTTGGACCACTGCATAATTAAAGATAACTTACAGTGTGATTAATTGATTCAGGATGGTTCCTGCTGAATAATTACATTAAACAAGGACATGTCAATACAATTTACTACTATTTCTCACTTTCCATTACATCACGTATAGTGGTTTCAGGTGCACAAACTACATTATCTAACTGCCACAGAAAACATATAAGTAGGGCTGTGAGTCTGTCACGGATTCTATGACTATGACTAACGTCTATGACTTCCGCAACAGCAGTGGCCAGTGCGGCTGACCCCAGGACCATCCTGTAGTAAGATGAGGCCCTGAAACATAAACTCTTGTATCAGAGGCCCAGTCTGAGGCCTGAAGCCTGAACCAAAGTACTTCCAGGCATTGCTAAGCAAAGGGTGGGCTGTGAGCCAGAGGCAGGCCCCCCTCACAGAAGTTGGCAAGAAGAGGGCTGCTAGAAGCAGGTGCATCCACACGTAAGTGCTAATAAGAGGAACTTGTGCTAAGATAGCATCAGAACACTCCACAGAGATAACAAGGAACAGGCAGGTGCATCTTAAAAGACAGGGTCAAAAGGACAACATGATGGATATATTTGTTTGAACCAACATGTAACGGGAGAAGCAGCACCCTAATGAGTAAAGGGGCTGCACCTCAATATGTCAGGAGGGATGAATAATCTGTTCTGCACCTGTATAAGACTAGGTCTGGAAGGGCACATCACTGTCCAGCCTAGGGGGCAGTGGAGTGTCCCGCCACTGACTGAGCTGTGTCCATTGCCAGGGGGCACATATTCGTAGTATGTCCAGTAGAGTCTATAGGAAACTATTAATGTGCTTCGTTTGACAATAAACCTGGCCGGGTGCCTTTGTACCTTACTAGAGTCTGTGGTCTTTGGGGGTTCTCTCGGGGTCTGCTGTGTCAGCTTTCTGCACAGAGCTGGGGCAGCACGCAGGGGGAACATGCACACAGCCAACTGTTATCATCAAACAAGAGCAGAGCACCAAACCGGTAGCTACTGACAACACACCCAACCAGCTAGCCCTGGGGCCAGCTGCTGGGGCAGCCCAGCCAGGATAACCCTAGGAGGGCTGCTGGATCAGCAAAGGTTCTGGGGGCAGCAGCGGTCCCAGAGGCCATCGGAGCAGTGGTCCCAGGGGGCCTCAGAACAGTGGGCAGCTGGGGGTAGTCAGACTGCACCATTGGAGCAGTGGCCAGCCATTGGGTCCCCCCAGAGCAGCAGCGTCCCAGGAGTCGCAGAGCAGCTAAGATTTAGTCAGGTATTTATAGTAAAATATATAGTAAAGTATATAGGTCACAGGCCGTGAATTTTTGTTTATTCCTTATGACCTGTCCATGACTTTTACTAAAAATATCCATGACTAAGCCTTATATATGAGACCTAAGGAAAGAACTCTGTGAAGTTCAAAAGCTTGTCCCTTCCACCTTGTTTCTCTCAGAAAATTTAGAATATTGCTTGTGGGGGAGGAGCCAGAACCATGATCTACTATTTTTGACTTCATTTCAGAGTTAGATTGGATATAGTAAATTGATTCACTGCTGTACATGGTACGAATCAAAAAGATTTTTGAAAATAATCTCAGGAAAGATATTAAGAGGCCAATATGGTACCGTCAGGAGCTCTTTAGTGACATGAAAATCAAAAAGGAATTCTATAAATAGTGGAAACATGGCAAAATTGCTAAGGAGGAATACAAAAGAATTGCACAGGCATGTAGGGACAAAATCAGAAATGCAAAGGTACAAAATGAGTTACACTCTGTAAGAGACAAAGACCAACAGAAAGAGGTTCTATAAATTCGTTAGGAAAGATGAAGGAAAGTGTAGGTCCTTTACTTAGTGAGGAAGCATAGCTAATAATGATAGATATCAAAAAGGCAGACAGTGGGCAGCTGGGTTGTGCTTCAGTCTTCACTAAAAAGGTAAATTGAGATGACAAGGGGAAGGAATGCAAGCCAAAACAGGGAAAGAACAGGTTAAAGAATATTTAAATAAGTTAGATGTATTCAATTTGGCAGGGCCTGATAAAATCCATCATATGATATTTAAGGAACTAGCTGAAGTAATCTTGGAACCATTGGCAATTATGTTTGAGAACTCATGGAGGACGAGTAAGGTCCCAGAGGATGGGAGGAGGAGAAACAAAGTACCTATCTTTAAAAAAAGGAACAAAGAGGACCTGGAGAATTATAGACCAGTCAGCCTAACTTTGATATCTGGAAAGATATTGGAACAAATGATTAAACAACCAATTTGTAAGCACCTAGAAGATAATAAGGTTATAATAATACTACCCAGGGTGGATTTGTTAAGAACAAATCATGCCAAACCAACCTGGTTTCCTTTTTTGACATGGTTACTGGCATAGTGGATGGGGGAAGCAGGAGGTGTGAGGTGTCTTGATTTTAGTAAAGCTTTTGACATGGGTCCAAATGACATTCTCATAAGCAAACTATGGAATGTGGTCTAGATGAAATTATTATGCAGTGCATGAAAAATTGGTTGAAAGTTACTCAGAGTAATTAGAAAAGGTTTTCCTATCAAAATGGGAGAACATATCTAATGGGGGTCCTGTTGGTTTGAGTCCAGTAGTGTTCAATATTTTCATTAATGACTTAGATAATAGGGTGGAGAGTAGGCTTATAAAATTTGTGGATGACACCAAGCAATGAGGGGTTGGAAGCAGGTTAGAGGACAGGATTAAAATTGAAAACCTTGATAAATTGGAGAATTCTTCTGAAATTAACATCAGTCAAGACAAGTGGAAAGTGCTACACTTAGGAAAGAAAAATCCAATGCACGAATACAAAATAGGGTATAACTGACTAGGCAGTAATACTGCTGAAAAAGGATCTGGGGATTATAGTGGTTCACAAATTGAGTATGAGTCAACAGTATGATGCAGTTGTGAAAAAGTCTAATATAATTCCAAGCTTTATTAATAGGAGTGTTGTATGTAATACTGGTGAGGTAATTGTGCCGCTCTATTCTTCACTGGTGAGACTTTAATGTGTCCATTTCTGGGCACCACCTTTTAAAAAGATGTGGACACACTGGAGAGAGTCCAGAGGAGAGCAATGCAAATGATAAAAGGTTTAGAAAACTAGACCTCTGAAGAAAGGTTAAAAAACTAAACTGGGCACATTTTGTCTTGAGAAAAGAAGAGAGAGGGGAGACCTGATACATTTTTGAATGACAAGAAGAAGTAATGGGCTTAATCTGCAGCAGGGGAGATGTAGGTTAGGTATTAGGAAAAACTTTCCAACTATAAAGGATAGTTAAGCAAAGAAGTTGGTTTACAAAGGAGGTAGTGCTATCTTGATGATTGGAGATTTTAAAGAAAAAGTTAGATAAACACCCATTAGGGATGGTTTAGATATCCTTGGTCCTGCCTCAGCACAGGGGGTTGGACTGGATGATCTTACATTTTGATTATTCCGTGATTCCATGATTATGCTAACACGTTTACCTTTGACTGCTGAATTTTACAATAATTAATGTCTTTTAAAGAGCAACATTCAAAGCAATTTCCACTGTGGGCCCAATCTTATGCTTGAAAAAATGTCAAGGGTTCATGCTTATTCCTTACTGCCTGTACCTACAAAATGGCTAGATATACAAAAGTCTCTTGCAGTGAAAGGGCTCTGCAAGCAAGGGAGAGGCACACTCCCCCAGCCTGTGGTGTATTCTGCACCAATCACCAGCCCAGTATCTGGGATTCCAGAATAAAAAGCTGGTAATAACTTGGTAGCAGATGCACATAAGTGTTTGGAAATGAAATAGTTTTTTCAAGGTTTTGGTTTTAGTTGATGTATAAGAGAGGTTACTTGATTTAAGGATTCAGGAAAATAGTGTTACCAGGTACTGAGAAGATAACCTCTCAAATATATCAGAGACAATGTAAAACCAGGAAAAGATGTATTCAATAACTATGCAATGGGATTGGTTGAGCAAGGCTGCCAAGAGTTCAGCTGCAAGTGATCCCAGGTTTGATGCATGACCATGGGACGGATCTTATGTATAATAGTGGTACAGGCACTCTCCAGAGCCACTGACTACTATATTCCAATACCACCCATGGACCGAAGGAATGAGTGATCCCCTGAATCTGATGCCGTTATTGGAGCTACTAGTTAGGAAAGAACCCTTCCCAAATCTGATCCAGGGTGTCAGCAGCTTCAGATGAGGCAGCCTGGCTCAATCAGGAGGAATTTGGGAGCTAGGATTTATTCAGCTGCCAAAAGAAGTGAACTGTGCAAAGGCTGTTAATCCTTGTCTGGAAATGTTAGGTTTTTTACTATGTTTGGAAATACAACATGCAGAATATCTTTATTTGGGCTTTGATGTGCACTCAGACATGCCACTCCATCATGGCCCCTTTTGCTGCTACCTAGGGAGTAGCAGATAAGTGCTACTTACTGTCTCAACAGGTCCTGTTCAACATGGTATATCCTACAGAAAGCAGCTAGTGCTACATTACATAGCTTCCTTATTCACTGAGGATAGTGAGCAAATGACTTCCTTCTAGGGATATACAAGAAGTATTCCTGTATGAGCTCAAACCCCATGGTGCACATTCTGAGAAGATTTGTACACCTTGTAAGACTGATTTTCATATAATTTGGACTGAGAAAAGAGGATAGCAATATATTATCCTGCCTTTATTTATTTATTTATTTATTGGCCGTGCAAGACACATTGTGCAGGAAGAAGGTGCAGAAATCCAGAAAGGAAGATGTAAATTAAAAAGAGGGGGGAAATGGGAAATTTTTAAAAACACAATAAAGAATATTGAGAGAGAAACCTGATAGGGTAGAGAACTTTGTTATATAATGGGAATTTATTCTGTACTCATATAACCAATTAAACAGATGGACCTGAATTGAAATCCTGTATCCAATTCTCCTCCCCTAACAACTGTGGAAGCTATATCGGGGAAGAAATGCAGATGCAATACAGGTCAAAATTGTGCAGTTTGGGCCTCTCTGTATAGTGGACCAAAGCAGAATCTGAAATCTGACCAGTCCCTAAATTCAGTAGGGTTCAAAACCTGGACCCAAACTGAGATCCTCATTTTGGAGCTCAGGTTCAACTCTACAATCAACAAAGCTAACAGTAATTTTAGCAGCATATATAAGAGGAAATATTATCAAGAGGGTGACCTTTTTTGAAATTCTTTTTTTACATACTACACACAAACACTTTTTTCCCTTGACAATCAGATATGCATGCATTTTCATTCCACCTGATACAAGGGAAAAACACTTTCCATTTACTATTTGTAGAATCATATGTCTTCGTGATACCCTGGGAAAAGTAGAACA
Organism: Eretmochelys imbricata; assembly: GCF_965152235.1. NCBI lineage: Eukaryota > Metazoa > Chordata > Testudines > Cheloniidae > Eretmochelys > Eretmochelys imbricata. The sequence goes on along the minus strand of NC_135579.1, from coordinate 87,634,233 downwards.
TCTTGTTTCAAACCCTTTATATTGAATTAGATTAGAACTCTCAAGATTCCAGTTCAGTAAGCCAAACAGTAGTGTTAGTCCCCTTCTACATCGGCAGTTCCATCTTTTGGGCATTGAAATTGATTTTTCTCATCTTAGCATTTGAAGATCCAGAGTGTGCCCTTTGCCCCATCGCCTGAGAGTGTACAGTGGCACGAACAGCAGAGGAAGTGGAGGCAGCAGCTTTTCGGGCACCAGAAATGGCAGCATCAGGAGCATCAGTACGAGTAGACTGTGTTGAGGTAGTTCTCCTGCACTATACTATGAAACCAAACCATTTTGGTATACTACATGCTGATGGAGGCTGCCTCTTTGTTTCTGAATATTGTGCAAAATATTTGCTGTCTATTAAATGTTGCATAGTTTTCCTATGTGGTTTAAAGGGGAAAATCCCGCTTTCCTTATTTGAACCTCTGCTTAATTATGCACTTGGCCAAACCTCTGCAACATGTTGGTGCGCAGCCGTGCATTTTGCAGATTAATATTCCTAATTGCCATGCAACCAAAGCAGGTGTTATGCCTTGTTGATTGTGTAGACCTAAGAAATAATATTTATAATAAGAATAATTCTAAAGGCCCATAAGAAACCCAGGCGAACTTAATGTTGGAGAACAGTTATTTAACTTAATATGAAAACTTCTAGAGTTACTTAAAGTCTTCAGAGACAAATCACTTCCTTTAATATTTTGTCATAGTCCCTGATGACATTTACTGATTCTCGGTTGATTATTATTTCAGAGTACAAAATCCTGAGTTTTCAAATTTTCCTAAATTGAAATGGGTGTTGCATTATCACTTTCTTGTGGTAGCTATCTCTATTCATGTGTAACAGTGTTTTCTATCTGATGAAAATTAATTTTTAATTAAACATATTAGATTATCTGTGAAGTCCAGATAACATATTTAATACTATATAATGCATTAATGTACACATGGCTTAGCTTTTTACAGTACATATACCATCTTATACTGTATAAATCAGTGGTTTTCATTTTTTTCATTTGTGGACCTCTATACAATTTTAAATGAAGATGTGGATATCTTTGGAAATTTTAGATATCATATCATTGTTCTATGGTAACGACAACCTTTTGCAGACCCCTTAAACATAGTGTGTGGACCCCCAGAGGTCTGCAGACCACAGATTGAAAACCACAGGTATAAATGGTATATATTGTCTCGAGGTTCATTTTATAGCTGATACTGGCTTCACATGTAATTCGTTAGTTGGTATGCAAATAAACTGATGTGTGAGTTTTACTGGGTGTACATGGTAACACTTTCATTAGTACTAGTTAAAATATAACTACACTGCAATGGGAAAAGTAAGCTAAATTGCAGGTTTTACAAAGTAAATTTAAAATTGTATCATGAGAGAATTATGAAGTTACACAGTAGTCTTAAAGTGGAAGGACCTGAAGGGAATGTATTTTTAATCGTGCGATCATTAACAAATTAAAATCTAGTTTATTGTATACAAAGGTGATATGAAAACAACTTACATATTATTTGGAAATAATACATCAGCAATAAAGGCAACATTGTTGCTTTTGGTTGCTTTTCATTTCCCAAGCAATAATGGCTTCCATTTATCACTATCTAGCACAAAAATTTCACCTTGTATCCAGCTGGACAGGAAAATGGTGTATGTCATACCCTAATTCCCTATATTCTAACTGACAAAAATAACAAGATATAGCAGGTATGCATTAGATCCATGGCAATTGCGTTGTATTTATTACCACATAAATGTAAGTTGTCCTGATATATGGATTCTCATTCATGATTTTACCACATTTATAGATGCTGTTGTTTTTCATGAGTATATAATGCTTTGTATGTGAAAAACTTGAATCTGGTGAAAAGTGTGTGTTCTAAGGGCCAACTCCGTCTTGCCATAATCTCCATTTGAAGCCCACGGGAATACTCATCATGACTAAGGTGACCAGGATTTGGCCAGTAATGTGGATGTTTGTGTTTCTATAAAATGTAAATCTGGACCAGGTTTGCAGCTTGTTTAAAATGTTTGGAGTATGACCGCTATGTGCAATCTAACAAAGACAATTGGAGTAAACATCCCAAGGGGAGCCTGTATTAGCAATTTCTTAGGTTTACAATAACATTTTATATTTAATGCCACTGACTTCTACAATTGAATCATAATTTATGGAGTGTGAATGTTGTTAATATCACAGTAATAGTTGCTGATATTTCATCAACTGTAAAACATTCTAAAGTACTAAGTTATTTAGTTTTTCACATAGTTTCAATTTTACAGAAATCTGCTTTCCCACTGATGTGTATAGGAGTGACAGCCTGATCCTCTGCCTATTGGAGTCGATGGCAAAACTTCCATTGACTGCAGAAGCATAGGGTCAGGCCCTCTATGTATAAATCTGACACTTATTTATGAATGGAAGAATAGACTCTTTAAATCTAGTGCAGCATGGTTAAACATTTATGTCAAAAACCTTACTAAAACCTTTGTATACAGTTTAAGTCACAATAATTGCATGAGATCTTCTAAGTAATGGGTATTAAACTAAGGATTAGTTTTGAGTGCCCCTTTACAATGCCATCTTTGATGTAGTAACCCTCATTAGAAATTTGATTAATTTTTCTTACAAGAGATATATAATGATTATATAAAATAACTTGTAAATACTGCAAAGTACAATGAATGTTATATAATTCCATTAAGTGCAATGAAATTATTATATGGCATTGTGCAATATCTTTTTATACATTATAAACCAATGGAAATTGTCCTGTCACCTCTTTAGAAAACCTATAATTTCTTAAGTTGTTTGCTTGACTATGGTCATCACTAATTATGCAAAATATTGCTTAAACGGTATAGTTCTGAGCACATTTTGCAATAATTTTATGCAGAAGTTAAAATTCTAGAAAACAAACCAATTTTCAAAGACATCTTTGTTTGTGAGACTGAAAATAATGTACAATAAACGTAGGTTTTGTTTTATGTATACTTTTGCAGAACAAACTAGACTGTAGAATTAATTGCTCCTTAAAATATCAACTTCATCTTACTTGAGAAGAGTTTGTGTTTAAACATAAATTTTAAAAAATATAAAAATAGCATATTGCTGTTCATTTTCTGGTGCCTAATTAGCAGGTATTTTCTGAATGATAAGGGTATTTTTCCTTGGAGCATTTGTTGTCAGCATAAACATGGTGGAGCACAATCACTGACAATTTTTAATTCCTTAAATATTGAATGGTAAAGGTACAGGTAATAATTACCTCTGTGAGAAACAAAATTTTATATTAGAATGTAATATTAACTGTCAACTGAAAATTTAAGAGCCAAGCTTTTTTTCTTTTCACATGTGAAGGCATTGTACTAAATAATGTATGTACATGTATTGTATAATATTGCTGAAAAACTGTAATGGCAAACAAAGGCATGTTACCAGGTAGTGTAAATAACTGTGTACTTGGAATACTAATTTTACATTTTGAAGTATGTTTCTATGGAAGTAAAAACCTTTGTATGATATTAAGAAATGAAAGATGCTATGGGAGAGGTGTTCAAAGAACTCTCAGAATTCACAAAGGTTGCATTCATCATTTCCAAGGTCAGTCTGAGAGCTTGTACTGCTTGAAGGACTGTTAATCTGTATAAGAGCTGAATCTTTTTCATATGATTTATACAAGATACTTCCATCCACAAAGGAATAGTTGGCAAGATGCTAGAAAATTACATGTAATCATTATTCAGAAACTAATTCCAATCTTGCAGACTCTTTCTGCTAGGGTACCTCATACTAGTCTGAGGAGTTCCATTGATATCAATGGGATTCCTCATGGTACTAATGCTATCGTTAGTATTGAAAACTTGCATCAATGTAACTAATGTCTAAATTCTGATTAAACTAAACTGGTTTAAACATATCTACATTAAGTGTCTGAACTGGTATAACTAGATCAATTATAAATTGATTTACGTAAACTGGTGCAAATTTTCTATTTTAGACAAGCTCTTAGGCTGTTGGGTTTAGTGAGTTACAACTAGGATGACCAGATGTCCCAATTTTATAGGGACAGTCCCGATATTTGGGGCTTTTTCTTATATAGGCACCTATTACCTCTCAACCCTGTCCCGATTTTTCACACTTGCTATTTGGTTACCCTAGTTACCACTCATCACAAAGCAAATTGTTATCAGAGAGCTAGTAATAATTGTTAATTGTTTTCATATTTTTCTTTTTTCAGACTGAGTACTTTCTGCCCTTTGTTTAATTGAGTTTCCTTTTCCTGGATATGTGGATTTCTGTGAAATTTTACATGACATTTTCCAGTCAGAAATACAAGACAGTGATAAGTCAGGAGGAGGAGATGGGATGCATTTTTAGCTGGAATTTTATTGTACCATAAAACTGGAACAGAATACTTTTGGGGAGGGGATTTGAAAGCACTCATTTGATCGAGATGATTTCATTACCTTTTAGCGCTTTGTTCTGTCTTGAATGACTCCAACTTTTTGTCGAAATAACTTTACCTGTTAAATGTTTAATGTGGAAAGGTACAATATTTTTATCACTCCTTCTAGTTTTAAATCACTTGCAGTTTTAACTAGTGTGCATTTTAAGAACAAAGCTTTATTAAGGGACAAGTTGGACGTTGAGGGCAGCAGAGAACGAAATCAGTCTCACCCCCTGCCTGACTAAGGGCTTGTCTAAACAGTTTGGCAATGTGAAGTATGGAATGGAGGATGATTTCTAAAGTGCACTAATATGTTACTCATTAATTGGTCCCAGTAGACCCTGCTGGTGCACACTAAAAGTTCCCAAGTGTGCTCTTATGCAGTACTGTTTGAAACAGTATTATGTTAAAGGGAACTAGGGAGGTTTTAGTGTACACCAGCAGAGTCTATGGAGACCAGATGAAAGAAATGAGAATGTGAGCTGTAACAGTGATATGCACATCCTAAAATGCTCAGTGATCAACAAGATGTAGTTGGTTTGCAGGTCTAAAGGACTGGCGGTGAGGTGGGGGGTGTCTGAGATTTTACTAATTTTGAAGTGAAGAAAAACAGTAGGAGAACAATGAACACGTAGAAGAAAATCATATGGAAGGCACAGAGGTTAAAGAAACAAGTCAAAATAGAGAGACCAGTGAAGATTATTTAATAATATAGGGACAAGTCCTACAGTCCTTGCTCTGGTGAAAATTCCAGTAACACCAGAGTCAAAGGACTGCAGGATTTGGCTAATACATTAAGGGTTCCAAACAAATGGTTTAAATAGTCTTGTATTGATTACTTTATCTTGCTTAACTTCTTCTAAATTTGAAAATGCAGTAATTTTTATATTATATTATATTATATTATATTATATTATATTATATTATAAGTGTAATGTAAAGGCTCATAAGCTATTCAGATGATACATGTGAGGGGAGTTACTGAGTTGGTTTGCTGCTGGAGCATTTGTCTGAGAAGCTAGAGATATACTTTAACAACTTCTCGCTGTAAAACAATTACTGTATGTTACAGAGACATTTGTCTGGCTTCAGCTACATGTTTGTACAGCAGCACAATCGGGTCCTCATCCATGACTAGGGTTCATTGGCATTGCGATAGTACAAATAATATAATAATAATATTATGTGCATAGTAGTATCAGAATTGTCACACTGATGTTCATATCCTGACTTAAATGTTTGACCCTCATGTATGAGGTTTGAAGTTATGCTGAAGGCTGGAGTACAATAGGTTAACCAAAGTATCTGCTTAATTACAGAAACCTAATTAAGCTGATAGCTTTTTAAACTTGGTAGCTGAACATTTGCTTGTCTATTTGCTTCTCTTTACCAACCTCTTCAAAGAAAACTGATTTATTATTTTTATGTGACTGTTGCATTCTACTACAAAAGAGTAGTATTTATAAAAAAATTTCTATGAAATAAAAGAAAGCCTTGTCTATATTTGAAGAACTTAAACATGAGATAAAGTTTCATCTTAATAAATGCATATCAGTATTTTCTATCTGACATTCTGCACAAGGTCAGGTAGTTTTCCATATTTTAGATGTAACCTCTTTGATTACTGAATTTACTTCTCACACAATTAGCGTGAAAAACGTTGACAGTATAGCATGCTACCCATTATGACTTTTATCATTCTATATTTTTCCAATTTAGCCATCCGTAATCTTTTAGTGGTAATTTCCAGTGTGGGTAAAAGGATGGGCACATCCATTGTTGTTGTAGGAGTTATGCATTTCACCTGTAGTACATGTCACTGAAAAGATGTACCCAAATATAAACTCTATTGTTTCTTTAAAAGTTTGTTTTATACTTGGTATTGATCTTCCAGAAAAGTAAATGTCTCCAGTAACAACCAAGCATTAAAAATACACTTTCATTTCTTATTTAATAAGTATCTTTTACATTTGCCACATATTATATGAGGTTACCCAATAGCATGTTCTGTCAGAAGATAAACACAATGGAAAATACCATCTTGATTTCCATTGAAAAATCGTAGTGAGAAAAATTATACCCATGTGTAATATTTTATACAAGCTTGTAACGGAACCCCGTTTAGATGATTATACCAGTTAGATTTGCAGATCTGAATTATTCTAAACATTTCTGTATTTACTGGAATTGATGTCAGGTAGCATATCATTGATCTTCATTTGTACAAATAAATTTTAAAAGAAAGAAATAGAAAATGGCTTATACCAAAACTCCAGAATTATACACTCCAGAAATTTAGATCCAGCTCTCAGCTTGGTGACTAACCTGTGGCTCTCTATGGTGGGCTGAACCAAAAACCTCTAAAATTTGGGGAGATTATGAAAGTTGACACCTGGATCTATCTCTTTCATGCATGTAATAATTCAATTGTGCTCTATATTAGTAGATTACCATGGTCTATGACTTTTCTGCCCATTAATTCAAAAAATATTTTATATTGTTCAGTAATCTTTTGTTTTTTGTAGAATTGGAATGCCTGTTTGGGAGTATTTCTCAGGAAATGTGGAAGACTTAGGCACAAAAGTATGAGGATATGCTGCATACTGGAATTACAGTTCCTTTCCTTTCCACTCTTCCGCCCCACCCACCCCCCGCCCCCTGTTTCCTGGGGTTGCAGGAAGTAATCAAACAATCCCTAAAAATTTTTGTAGTTTACTTTTTCTTTAGCACCAGGCTGGCATTTTCGTCAGGGCTGGGGTGAGGGTGGAGTGTATGTGGGAGTTGTGTCCCGGCTCAACATACTGCCTGCATCTCTTGATACCACTTACTTTTTGAGGCGAGCTACTTCCAGTGTCTACACCAAAGAGAACTTAGAGCCACAATTAAGGTATCCTTAATCTCAACTGCACAGATGGTGGTGAGGCATAGCCCTACTAAAGGTATGTCTACACTTACTGGGGATCGATGCTGCGGTCATCGATCCACCGGGGGTCCATTTAGCAGGTCTAGTGAAGACTCGCTAAATCATCTGCAGATCGCTCTCCCATCGACTCAATACTCCACCAGAATGAGAAGCATAAGGTAAGTCGACGGGAGAGTTTCTCCTGTTGACCCCGCGCAGTGTAGACACTGCAATAAGTCCACTTAAGCTATGTCAACTCCAGCTACATTATTCATGTAGCTGGAGTTGCGTAACTTAGGTCGACTTAACCACCTGGTGTAGACCTGCCCTAAATCTAATTTGTAATGCATACAAACTGCTCTTTAGTCTCACTGTTATGATTCAGCAGTTGTGATTAATATAACTGACAGTAACAAACAGTGAAATAACATCAAGTTCTATGGGAAGGGAATAAATTTTGGTCTAAAATGAGTTGTTTTCCTTTTTTAATGAGAGGCTAAGGAGTGCACCTCTATGATAGTGATCAGGCTGCGTGCAGACTCAGAAAGACAACACTGCTTTGGCTACACTCAATTCATGTTTAGAAGGTTTGCTTTGCAACGTGAGGACTAGAAACTTTCAAATGTCATTTAAAAATAGTGTTAAGTCTTTGGACTCTTAAAGTTGTGGTTGCCACATAAGTACATGAAGTAGGCCAAGTCCTTTACATCCCAGGCTTAGAGAGGGATTGTCAGGTGTCTTTTCCCAAAATGCACTGGAATATAAGTATCTTCATCTAGGCTTAATAAGCACAGTTCCGTCAAGTGTGATGATGTTTAGGGCCTGAGAAATAAGAGTATATTCTTTATGTTAGGTAAAGTTAAATTTATCACAGGAACAGAATATATATGCTAGTGCTGAGGTGTGAGTGGGGGAGAGAGGGAAGGCAGAACATACAAAAACTGAGAACAGACAACAGAGAAGGAGGCAGAGGCAAAAAAAAAAGCAAGAAAGCCAAGACTGTGAGCATGGTGTATGACCCTGGAAAAGCCAGAGAGCTTTTCAGTGTTTAATTTGTGCCGGGGCTTGCCCTGGCACTTCTAGACTTCACAGTTCATAACCCTGGCACCTCTGGGCTTGCTGCATCCATTATGAATGTAAAAATATTGTTTGAGCTCTGGCACCTCTTTCATTACAAATTAAGCACTGCAGCTTTTGGTTGGGTGTTGGCTAAAGAGGGCTGAGGGCTGTAAGCTAAGAAACTGTTTCTTTTCTTCTTAGTTCCTGCTGTGTTTGGAGAAACAGGGCTTTGTACATTCCTTGTAAATAAACAAGATTGCATCAAAGAAAATACCAGGTTCTACCAATTTCTGCTGCCAACTGGAACATCCCCAGAGCCCTGAAATTTGACTAGCTGCTCATGCTGAAAAGGGGTAACCCTATTATTGCAATATTACTTTGAAAATTAGAATCAACTTTAAGTTCTGCAGAAGGTTCCTAAACCAACCATTTCACTCACTGATTTATATTTTGTATTTCTTTTCTTTCCTTTCCTTTTATTTTTAACAACAAAAAGCAGAGTACATCTGTATAGGACTCAATTGGCCTGTCAGGGTTTAGTCGGAAACCCTCCAGCACAGACAGCATCTTTTTCCAGCCTGGTTCATGAAAAAAAGTTGACGAGGCATATATTTTATAAGAAAAGGGAGTTATCTGGGCTTTGACCTGTTTCTTTATTTTTCTTCATTAACCTCAGTATAATGACAGTGAGGGAAGAACTTGACTTGAGATGCATGGTTTTCCTTATATTTGGACCTGTTAAATACAATGCCCAAGGAAGAGGAAGACTTTATTGTTAGCCAGAATGTCTGGAATGGCATTTCGAAGTGAGAAGTGAGACCTGTACAACAGTCTCAGGAAGCAGCATTGGAGTAAAGTCTTTGCCTATCTGATCATATTTATTCTTCTTCAAGTGCTTGCTCATGTCCAGTCCATGTTAGGTATGTTTGCTCACCACATGCACCGGTGCTGGAAGTTTTTCCCTCAGCGGTATCCATAGGGGACCAACTCTGGCACCCTTTGAAGAGGCATGCGTATGCAGTGGTATAAGGAGTGCCGCCGGCTTCCCACTCCCTCGGTTCCTTCTTATCGTCAGTGACAGTGCTGGAATGTCTCCTTGCCTTGGCAAGAGGTCTCAGTCCAGTGTTTTTTTCCTTCAGCCTTTTGTGTAAATAGTTTTTAGATAAGTAATTTTAATTGTTCTCTTGATAGAAAGCTTAACAGTGCTGTAGATAAGTTAGATAGTCCCCTGAGAGACTTAGCCCAAGGACGGGGCATGCCCCGGTTCCCGGGCTTCAAACCTTCTGATTGCTGCAAAAAGCTATGCTAATCAGCGACCCACACCAAAGCTGCTTGAAGTGCTTGGGGGAAACCCATCTTAGCGACAAAGTGTTGCATCTGCAAAAGCTTCAAGCCAAGAACTAAAAAAGAGCAGAGCCTAAGACTAAGAGCGCTCCTTAAGGACTCGGCCCTCTGAGCTGACACAACTGGACTCTGCACCGAGCACCGTGGCATCAGTGCGAAGTGCGCTGCCTGCACCGATCTGCGCCCATCACCGATCCCCATCCCCAGTGTCTGCTAAGAAGCAGAAGAGGCACACTGGGAGAGGGCACTCCTCAATGCCCTGTACACGGAAGGGGAAATCCAGAGAGCAGCATAGGTCCGTGCGTGGCAGCGTATCTTCTCTGGCGCTCAACCAGGCACCTGCATCACTGGCTAGGCTATCAAGCCTTCCTAGGGACCCACCAGCCACCCCAGGTAGTGGCAGAAATCCCTGCACCTGGAGGTTCCATTCAGGTTCCAGGCTGCTAAAGACATCATGTCTTTGCCAATGCCGCCACCACCGCCCTGTCAAGATGTCGTCGTCTAAAGAGGGAAGCCATCACGGAGGCCCACGCAACGTTCTTCATTCTTGAGGCATTGCTCCCCGGCACTGCAGCTATTGGCATCAGAGCAGCGATCTCCAGAGACGTGCTTTCGACCCACCCATACTGACCAGAGCTCCTGGCACCATTCGCTGGACTCTTAGCATTGGTCCCCTGAGGCATGGCATCACTCTTCGGGCAGTCAGCGAAGACCCAACACGCCTCCAGTCCCCGGAATCACGGCAATGGTCGTTGGAGCATTGGCATCGATCCTCAGAGCAACGGCAGTCACCTGTGCCATGGCGTAGGTCCCCAGAGCCATGCTGCCGGTCCCTGGTGTTGTCAGACGCCACCGGTGTGGTGCTCTGCTCTATCCAATGCTGATAACAGTTGGCTGCTTGCGTGTTCCCTCTGTGTGCTGCCTCGGCTCTGCACAGATAGCTGACACAGCAGACCCCGAGAGAACACCCAATGACAACAGACTCCAATAAGGTAGAAATGCACCCGGCCAGGTTTATTGTCAAACGAAACACAGTCTCTAGCTCCCCAGATCAGATGTCTACAGTTCTGCTCATACATATGTGACAATGGACACAGCTCAGTCAGTGGCGGAACACTCCAGTGCCCCCTAGGCTGGATAATGACATCCACATCCAATGGCAGGGATGCATTCTTATGCACAGGTACAAACAAGTTACACATCACTCCTGACGTATCGAGGTGCAACCCCTCTATGCAGTAAGGTGCCACCTCTCACCTTGTACAAGTTGGCTCAAACAAAACAACTCTATCCATCATGTTAGCCTTTTGCCCCTGTCTTTGGGATGGGTCAGCTTGTTCCTTGTTATGTGTGTGGAATGTGCAAGTATAGGAGTGTTCTGATATTTCTAGTGTCAAGTACCTTTTAGGTATATATATATATATATATTTTGGAAACATCAATCCTTTCCTTGCCAGCTTCTGCAAGCGGGGCCTGCCTCTGGCTCACAGCTTAACTTTGCTTTATGTTAGCAAATTCTTGACCATTACTTTAGTTCAGGCCTTAGGCCTCATACCAGGCCTCTGATATAAGGGTTTATGTTTCAGGGCCTCATCTTACTACTCCTGGGTCTGAGATGCTGATTGCCAGACTCACGGCAACAATCCCCAGAGTTAAGACAGTCCCATTCCTGTATTTGGTGTCCCGGCATCCATCTCAGAACTCCAGACATTGATCACCGGTGTACAGTCATCAGTGCACCAAGCTCCGCTACTGGTCCCCGGGCAGAATGTACCAAGACACTGAACCCCAGGACCTCTCCCCTAGCAGTAAGTGCCAGGAGGGTAGGCACGGAAGGGAGATGGACACGGCGACAGCACCACCATGGTCCCCAAGGCAGGAACTTTCCTCCTTGGGCTCAGAGGCTGAGGAGACTGCGTGTCCCTTGAGCCAGGCCTACCCAGACAGATCAGGGTGGGGGTTCCACCAGGACTATGAGCTGGTGCACACCCACAGGACCAGTGGCCCACACTGTGGCACTTTTGGAACCCATGGGTGTTCCCCCAGGCATCAGAAACCCAGATGCAACGATCAGTGTCGGGGCATCAGAGAGGCAGTCGGTGACAATCTCCCGCCCGTGCCCCTCCTTCTCCCCCCCCCAGCCTCCAGAGTAAGGATCCGAGCAAGCACTTTCTGGACTTGGATGAGGCCACCCTTATGGGGGACGCAGAGCCAGCTCCTCCCCCTGCCCTCCCCTCCTCATCCTCCTCACCCAACAAGGCAGTGCCAGGACCATCCCAGACAGTGCCTCAGGACGATTTCAGGGCACACCCAGAGCTGTTAAAGCGGGTGGTGGCGAACCTGGGGTTAGAAGCAGAGGAGCTGGCGGAACCCTCTGACACCCTCTTTGACATTTTGGCCGTGGTGGCCCCATCTAGGGTAGCACTGCTGGTCCATGAAGGGGTGGTAAAATTGGACAAAACCTTATGGCAGACCCCATCCTCTCTCCCGTCCATCTCCAAATGGGCGGAGAGGAAATATTACGTCCCTGTTCAGGGCTTTAAGTCCTTATATTCCCACCCAGCCCCGAACTCTAGAGGTTTATGCGGCCAACTAGAGAGACAGGCAGAGCCAACCTGGCCCAACTCCCAAGAACAAAGACGGAAAGAGGCTAAACTTATTCGGCAGAAAAAATTATTCATCTGCCTGCCTCCAGTTACACATGGCAAACCATCAGGCTTTACTTGAGAGGTCTGACTTCACAGTGTGGCAGTCTGTGGCCAAGTTCGCAGACTCGCTGCCAGAGGACTCCAAGAAGGAATTCCTGGCTATTTTAGAGGAAGAGAGAAAAGAGGCAAAACCTCCCTTCAAACAGCCTTTGACGTGGCGGACTCAGTGGCCAGGTCCATCACTATGGCTGTGGCAATGAGACAAGCATCGTGGCTGCTATCTTCGGGACTGTCGATGGAGGCCCAGCCGTCAGCTCAGGACCTCCCTTTCAATGGCCTCGGCCTGTTTGTGGAACAGACAGTCTCATGGTTACATGGGTTTTAGGACTCTAGGGCTACTTTATGTTCCCTAGGACTCTACACACTGGCCCCTGCCAGAAAGAGGTTTAAGCCACAGCAACCTCAAAGACCAGGAGGCCAAGCCCGACCAGAGCTCTACCGTAAAAAGGGCAAGGGTTACAAGCACCATCAAGGCCAACAACCAGCCTCTTCCTCCTATTCGGGCTCTGCCCGCTACTCTCCTGGAAGCAAGCCAGCCCAAGGACGACCTTCCAGTCTGCAGCCAGGATCCTGCATCCCTTTTGTTTTCAAATCACCTGTTTCCTTTCCTCCCTGCTTGGGCTTCTATAACATCGGACTGGTGGATCCTCAGTACAGGAACAGTGAGATATACCCTCCAGTTTATTTCTATTCCCCTCTCCACCCCCTTTCCCCGTCCCTCTTCAGGGACCCTTCTCATGAGCAACTTCTCACCCATGAGGTGCAACCCCTCCTGTGGTAGGGGCCATAGAGGAAGCCCCCATGCATCTAAGAGGGAAAGGGTTCTACTCTCTGTATTTCCTGATACTGAAGACCAACAGGGGTCTGCGTCCCATATTGGACCTACAAAGCCTCAACAAATATCTCAAAAAGTTGAAGTTCCGCATGGTCTCCCTGGCCTCTATTATCCCCTCCCGGAATCCTGGAGATTGGTACGCTGCCCTCGACCTAAGGGACGTGTACTTTCATATCTCAATTTTCCACAGGCACAGGAGGTTTCTGTAGTTCGTAGTAGGATGGGCCCGCTACCAATTCGCAATGCTCCCGTTTGGCCTGGCTACAGCATCAAAGGTGTTCACGAAATGCATGGCGGTACTTGAAGCTTGCCTAAGATGCCGGGATGTTCAGATCTACCTGTACCTCAATGATTGGCTCATCAGGGGTCGTTTGAAGGTACAGGTTCATCACAGTATCGAGCTGGTTCAAGCCGCTTACCGAGCTCTGGGTCGCTTGATAAATGAACAAAAATCCACCTTGGTCCCAGGTGCAGAGAATAGAGTTCATCAGGGTGGTTTTGGACTCTACCTGAGACAGGGCTTTTCTCCTGGAACCCAGATTCAAGGCAATGTAGGATCTCATTGCCCAACTTACCAGTCACCCAATCACCACAGCCAGGGTATTCTTCAGGTTGCTAGGGCACAAGGCAGTATGCACTTATGCCACTTGGCAGCATGCACAACTATGATTCAGACCCCTCCAGATGTGGCTGGTGTTGGTCTACACCCCAGCCAGGCACCACCTGGACAAGGTCCTCACAATTCCACCACAGGTACTTACTGCTCTGGAATGGGGGTCCGACCCGGGAAATATGTCCGAAGGGGTACCCTTTGCAACTTCGAAACCCATGATGGTACTAGTATCAGATGTGTCCAACTTGGGTTGGGAAGTCCACTCTGGATCACTCAAAACCCAGGGGTTTGGTCCCAGGAAGAGCTGTCACTGCACATCAATGTCAGGGAACTCAGGGCCGTCCGTTTGGCTTGCAAAGTGTTCCTTCCTCAGTGGTCCCATCAAGTGGTACAGGTATTGATGGACAATACAGCGTCCGTGTTCTATGTCAACAGACAAGAGGGAGCATGGTCTTCAGCCCTCTATCCAGCACGACATTCACATCAAGGCTCTAAATCTCGCTGGTGTCCGAAACACCCTGCGGGATCGCCTTAGCAGCTGGGGGATCGCCTTTTCTCTCCACGAGTGGTCCCTCCACTCGGAGGTCATCAGAATGATCTTCCAGAAGTGGGGAACTCTATAAGTGGACCTATTTGCCACCAGGCAGAACAGGAAATGCCACCAGTTCTTCTCCCTGCAAGATCTCAACAGTGGATCGCTTTCTGATGCCTTTCTCCTGTCTTGGACAGGCGACCTGATGTATGACTTCCCGCTGATCCTGCTTATCAGCAGCACGCTCATGAAGATCAAAAGGGACAAAGCCAGAGTCATCATTATCTCCCCATCATGGCTTTGCCAGCATTGGTTTGGCGCGCTCACGGACTTGGCGACAGTGGCCCTATGGAAACTTTGTAATGAGTGAAAAGAAGCTGCGTCAGTCTGATCTGACCAAGATATTGTTTGCACCTACCAATAACCAAAAATAACTTTGATTCTTTCTCCCACTGCTGTTCATAAGTTATAAATTACTCAAAAATTTGTTACTCAAAAATTTTCCTACCTTCTGTTGAAAATCTTGTACCTAGTTTTGAGGATTTTTTTGCTGTCTTTCGTCCTTGTGTTTAATATCAGTCCAAAAGGTGCATAGATTATACTGCTACCCTCACTGAAGCATCTTACAAACACCATTTACATATTATTTTAAGTATCTTGGGCCTTATTCATTGCTGGTGTAATTCAAATGGCTTTAACAGAGTCAGTTTATGCTTGGGATGACTCTGTCCTCTCTACTCTAAAGAATACAATTCAGGGTGAAATCCTGGCCCCATTGGTCTACACTACAGCTTGGAAGGTGCTATCCCCAGCCTGATAGACAGATTCACACTAGCACACTAAAGCAGCAATGTGAACATTGTGACACTGGAAGCAGCCTGGGTATTTATCATCCTTCTTAGCCTTTGGACCTTTTCTATTCTCTTGCTGTGTAGAATGGAGCTCTAAATTTCATAGCCTGAATGTGGCCTAACTTTGTTATACAGAGCTGGAAAATAAAATCTCCTAGTGCATTCTTATTCTGCCTTTTGTCACACTCGGGTCCTTCTGATTTTGTGAAATTCAGATAGTTTAATTTAAATATACATTTCACTGATGTTTGTAACCTGTATCCAGGGGCAGGGGGAGGGGGAGAATGCAATGTAGCACATAACAGGAATGTAAAGGATGGGGGTTTTTTTGGAGTAGGGTTTTTTTGTTTGTTTGTTTTGAGTTTTTTTGTTTTTTGTTGTTGTTTTTTTGCAGGGGTAGGGGAGGTATTACAGTTGGTTTATGCAGGACCAAGATAAATGACCTCAAATCTAGAATTTTATTGTCAGTAAGATTCTTGCCTTTCATAATTTGCAGCTTCACTGATTGAGGTACAAGGTGGTCAAATGAGTTTTTCATGATTACAGAGTGATTAATCACAGATGTAAATTCAGGTTCCTCCTGATACAGTCCTTTACCATACTCACTGTGGTTGATTAATTATTACGAGGCATGAATTACCTCGTATTCTTGATTTTTCATTGCATTTCATGGTGTTCCAAAGAAGGTGAGCTGCTTTTGTAGGCTTTGCTGTTCCATGTCTACACAGTGCTGGAGTATGGGCAGCAAGGAGAAGGGAGCTCAGAGGAGGAAGTCTGCTGTGAGGGAGTACAGCAAGTTTCCCCACACACAGATGTGGGATCTCTACATCCCTTTTGGGTGTCTTGTATGCCAGGAAGTGCACAGAGGAAAAAATATCTGTCCTACATTGAAATTGTGCCCTGCAGTGGAGCAGAAGCTCGAGGCAGGAGGAGCTCATTATGCTTTCCCACTTCCTTAGTGCACCCACAGAATAGCATAAACAATCCGGTCCAATCTGGTAATTTTTTAGTACTTTCCTCCATTTCACTGATGTACCAGCTGCCTGTTGATCCCTAGAAAAAACGTCCCTCAGACTTTCTAGTGTAGAAAGATAGTGAGAGACAGAAAAAGAATAAACTGTTATAATATGCTTAAAGAATATTAAATTCTTGCCCTATATCTTTTATCTAATGAAGAACATTTCTCTTTCTATGTAAGATTATGAAGTTGCTTCCACAGTACTTTGACATGAGAGACAGCCAAATTTGGCCCTGAATATTATTTCACTATTAAAGTGGGTCTTTATCTAGGGACTGGCAAATCACCAATACATTTAAAACACTGTATATGTCCTGGGCTGTTTTGTCTCCTTTCATTTTGGTTAATCTCTTGGACAGGGCTAATCTCATCAAATCCCCTATGAGCATTGTTGCTCTTTATGTTATAAAATGGCAAATTACAATAAATATCTAGTAGGTTACACTTCTTAAATAAATGTCACCACTAGATATCTTGGTACAGTATATAATTGCTTAATTAAAAATTGTGTTCCAGAGTTTGTCTTGAGTGTTTACATTGATTGCTCATGTGTATTCCACAATAGGTGTGCGTGCTTGCCATGTGCACTGGTGCTGGAAGTTTTTCCCCTAGCAGTACCCGTAGCGACCCCTGGAGCGGCACCTGCCTGGCGTGCTATAAGGGGGGCTGCACTCCTCCAGCCCTCAGTTCCTTCTTGCCACCAGTGAAGGTGCATCGGAACTGCTCAGCTCCAGCTTTGCTGCAGCTCGTCCCCAGCTCTTCATTTGTTCAGTAGTACCTGTAGTCAGTTACCTAATTCAGTTAGTTTAGTTAGTCATTGAGCCCAGGCCGGGGCATGCCCTGCGCCCCAGGCTTTAAGTTGTGTGGCTCTTGTAGGTGCTCTGTGCCAAGGAGCGACCCACACACGGATTGTCTGTGCTGCTTGGGAGAAACCCATATCAGCGAAACATGCAAGACCTGCAAGTCTTTCAAGCCCTGGACTAAAAAAGAAAGGGACGTTAGGCTTCGGGCCATCCTGATGGAGTCGGCGCTGGTCCTGGCCCCGACCCCGGCACGCCGCTCCGAACCGGTACCCAGCACTGCGGTGTCGGTACACGGAGACCCTCCAGTACCCTCATCCTGTCGGCACTGCTCCCCGGGGCACGCCAAGAGGATTGGAAAGACTCCCTCTTTGCAACGGCACTGAGGGAAGTCTGGGACAGAGGCTAGGCCCATGTCAGGTAGTCCTCGATCCCCATCGGGCCCTAGGCCTCCGACTCACATTAAGCAGAGTAGCCTGGCCCCTTCGGAGCAGACCTCTCTGGATGTCCAGATGCCATCTACGCCCAAAGTCCTCCAGGCAACCAGGGATGTCATGTCCATGCCAGTGCCCAGAGCTCCGCCGATGTCGGCCCCATGCTCCAGAGGCAAGCCACTGCTGGGATCTCTGCAGTCGCCACCAGCCCAGTACCGGTCTTGGTCAAGGGAACGTTACCGACACCGCTCACCACCCAGCGACCATTCAGGGCTCAGTCCATGTAGATTGCCCTTGACGCAGGCCAGACTGTCCGGATGGGTGCCGTCCAACTGGGACTCCCGTCACCGCTCATCTTTGCAAAGCGAATGTCTACGGGACTGTGGCAGACGTCGTCAACGGTCCTCGTCTTGCAGGAGATACTGCAGTCGGTTGTGGCACAATCGTCGATGCCGTTCACACTCTGACTCCAGTTCCAAGTCTCCGCCAAGGCACCGTAGCCCCAGGCGTTGATTGCCGGCATCTTGCCAACGTGGGTCTGCCCATGGAGGCCGTTCGCAAAGCAGCTACTACCGTCGGTGCCGCTCCTCCACATCGAGATCGCCGTCCCGTGGCCAATGAAGATCCTGGCACTGCCGATACTCCTGGTCCAGAGGCAGCAGCAGTGGCCTCCCCTCACAGCCGCCTGTCTACAGGGCAAGCTAGCCAGCCCCGCTGGTGCCTCGGCAAGCACAATGGCACGAAGCGTTGTGGCCAGCCCAGTGGTACCAGTGGGCACTGTGGCCTCTGGCGCAGCCCCCGGTGGGGGCTCGCTCGGTAGCTAGGGCCTCGGAAGCACCGTCGGCGTACATCTTTCGACCACCAGAAAAAGGTTAGTGGGACCTGTGTCCTCAGTACTGTGCCTGGAGTCCAGCCAGGTGGGGGATCCGCCGGATGACATCCAAAGCACCGCATCGGCCTCGCCCTGTCCAGAGGAGCTGATTGCGGCCCCGCCCCCCTCCGTCCCGCAGGAGGACTACCGGGCCCACCAAGACCTCCTAAAAAGGGTGGCAGCAAGCCTCCACCTCCAGATTGAGGAGATAGAAGAGCCCTCAGACTCCCTGTTCAATGTGCTGTCTGTCCCCTTCAGCACCAGACAGGGTGGCCTTGCCTCTCCATGAAGGGGTGGCAAGAATTTCAAATGCCCTGTGGCAAACACCAGCCTCGTTGGCTCCCATCTCTAAAAAGGCGGAGCACAAGTACTTTGTACCCACAAAGGGACACGAGTATCTGTATACCCACCCAGCGCCCAACTCCTTGGTGATCAAGTCGGTCAACCACAGGGAGCAGCAGGGGAAACCAGCCCCGACCCCCAAGAACAAAGACTCTCGGAGGCTGGATATTTTCGGGAGAAAAGTTTATTCGTTGTCAAGCTTTCAGCTACGAGTAGCAAACCATCAGGCTCTCCTGAGTTGCTACGAGTTTAACCTCTGGGAATCCCTCCCCAAGATTGAGGACTCCCTCCGGGAGTGCGATAAGAAGGAATTAAGGTGCTTGTGGAGGAAGTGGCGGTGGCTGCAAGGGCATCCCTGCAGGCTGCTTCGGATGCAGCGGACATGGCTGCATGGTCCATGGCCTCAGCGGTGTCCATGAGATGGGCATCATGGCTTCTGCTCTCTGGGCTCTCCAGCGAAGCGCAGTTGTCAATGCAGGATCTCCCTTTCGACAGGAAGGCTCTGTTTGCTCAGGAAACAGACACAAGGCTGCATGGTATGAAAGACTCCTGCATGACCCTCCAGACCTTGGGCCTCTATGTCCCTCCTCCGGCAAAACCCAAGTTCAAGCCACAGCAGGCTCCCCACAAGCCGCCCTCCCGAAGTACGAGGAGTACCCACAAAAAGCAGTGGGACAATAGAAAGTGCCCACAACAGCAATCCCAGCCTGCCCCCCCGCGTGGGTCTTCTAAGGTCAAGCAGGTGGGCAAAAGATGTTCTTGACGGGATGCTCGGGGGTACCCCTCCAGTTCTCAGCAGGGACCTACCCCCAATAAAGCTCCCTTTCTCCAATCGGTTGTGTGCTTTCCTCCCGGAATGCTCGCGGCTCACCTCAGACCAATGGGTCCTCAACACCATCTCCTGAGGTTACACCCTTCAGTTTACCTCCTCCCCGCCCAACTGCCCTCCGCCCCCATCCCTCCTGGGGGACACCTCTCACGAGGCTCTGCTCGAGCAGGAGGTGGGGCGGCTCCTGGACCTAGAAGCTGTAGAGGCGGTGCCCAAGGAGTTCCTGGGCAAGGGGTATTACTCCCAGTATTTCCTTATCCCGAAGGCCAAAGGGAGGCTCAGGCCCATCATGGACCTGCGAGGCCTGAACCACTAGATGGTGAAACTCAAGGTTTCCCTGGCCTCCATCGTCCCCTCTCTGCATCCTGGGGACTGGTACGCTGCCCTTGATCTACAGGATGCATACTTCCACATCCACATATTCGAGGGGCACAGACACTTCCTCTGTTTCGTGGTGGGACAGAGTCACTACCAATTCACAATCCTACCTTTTGGTCTGTCCACTGCCCCCAGGGTCTTTACAAAGTGTATGGCGGTGGTAGCGGCCTACCACAGACACCAGGGGGTCCAAATATTCCCATATCTGGACAACTGGCTAGTCAAAGGCACCTCCTGGTCACAGGTGAGGGATCATGTGGCACTCCTCCTGTCCACATGTACTGCCCTGGGCCTGTTGATAAACAACGCCTGCAGTAGTGGTCTGCCCTAAACAACATGCTCCAAGGAGTCCCGTTCAGAGCCCCGTCGTTGGAGCTGGTGTCCGACTCGTTGGACCTGGGGGGGGCCCATGTGGGGAACTTTCAGACCCAATGCCTGTGGTCTCTACAAGACCTACCCATTCATATAAACATCAAGGAACTCAGGGCGGTACGGCTGGCATGCATGGCCTTCCACTCTCATCTGGAGGGCAAGGTAGTCAGGGTCCTCACGGACAACCCGGCCTCGATGTTCTATATGAATAGGCAAGGCAGGGCCTGATCCTCTGCCCTCTGCCACGAAGCCCTCAGTCTATGGGACTTCTGTATAACCCACTACATTTACCTAAAAGCCTTCCACCTGCCGGGTGTCCGGAATGTGAGGGCAGATCGCTTGGGCAGGAATTTTTCCTCTCAGCACAAGTGGTCTCTACACCCGGAAGAGGCTCACCAGCTCTTCCAAAGGTGGGGAACTCCCCAGGTGGACCTATTTGCGACTCGGCAGAACCAGCGATGCCCCCAGTTCTGCTCTGGGGGGGCCTGGGGCAGGGCGCTATCTCCAATGCCTTTATCCTGTCCTGGTCAGGCCGGCTTCTCTACACCTTTCCCCCATTCTGTCTATCAGCAGGGCCTGGAGAAAATAAAGATGGACAAAGCCAGGTTCCTCCTCGTTGCCCCAGCATGGCCCAGGCAGCACTGGTATGGGACCCTCTTGGGGCTAACGGTAGCTCCGCCATGGCAGTTTCTGCTCCGCCCGGACCTCCTTTCTCAGGACCAGGGCAGCCTCCTCCATCCCAACCTAGCAATGCTTCATCTCACGGCGTGGCTACTCAGTGACAAGGAAGGGACATGCTCGGAACAGGTTCAGTGCATCCTCCTCGAAAGTAGACGGCCCTCCACTCACCGCTCCTGTGTGGTGAAGTGGTGTTGGTTTTCGAGGTGGGCGGCAGGCCAGGGTGTTTCCCTGACAGCCGTCCCGATCCAGCTTATCCTTGATTACCTCCTCCACCTGAGGGCCCAGGGACTGGTGTCCTCATCAGTCAGGGTAAACTTGGTGGCCATATCGGCCTTTCATCCCCCGGTGCAAGGGCACACGGTGTTTTCCCATGCTATGACCAGCCGGTTCCTTAAAGGTTTGGACCGTCTCTATCCATATTCCAAGACGCTGGTTCCACAGTGGAACCTAAACCTGGTGCTGGCTCGTCTCACAAGGGCCCTGTTTGAACCACTGGCCACGTGTTCCTGGTCTCACCTCTCATGGAAGGTGGCCTTCCTGGTAGCTATCATGTCGGCCAGGTGGGTCTCAGAGCTCAGGGCCCTAACCTCCGAACCGCCGTATACAGTTTTTCCCAAGGACAAGGTCCAGCTCCGCCCATCCCCCGCGTTCCTCCCGAAGGAGGTCTCCACCTAACACATGGGTCAGGACATTTTTCTGCCAGTCCTCTGCCCCAAGCATCACGTGACTAGTGAGGAACGCCATCTCCACACACTTGACGTGAGGTGAGCTCTGGCTTTCTACCTCGAGCAGACCGAGCCGTTCAGAAAGTCTTCGCAACTGTTCGTCGCCTCTGCTGAGCGCGTGAAGGGTCAGCTGATTTACACTCAGCAGCTTTCTAAGTGGATCACTTCGTGCATCCGTTCCTGTTATGAGCTGGCAGGGGTTCCCCTGCCGCCCATTGTGAGGGCACACTCGACTCGGGCACAGGCCTTGTTGGCTGCCTTCGTGACCCACGTCCCCATCCAGGACATTTGTAGGGCTGCCACGTGGTCTTCAGTTCATACGTTCACCTCGCACTATGCGATCGTCTCCCAGGCCAAGGATGATGCCGGGTTCCATAGGGCTGTACTCCGTCCCAAGAACTTGTGAACTCCTACTCACCTCCAACAGATACAGCTTGGAATCACCTATTGTGGAATATGCATGAGCAATCACTCGAAGAAGAAAAGACAGTTACCTTTTCTGTAACTGGTGTTCTTCGAGATGTGTAGCTCATGGCTGTTCCACACCCCACGCTCCTTCCCCTCTGTTGGAGTTGTCTGGCAAGAAGGAACTGAGGGTGTGGGGGAGTGCAGCGCCCCTTATACCGTGCCTGGCAGGGACTGCTCCAAGGGTTGTGAGGGGGCACTCCCATACGGGTACTGCCAGGGGGAAAAACTTCCGGCACCGGTGCACGTAGCAAGCACGCACACCTATTGTGGAATAGACATGAGCAACACATCTCAAAAAACACCAGTTACGGAAAAGGTAACTGTCTTTTTCAGATTATCAATCAAATGTAAATGTACAATAACAGAGTAATCTAATTATGTTATTACTGTATATTCCTTTTCTTTTCTCACTTCATTTCCTCCTATTGTTTGTTACATGTATGCAGGGCCAGAATTGCCCATGAGCAGAGGACTAGTCTCAGGACTGTGCATTACTTCAGGCTAGCATAAGCCCTCAAAATAGGGTTTAAGTGGGAATTAATGGTTACGTAGACTCTGTGCTGCGCCTCTGCACACGGATGAATTTCAATGTCATTATGTCATGTCTGAAATTAGACTGCAAACTCTTTGGGGCAAGGACCATGTGTTTGTACTTTTTCTGTAAAGCCCCTAATTCATTTTTGGGGGTGGTATAAATAAAAATTTTCATTAGAATTGTGAAAATATATGTGACTTCATATTTTTTTTAAAATACTTGAGTCAAATTCATTCTTGGAGTGACTCAGGTTAAATCAGTACAATTATAGAATAGTTCAATTTGCTTCCTTGTGGCTATCTTTGTATTAGAAGTAATATTTTTTGCTACAGAAACTTAAGCAAATATGCCTTAAATCTGAAACAAATTGTATAGACTCTGCTCTTATATCCGTGTAAATCTGATGTAATTCCATTGAAGCCCATGGCTTTATCTGGTATAACAGAGCAGAATTTGGCCTAAAATTTCAAGGTAAAATTTTCACCTTATATATTTTCCTTGTCTGTTACAGGTCAATGCACAAACTGACGCAGCTGGAGAGGCTTGACCTAGGCAATAATGAGTTCTCTGAGCTGGTAAGGAAAAATGTTTTGGTAGAATATGTGTGTGTGTGTGCGTGTGTTTGTGTGTGTGTGTTAGACCTTTTATACATGGAGAATTAAATTTTTAACTTAAAAGATGTTTTGGCACTGGGCACATTTATTGGTAAAATAATGAACTTGCTATGGCTCAGAGGATTGGTAATGGAATTACAAGACCTTTGAATTCCAGCAAGTTGTTTGAAATCAGGCCGAAGTTGGAAGTGAATATCAATAACAACTAATAGATATGGGAGGCCTACCAATATGTGAAATGAATTGGTGATTCCATCGTAGTTACTTTTGAACAGGTGTTAGTATTTCCAAAGCTACCACCACATTTGGCAGTAAGTGGCATACTACTCTTACTAGCAGGGCTAAACTTTTCAAAAGCACTTATGTGACTTAGGAGCCTAAGTCCCATTGACTTTCACGGAGGCTCCTAAATGCCTAAGTCATTTTTGAAAATGAGACTTAGACACCGAAGTTACTTGGGTGCTTTAGAAAATTGTACTCAATCTCAATAAAGAGGCAAAGGAAGTCCAAAGAGATACATGGAAATATTTCTTTATTTGGATAATGTGCAGCAAAATAGATGCCAGCATTATTGTCTGAAAGAGATGTACTTTATTTCAGAAATAAGAAATGGACCTATTAGGATGAAAATGGTGAAAAATTCTGGTTGAGTGAAAAATGTATGCACTTAATATAATGGGTAAATGTGAACTCAGGACCCTGTATCTGAAGTTCTCATGGTATACGAAAAATCCATTCAGTTGCAAGGGTATAATAGAACAGGATTTGACCCATTTCCTCTAATATAAATAATTTCTGAGAAACTGTATGTGAAGTAAAGATTGTCATTAATCATAAATCCAGGTAAATTCTTATTACAGAAATCTAGTTATACGTCTGTATGTTTTGTTGCATGCACATATTGTTGGCAGTACAAACCATCCATTTCTAACTGGCATGCGTAATATGTTAAAACTAATTCTGAAGCGTTAGTGACATTACAGTTCACTACTATGGAAAGAGTGCTCTTTTGCATAATTATATAAATCACAGAACAGGAGGAGGTTTTAAAAGGAGAAAGTTTCTACCAGATATAATATCATACGTATCTATCATATGTATATCATGTTAAAAAAAACAACAACCCAGCTTCAGTGTGTACGTAAACTGAAGCCTGGTTGTTGTCACTGTTCATGACAACGTTTGTTGGAAGGGTACGGGACAAGGAACTGCCCTGACAGGACACCTACTTTTCCACGCTAATGACAGCTGTGTGTATGTTAAGGCCACCACTATGCAAAACATACATTTTAATCTCACCACTTCTGCAGGCAGTAATATTATTTATTGGCCTGCAAACAAAATTCTACAATTAGCCCTTAGGTTTCAAATACCCTTTAATTGGACTGCCTTAGTACCTAACCGGTTCCAAAATTTGCTTTCACTCCTACCAAAGGTCCAAAAAATCTCTAAATTACAAAAAAAAAAAATAATATGCTCCAAAACATATATCAAATTGAAAAGTGTGCTTTTCATACAGCCTATAGAGTGTCTACTTTGTGTACTAAGTATAATGTATTGTGTTTTGTAACTAAGGCTATATAGCAACCCCATCACATTATTACAATAGGAATGTTAATACTTTTATTGCTGTTGTTTAGCTTAAAATTATGTTATTGTTGTTGTAAAAAACGTAATACTACCAGCACTTTTTATGTGCATACTAACCATGCTTTGTCGTTGCATTCAACTAAAACCCAAAGGCTAAACCATTTAATCTAAAATCAAAAATACAAAATTTAATACAAATAAAATTTTAAAACTAAAAATTGTACTAGAAGTACAAAAGTGGGGAGTGTGGAAGTAGAGGAAAGGATGAAGGGAATTTGAATGCAGATATTCTAGGAATTCTAGGAATAGAGCAAGAGGTAGGCTAACACTAGCTCTGATAACGTCAGACTTTAAAGCAGGGCCTGAGAAGCGAGTGGGAAAGAACTGTAAGAGATACTGTTTTTTGACCTTGTGTTAGATAAGAATGGAACACAGACTATAGCAGGAACTGCTGAGAAAAGTAAGATAGAAGGAAGGTGTATGTATAAACAAGACATGGTTGTTGATCATTACTGTCTGTAACAAAGGTATAAATGTTTGCCCTAATTGTTTATCTAAGGGAGACCTGCCTGGAACGGGGGAGCCCCTGTCCGGTATACTCTCCCCTTGCAAGTGCTAAAAAAAAAACAACTGTCTCTAATTTGTTGCAACCAGCCTAAGAGAGAAGACTCTGTTTTCTTTCACAGAGCAAAGAGTGAGTTGAGGAACTGATTTTGGTTGCTTGCTTAAGTATGGACAATAAAAGCCTGCCTAAAAAGAAGACTGCAGGGGTAGTAGTATGTCCTTGAAAGCTGGGGAGAAGCCCTGCCTTTTGACACTGGCTAATAGGGGAGAATTGGGCTCTGAATGACAACTTCCATAAGGCAGTGCGCTGATAGGGCAATGCAGTAAAGCATTTCAGGTCAGTTCAACAAAACAAAATATTCCAATATCATAAACTGACCCAAAACAAATTTTTTTTTTATTTTTCCTGATGGAAAATTTTTGCAAAAAGCAAAAATTTACTGTAGAAATGTACAAAAATCAGTACTACAAAATGACAGATTTCCTATTTTAACAGTCTAGTTTTAAGTGTAATAAAAAAATTAAGCCAATGAAGTTAGTCAGTTTCAAGAATGAAATGTTGCCCAATCTTACATTATGCAAGTATCTGAAGCCTGCTAATAAAGCTGTTTCTTGATTTTTTTTCACGAGCAGTAATTTGACTAAAAAGCTGAAGTGTGCCTGAGACATATGATACTCAGAGAGAGGGTCTTGCTATCACTAAAGTCTTCTAGTCTTGAAAAAGTGGATTCTTAAAATCATTGCTGAGAACGAGGATTTGGGAGATATAGGTAATTCAGAAGTGCATTAGATGCTCCAGTAGCACAGCAAAGTGTACACTGTTATACTGCCCTCACTGTTAAGACTGTATATTATGCCAAAAGCAAAATTTAACCTAAGCTCCAAACTAAGAACTAGTCTTTCAAGTCAACACATCTATCTTGAAGCTCCACAGAACTTCTGTTCTCTGTTTTATTCAGAAATTACATTTTGACAGCTGATAATATTCTAATTGCATTAAGATTTTCTAAGGTCTTTGCATCCATTTCTGCTAGAGAGCTTTCTGAGATTTCCTATACCATTTGATAAAGAACAATAATGTATGTAAATTAAAGAACTGTACTGCTTAATTAAATTTTATTTCTGAAAGCCTGATGTAGATGATTAATATATTTATAAAGAAGGAAGGAGGACAGGGAAACCATTTGGAAAAAAAATGCAGAATTAATGAGTGTGTTGATTACACTATTTATTTTTTCTCTAGCCTGAGGTTCTGGAACAAATACAAAACCTAAAGGAATTGTGGATGGACAATAATTCACTTCAGATACTGCCTGGGGTATGGACATTTATATTATGTAATTATTTTCTTGTAAGATATAATGAATAATTGTGTGTGTGTGTGTGTACACAGAGGAATTATTTTCATTTAATAATAGATGGAGATCTCCGTCTTAGAATGTGGTGTGAAATAAAACAAGACATTTTAAACTTTGCATTATTGCACAATGATATTGAAATGAGGAAATATTGCTCTATAGTAGCATTGCATAATTCTGTTGAATCTTGTTTTAATATGTGGAAATGTCCACTTTATTTGTTTTTTTGGTCATACATTATAAATTGTCATTTTCTTAAACTGTATGGGTTTTTGAATGCTAGGGTAGTTATTGTGTTTTCCTGTCAGATGGAAGGAAAATGGATGTTGATACATCTGGGCTTAGTTAGGCTGAAATTAACTTCTATGACAGGTGGGCTACGGAAGCTTGGCGAGCGTTGTGGGTTGCACTACCCCAGAGGCTGTTTGTTCGGGTGAAAATCCCCTCTCTTTAGTTACTACTGGAATACCTCAGTAGGCCTTCCTTGCTGCTCCTTCTGAAGAAAAAAACCTCTTATTCCACCAAGCTCAATTGACATATTTAGTGGGCAGACACTTGTTAATGGTCTCATAGGAAATTACTGAGTATGCTCAGAGAGTCCTTCATACATCCTGATGCAGGAGAAGGCATATCCATGGCTTACGTGTACAACCTGAAGCCTGAATCTCCTCATGATTTCACTCTGCGCTTTGTTGTTGTGGAACAAAGACACTATATAGTGTAACATCTAGAGAAACAAATCCTGGATGCGCATTTCTAATTCAAACAATATACCCATTAAGCCAAATTCTGGCCCTATCTGTTTGTGCTCACAGTCAAAAACATCCTCACAGCACTAATCTACTCAGTGCCTGCGGATACGTCAGTCTCTTCTCAGAGAATGTCTTTCAGATGCAATCAGATGGTCTTTATATGGCCACCCCTTACACCTCCCCAAGAGTTAAGTCTGTAAAATCAGCCTCTCCACTCCAGCTGGGGCATGATGAATGCATGTGTTGCAGATGTTCCCGTGAGAGGAGTGGAGTTTCATTCCCAATTGTTTCATCCAGGGATATTGAATGGTATGTGCAGGAAAGAGAATTTCAGCTGACAGCTCTAAAATGGAACTGAAAACAGGAATGGAAACAGGGACTTTGAGACTGTTTCCTCCTCTGTACCTCAGGCCAATCCATCTCTCTCATACTGCAACAGCTCTGAGAGATAAATGTTACTGAAGGCTCTAGAAACTTGAATGAGTCTGTTGTGGGGGCTGTGTGAGAGACAATGAGGAGTGATGATGGTGTTCCAGAGATGGGAAGCTACCCTCTGCCCCCACTGCTTTACTAGGCCCAACAATCCTAGGAACAGCTAGCCATTTGCAAAGCTGTGTTAGTTAGCAATAAGAATTTCCTGCTTGGACAAGAAACACTGGATGTGGTTTATTTAGGCCGCAACTTTATTCTTAAATGTCTGTGGGTATCTGGCAGATAAAAGTGTACAGTGCAGGTAATTCTATAATTATTTCACTATATCCCTAGGTGGCTTCTATCAGCCCTCCCCCTTACCCAGGCAACCTGCTGCTGGGACCTCACCCCCCCCCACACTTTGTATGAAGGTTAAGGGAGGGCTATCAAGGAGGGGGGCTTTAGCTCTCCGAGTCCACCTGTTTCTGCTCTTTCAAAGAATATCTCTTTAAATCCTTTACTAATCCATTTTATTTGATCACTGTATTCCTTCATTACAGAGTATGTGCACTGCCCCGTGTTTATACAATGAGTAGTGACATCATAGCCTAATTCCCCTTTCATGTTTGCCCCAGCTAAGTTCCCCTGAACCTGTGTGGGGAAGGCGAAAAAAACCCTGCTTCACCTTGGCCACTCAGGTGAGAGAAAAATTCCTTCCCAGTCCTCTGAGAAAGGAGCGACTAGTGCAGTGCCCACAGCGGATCCTGACAAAACCCAGTATTTAACCACTTTCACGGGAGGAAGGGTGGGTGCTGCTCCAGATGAAAGATGGCTTTTTCTAACCAGGTATGGACCTATATAGTCTCCCCTCTCTTCTGGTCACCTGGGGGTTGGGTCAGCGTCCCTACACTAACCTGGTCTGTAGCTCTCTAGCCCTTAAAGGGGCGCACACTTTTTCCAACAAGCAAGACAACAGCCACCACTGCTTAATGTACAGGGAGGTCATTTCTGCTAACAGGACTCTACTAGGAAGCTAATTAACCTTACTGTTTAGACTAGGTTCTAAGTCAAAACCAAATTGGCAGCCATAAGATCAAATACGCTCTGTATACATTTTTAGAAACATTCAGTAGAAACCTACCAGTTTATCTCGAGATAAATTATGTCCAACCTTGCTGAGCTATTCTTCTATTTTTACCAAACAATGCATTTCACATACTTAGGAATGTGAGAATTGCCATACCAGATTAGACCAATGGCCTACGTAGTCCTTATCCTGTTTCTGACAGTGGCCAGTACTGGGTGTTTCAGAGTAAAATGTAAAATCCCTATTAATGAACAACTATTCAATAAGATGCAGTCATAGTTCAGAGCTCTCTGCACCTTTTCCTTGGTCTTTCCAAGTGCTCCTCCTTCAGCAATCAACCTTTTACCTATGCCTGGGAGGAATCCCGCAGTTTTCCCACTCTTAGACCACGGCCAGGACTACTGTACCCTGTGTGCCACCTGTAATTCCTCAGCAAGCCTGACTGCATCTGGTACCTGAAAGTCTTCCCTAAAGGAGCTGTGACCCATGGTGAATAGAGTGACCCAAAACTATTGTTTAATCTCAATAGTAGGGACAAAGCATAACAAGAGAAAAGGATTGTTTTTTAACACAATAAAAGATTTAAACACATCTCTGTCTTACTTTTAGGCTTACGCAGGCATAGCTAACCTCAAGCATAGCTAATCACAGACACCCCTACCTCTGAGGAGTGGGCTTCAGACTGCTCCCCAGCAGTTTCTGCCTCACTCTTTGCCTGTTCTTCAGGGGCTGCCCCTTTATGTACCCCAGAGTTTTGTTTCACATTTTCACATTTTCCCACCTGGATTCCCCCTCCTGTAGCTCAGCATGGTCCGAGGTAAAACTTAAAAAATGAGTGACACATACATTCTCCTTTCTTCTTATGTGGCATCTCCGTTACTGGAGGTTTGCAACCATAGTAGACATTCTGTACAATCATCTGCTAATCTCTTTATGGACAAATAATCCTTTTGATCCACCTAGGATTCCACATTGTCCACCCAAGATCTTCTTTTTCTTCTTCAAGTTCTTGCTCTTGTCGATTCCATTCTAGGTGTGCATGTGCCCACATGCGGGGCTGTCGGAGATTTTTGCCTTAGTGGTATCTGTAGGGCCGGCTGTGGCGCCCCCTTGAGTGCTGCGCTCATGCATCGGTATATAAGGCACCACCGGCCCTATGCCCTCTCAGTTCCTTCTTACTGCCCATTGTAGTTAGTTGGAGCTCCTTTCCGTGCGTATCAAGGGCTAGCAGTTTCGTCTCTTCTGACTTCAAGCCTTAGGGCCTTGTAAATAGTTGTTTATAGTAGTTAGTGTTAAGTAGATGTTAAGTGTGGTTAGGAGTTAGAAGTTAAAGTCCCAGAAGAGACTTTGCTCCAGGCGGGGCATGCCCCGGTCTCTGAGATTTAAGCCCTGCGTAGACTGTAACAGGCCTATGCCTGTAAGTGACCCTCACAGCAGCTGCCTCAAGTGCTTGGGGGAAATCACATGTGAAGGACAAGTGTTGTGTTTGTAAAAATTTCAGACCCAGGACTCAGAAAGAGCGGGATATTCGTTTGCGGGCTCTCCTCATGGAGGCTGCCATTCGTCCAGCTTCTGAGCCATCCCACCAAGACTTGCCTAGTATGTTGGCCTTAGTGCACAGCACCCCTGTCACCGGTGCCCAGAAGGAAAACGAAGAAGCACTGCTTCCTGGCACCGAACAAGAAAGGCCATGGGGCATCAGGCAAAAGACCTAGTTCAGGCCTCCCTGCCACTCTGGAGGCACATGGACGTGCCTCCACGGTTGGGGCCCTTAGCTGCTTAAAGCATCCACCACCGACTCCCGGGAGTGGTAGGGACCCAAACTTCTAGTGGTATCGATGCCTTCCCAAGCTCCCCTGGTTCTGAGAGAGCAGAGGCCTCCCCGCTCATGTGCCACAGGAAACAGCAAAGGCTCCCTATGAGGGCAAGCCAGCTGCTAAGACCCCTCAGGGGGCAGTGGAGCACCACTGATCCCCCGAGACAAGACAGTGCTCTCCATCTTCGTGCTGCAGATCTCCGACGTTGCAGCCCAGATCCTCTGGGGCTTACCCTCAGTCACCAGCATTGCGATTGCAGTCCCCACAATCTTGACGCGGATCGCCAAGGAGGAGGTGCCAGTCTCCGTACTACCAGCTCCATTCACTCTCCCACCAGTTGTCGTCTTGGTGCAGATCTCGGTCCCCTGCCCCGTGGGAGCGCTCCCCGTTGTGATTCCAGTCCGCCCTGCCACTGGTCCCCTCGATACCAGCCCCGATCCTCCCACAGCAAACACTGGTCTCCAGCATCGATGCTCAGCAGGCAGTCACGGGGGTTGATGGTCCTGCCATGGTCACTGGAAGGGGATTCGTCTGGC
This sequence comes from Eretmochelys imbricata, assembly GCF_965152235.1. NCBI lineage: Eukaryota > Metazoa > Chordata > Testudines > Cheloniidae > Eretmochelys > Eretmochelys imbricata. The sequence goes on along the minus strand of NC_135579.1, from coordinate 87,602,722 downwards.
ACGGAAGGGCAGTTCAGCCCCTTACCAAGACCCCATTGGTGTGATTGGGCACCTGAGGATGCACCAACATCCACAGCGCTGCCTTGGCAGCACGGCCAGTGCAGTGGCCATATTGGAGTGCATGGGCATGCCGGTGATGACGATGTCCCCTTCGCATTGCTCATCTGCTGCCACCTCAGAGCAACAGCTGGCGTTACCGGCGGCATTGGGCTTGATGCAAGAGGCCCACTCAGAGGTCGTGGTAGAGGAGATAGTGTCCACCCCAAAACTCCCCCACTGGGGTTGATGCCTCCCCCGGCAGTACAGTCAGTGTCAGACGAGGCACTCATGGGACCCTCCTGGGCTAGCCCGCCTGATGATTTTAAAGAACACCAGGCCCTGCTTCGATGGGTGGCCAAGAACTTGGGCCTAGAGGTGGAGGAGATGGCCGAGCAGGCGGACACCTTGTTCAATGTCCTCTCAGCCGCTATCCTAGCATGTGTTGCATTACCGATGCATGACGGGGTCCTGAAAATTGCCAAGGCTCTCTGGCAAACTCTGTTGTCCATCCCTCCCACCTCCAAAAGGGCCAAAAAGAAATACTTCATCCCAACCAAGGTGTTCGAGAACCTTTATACCCACCCACCTCCGGGCTTGCTGGTTGTCTCTGCGGCCAACAAAAAGGACAAGCAGGAGCACACTAGTTCAACTCCCAAAAACAAAGAGGCCAAAAGACTGGACCTTTTGGGGAGAAAAACTTATTCAACAGCCAGCCTGCAATTCTGGGTGGCAAACCATCAGGCCCTCTTGGGCAGGTACAATTTTATCTTATGTGACCTTACCTTTGTAAGTTCAAGGAGTCCCTCCCTCAGGGTCTGGCCCAGGAATTCAGCACCCTGGTGGAGGAGGGCACCATGGTGACTAGGTGCTCCGTCCAGATCACGTGGGACTCAGCAGCTAGGGTGGTTGCGTTGGTAGTGGTCATGAGGCCCAGCTCCTGGCTTCAGACCACCAGCCTGTCCCAAGATATGCAGACCTCTATGCAGGACCTCCTATTTAATGGGAATGCTCTCTTTTTGGAGCAGACTGGTGTGAGGCTGCATGGGTTAAAGGACTTGGGCCACCCTTCGTTTGCTGGGCATGTATATGCTGCAGTCTGAATGGAAGCACTTCCGGCTGCCCCCACCACCAAGGCCTTGTCAGCCTTGTTAGGGGTCTGCAAGGAGAAGGGATAGAAATATGAGCTTCAGTTGTCACTGCCTTTCCTTCACCCACATAGCCCAGCCCGGCAAAACATCCCAGCGGCCAGAAGCGCTCATTTTGAAGGTATGCTCGAGAGCGACACCCCAGTCAATTCCCCGGATCCATCTTGTTCTTTCCTCGACGGTCTTCGTCCCCACCATTCGGCCTGGTCGTGGGTCACTTTGGACTGCTGGGTGATGGACATAGTATCCCGGGGCTATACCCTGAAATTTTTGACCTCCCCACCTTCCCCATCCTTCTTCAGGGTCCCTTCTCATGAGCAACTCCTTGTCCAAGAGGTCGAGAACTTCCTGCACCTGGGGCGGTGGAGGAGGTCCCTCGGAACATGAAGAGAAAAGGGTTATATTTCCTCTACTTCCTAATCCCGAAGGCAAAAGGGGGACTCACCCCCATTCTGGACCTGTGTCACCTCAACAAGTCTCTCAGAAAGTTTAAAGTTTTGCATGGTCCCTCTGGCCTCCATCATCCCCTCCCTGGATCCGGTACACTTCCCTTGACTTGGAGGATGCTTAATTCCATATTCCAAGGTCACAGATGTTTCCTCCGGTTCATAGTGGGCGGATGCCATTTTCAATTCACAGCGCTGCCTTTTGGCCTCTCATCAGTCCTGAGGGTGTTCACAAAATGTATGGCGCCAGTGGCTGCTTACCTGAAACGTCTGGCTCATCAAAGGCAGGTCTCAGGCACAAGTGCAGAGGAAACTCGATCTGTTGCGTTGCACCTGCTGCGACCTGGGATTGTTAATAAACAAGAAAAAATCCACCTTTAATGCTGGTCCAGCTAATAGAATTCATTGGGATGGTTCTCGACTCCACACAAGCGAGAGCCTTCCTTCCAGAAGTGTGGTTTTAGGCCATGTTGGACCTGATCTCCTATGTAAAGAACCACCTGCTCACCATGGCTCACACCTGCCTGTGGTGATTGGGCCACATGGCCACGTGTACATACATGGTCAGCCATGCTCAGCTCCATCTCTGGCCTCTGTAAGCATGGCTACATCCTCAACAGGCACAACCTAGACTGGAAATCAGGGTGCTGGACCACATCAGGTCATTCCTGGATTGGTGGTTGGACCTCCAGGTTGGTGTTGGAGGGAGTCCCCTTCTCAATCCCGTCTCCGTCACTGACCCTGGTCTCTGATGCTTCGGACCTGGTCTGGGGAGTGCACCTCGGCGAGATAAGCACCCAGGGATGCTGGTTGTGGGACGATCTGGCCCTCCACAGCTCAGAGCGGTTTGCCGGGTCTGTCAGGCTTTCTTGGCCCTTCTGAAGGGCAAAGAGGTTCAGATCCTGACAGACAATACTATCGCGATGTATTACATCAACAGGCAAGGCAGTGCCAAGTCTTCGGCCCTTTGTCAAGAAGCTGTCTTCCTTTGGGTTTTTTTGTGTGATATGCCATTAATATGATACGTGCACACCTGCCTGAAATCAGGAATGTCTTAGAAGATCACCTCAGCAGGACTTTCTCATCTCACCACGAGTGGTCGCTCCATCCGAGGCAGTCAGCATAATCTTCCAGAGGTGGGGGACCCCCAGGTGGACTTATTGGCGTCCAGACAGAACAGAAAATGCCATGTGTTCTGTTCGATCCAGGGGATGGACAGGTGCTCCCTATCAGATGCCTTTCTCATTCCGTGGTCGGGGGCACTGATGTATGTCTTCCTGCCAGTACTGTTGATTCACAGGGTCCTTGTGAAGATCAAGTAAGATAGAGCAAGAATTCTCCTAATAGCCCCCGCGTGGCCTTGCCAGCACTGGTTCAGCACGTTGCTGAGCTTTTTGGTAGCCATCCCACTGCAGCTGCCCCTCTGGCTGGATCTGCTGTCCTAGAACCACAGCAGCCTTTTGCACCCAAACCTGGTGGCACTGCACTTGACAGCTGGGTTCCTGCATGGTTAAGCATAGACTAACGGGCATGCTTGGCCCATGTTCAGCAGGTCTTACTGGGTAGCAGAAAATCCTCCACCAGAGTGATTTACCTGGCCAAATGGAAAAGGTTCACGTCCTGAGCCTAGAACAGCATATTCAGGCTGAGCAGGCCCCGCTGCAGGAGATGCTGTATTATCTGCTGCACCTCAAACTCATAGAATCATAGAATATCAGGGTTGGAAGGGACCTCAGGAGGTCATCTAGTCCAACCCCCTGCTCAAAGCAGGACCGATCCCCAACTAAATCATCCCAGCCAGGGCTTTGTCAAGCCTGACCTTAAAAACTTCTAAGGAAGGAGATTCCACCACCTCCCTTGGTAATGCATTCCAGTGTTTCACCACCCTCCTAGTGAAAAAGTTTTTCCTAATATCCAACCTAAATCTCCCCCACTGCAACTTGAGACCATTACTCCTTGTTCTGTCATCAGCCACCACTGAGAACAGTCTAGAGCCATCCTCTTTGGAACCCCCTTTCAGGAAGTTGAAAGCAGCTATCAAATCCCCCCTCATTCTTCTCTTCCGTAGACTAAACATCCCCAGTTCCCTCAGCCTCTCCTCATAAGTCATGTGTTGCAGTCCCCTAATCATTTTTGTTGCCCTCCGCTGGACTCTTTCCAATTTTTCCACATCGTTCTCGTAGTGTGGGGCCCAAAACTGGACACAGTACTCCAGATGAGGCCTCACCAGTGTCGAATAGAGGAGAACAATCACGTCCCTCGATCTGGGGCAATGTCCCTACTTATACATTCCAAAATGCCATTGGCCTTCTTGGCAACAAGGGCACACTGTTGACTCATATCCAGCTTCTCGTCCACTGTAACACCGAGGTCCTTTTCTGCAGAACTGCTGCCGAGCCATTCGGTCCCTAGTCTGTAGCGGTGCATGGGATTCTTCCGTCCTAAGTGCAGGACTCTGCACTTGTCCTTGCTGAACTTCATCAGATTTCTTTTGGCCCAATCCTCCAATTTGTCTAGGTCCCTCTGTATGCTATCCCTACCCTCCAGCGTATTTACCTCTCCTCCCACTTTAGTGTCATCTGCAAACTTGCTGGACTTTAGGGCCCACGAAGAACTCTTTAAAAAGGTGGCATCAAGCCTCCACCTCCAGGCAGAGGAGATGGAGGAGCCCTCGGACTCCCTGTTTAATGTGCTGTCCTCTTCGGCACCAGGCAGGGTAGCCTTGCCTCTCCATGAAGGGGTGGCAAAAATTTCAAATGCGCTGTGGCAAACACCGGCCTCCTTGGCCCCCATCTCTAAGAGGGCAGAAATCAAGTACTTTGTACCTGCCAAGGGACACGAGTACTTATACACCCACCCGGCGCCCAACTCCATGGTGGTCTAGTCGGTCAACCACAGGGAATGGCAGGGCCAGCCAGCCCCTACCCTGAAAAATAAAGATTCACGGAGGCTGGACTGTTTTGGAAGAAAAATTTATTCGTCCTCGAGCTTCCAGTTAGGAGTGGCAAAATACCAGGCTTTCCTGGGCTGGTATGAATTCAATCTGTGCGGCTCCCTGCCCAAGTTCGAGGACTCCCTCCAGGAGCATGATAGGAAGGAGTTCAAATCGCTGGTGGAGGAGGGTACAGTGGCTGCCAGGGTTTTGGATGCAGCGGACACAGCCGTGCGGTCCATGGCCTCCGCAGTGTCCATGAGAAGGGCGTCATGGCTCCTGCTCTCTGGGCTGTCCAGTGAGGCGCAGACCTCCATGCAGGATCTCCCATTTGACGGCAAAGCTCTGCTTGCGGAGCAAACGGATACAAGGCTGCATGGCATGAAATACTCCCTCACGAACCTGCAGACTCTGGGTCTCTATGTTCCAGCTCCTGCTAAATCTAAGTTCAAGCTGCAGCAGACTCCCGCTCAGGCCACCCACCCGAAATACAAGGCCGCCCATAAGAAGTCATGGGACTATAAAAGGCGCCCTCAGAGGCAGTCTTGGCCTGCCCCCCAACGTGGGTCCTCCAAGGGCAAGCAGGCAGGGAAAAGGCGTTTTTGACGGGATACTCGGGGGCACCCTGCCAGTTCTCATCAAGGATCCATCCTCAATAAAGCTTCCCTTCTCCAATTGGTTGTGTGCTTTCCTCCCAGAGTGGTCGCGGTTGACCTCGGACCGATGGGTCCTCAACAGCATCTCCCGGGGCTACACCCTCCAGTTTACTTCCTCCCTGCCCAACCATCCCCCACCCCCGACCTCCTGTGGGAACCCTTGCATGAAGCTCTGCTTGAGCAGGAGGTGGAGCAGCTCCTGGGCCTAGGAGTACTGGAAGTTGTGCCCGGGGAGTTCAAAGGCAAGGGGTACTACTCCCGCTGTTTCCTTATCCCAAAGACCAAAGCAGGACTCAGGCCCATCCTGGACCTGCGAGGTCTGAACCAGTACATGGTGAAGCTCAAGTTCCACATGGTCTCCCTGGCCTCCATCATCTTCTCCCTGGACTGGTACACTGCCCTCGATCTGCAGGACATGTACTTCCACGTTCCACGCCCTGACCTCCGAGCCTCCACACACGTTTTTTCATAAGGACAAGGTCTAGCTCTGCCCATACCCTGCATTCCTCCCGAAGGTGGTCTCCGCCTATCACATGGGTCAGGACATTTTTCTGCCGGTCCTCTGCCCCAAGCCCCACGCATCCAGTGAGGAGTGCCATCTCCACACGCTCGATGTGTGATGGGCTCTGGCTTTCTACCTCGAGCTTTCTACCAAGCAGTTCAGAAAGTCCTCGCAACTGTTCATTGCCTCAGTTGAGCACATGAGGAGTCGTTCGATCTCCACTCAGCAGCTTTCCAACCGGATCACTTTGTGCATCCGTACCCGTTATGAGCTGGCGGGTATCCCCCCACCACCGATTGTGAAGGAGCACTCAACTTGAGCGCAGGCCTCGTCAGCTGCTGTCAAGGTTCCTCCCCCACTCTGAACTCTAGGGTACAGATGTGGGGACCTGCATGAAAAACCTCCTAAGCTTATCTTTACCAGCTTAGGTCAAAACTTCCCCAAGGTACAAAATATTCCACCCGTTGTCCTTGGACTGGCCGCTACCACCACCAAACTAATACTGGTTACTGGGGAAGAGCTGTTTGGACGCGTCCTTCCCCCCAAAATACTTCCCAAAACCTTGCACCCCACTTCCTGGACAAGGTTTGGTAAAAAGCCTCACCAATTTGCCTAGGTGACTACAGACCCAGACCCTTGGATCTTAAGAACAATGAACAATCCTCCCAACACTTGCACCCCCCCTTTCCTGGGAAATGTTGGATAAGAAGCCTCACCAATTTGCATAGGTGACCACAGACCCAAACCCTTGGATCTGAGAACAATGAAAAAGCATTCAGTTTCTTACAAGAAGACTTTTAATAAAAATAGAAGTAAATAGAAATGAAGAAATCCCCCCTGTAAAATCAGGATGGTAGATATCTTACAGGGTAATTAGATTCAAAAACATAGAGAACCCCTCTAGGCAAAACCTTAAGTTACAAAAAAGATACACAGACAGAAATAGTTATTCTAATCAGCACAATCCTTTTCTCAGCCATTTAAAGAAATCATAATGTAACACATACCTAGCTAGATTACTTACTAAAAGTTCTAAGACTCCATTCCTGGTCTATCCCCGGCAGAAACCAGCATATAGACAGACACACAGACCCTTTGTTTCTCTCCCTCCTCCCAGCTTTTGAAAGTATCTTGTCTCCTCATTGGTCATTTTGGTCAGGTGCCAGCGAGGTTACCTTTAGCTTCTTAACCCTTTACAGGTGAGAGGAGCTTTCCCCTGGCCAGGAGGGATTTCAAAGGGGTTTACCCTTCCCTTTATATTTATGACAGCTGCCTTCTTGGCCCACGTCCCCATCCAGGACATTTGTTGGGCCTCCACGTGGTCTTTGGTTCACATGTTCACCTCGCTCTATGTGATCATCTCCCAAACCAGGAATGACACTGGGTTCAGCAGGGCTGTCCTCCATTCTGAGAATTTGTGAACTCCTATCCACCTCCAACAGATATAGCTTGGAATCACCTATTGTGGAATACACATGAGCAATCACTCGAAGAAGAAAAGACAGTTACCTTTTCCGTAACTGGTGTTCTTCAAGATGCGTTGCTCATGTCTATTCCACATCCCACCCTCCTTCCCCTCTGTCGGAGTTGTCTGGCAAGAAGGACCTGATGATGGGGGGAGTGTGCAGCTCCCCTTATACTCCCACCATGGAGGCGCCACTCCAGGGGCACTCCCCTCTATGGGTACTGCTAAGGGAAAAACTTCCGGCACCGGTGCATATGGCGAGCATGCCGGTTCCCGGCCAGTGGGAGCTGGGGGCGGGCAGTGCCTCCAGGCGAAAGCCATGTGGAGCTGCTTGCATGCCTCCATCTAGGAGCCGGACCTGCTGCTGGCTGCTTCTGGGGCACAGCGCAGTATGCGGTGCCAGGACAGGCAGCAAGCCTGCCTTAACATCCCCACTGCACCACTGACTAGGAGCCACCAGAGGTAAGCCCGCGCCCCAATTCCTTACCCCAGCCCTGAGCCCCTCCCAAACCCTCATTCCTGTCCCTGCCCCGAGCCCTGACCCCATCCCACATCCCAAACCCCTCATCCCCAGCTCCATTGCGTCACAGGCATCAACAATTTTCTTCAAGTGGGCCGCCAGAAAAAAAGTTTGAAAACCACTGCTGTAGATTATAACAGCACTTGAAAAAAAAATTGCGTATAGCTCATGTTAATGTTACTGTGTTGCATTATCTCACAATAACTTGGCAATTATCTTGTTGCTACTGTAGGTCCACCTCTGCTTATTTTTTTCAATATGTTAATTCTACCTGCAAGTTTAATAGATATAAACTTAGGAAAAATCACAAGCTCTGCTTATGTTAATTTTTCCAGGTGCACTTTTGTGTGATGACTAAAGTGCCAATGCTACGCTAGCAGAACAAAAATCATTTCCTTTCTAAATGTTACATTTGATTTGTCAGATGTGATTTGTCATGGATACACCTTTAAAAGTATAGCTGGCATTTTTACCAGGGTTATAGCTTTTTAGAAAGTACTAACAACCTAACTTCAATTTAGGCTACTAACGCTTTAATGTTAAACAGATTTTGAGAGAGATCCCAGAAAGCTACAGAATTCCTGAGGGTAACCAAATTGATCATTGATGGCATTGCTGCAGTTGAAACATTGTATTTGGGCAGTGAATTATTGGCTTTAAGATCCAGCCAGATTTTAAGTCAGCATCCATAACTGTATAAAATTTAGACCATATCGGCTTGACCCCTAAAAAGACTTATTCACGTATCTAGTCTCACATTGAGGTCAAGGACAACTGGGGCTGGTCTACACTGAAAACTTACACTGGCATGCTAGATCTGTCTGAGGTGTCAAAAATCCACATCTCTGGGAGATATAACTATGTCTATCTAACCCCCAGTGTAGACAGTGCTAGGTTGATAGAAGAATTCGTCTGTCAACCTAGCTTCCACCTCTTGGGGAGGTGGATTAGCTACAGTGATGGCAGAACCCCTGCTATTGCTGTAGTAAGTGTGTACGCTGAAGCCTTACAGTGGTGCAGCTACAGCATTTTAAGTGTAGACATACCCTTACATAAGTATAGACTGATTGTGTGAGTAAGAGTTCCTAGGATTGGTCCCTAGTTGAAGAACCAATGACCTTTTGTGGTTTTTATTTATTTATTTTTTGGGGAAAAAAATTTTGCGGAGTTGATCGGGCTGGTTCATCTAAACAACAAAAAACAAGCAATAGTTGATTTTCCAATTGCCTGGAATTATAGCAAATTTTAGAGGATTTTTAATGCTGATGACCACCATTTTATTAGACTTTATATAATCACATAATTTTTAGAAATAACATCAATGGTTTTCAACTTTCTCAGATGTCAGCCCTTCATTTTGTGGTTATCTGAACAGGGAAGCTCTCAAATCAGATTTATTTTATTGAAGCAACAGCAATCTGGGTAAAAATAAATGTTCAGATAGCAAAAGATAAGCCTTGGCTACTACTGTACATTTTTGTTAAGCATTAGAGATTCCTATGGAATGCATATCTGCTCAGCTAACCCTGTTTATACCATGTCGTTAAGTCTATAGGGAAGTTAAAACAGCTGGTGTACCTGGATATGGCAAAAAACAGGATAGAAACTGTTGACTTGGACGTATCAGGATGTGAAGCACTTGAAGATCTTCTATTGTCATCCAATGTGTTACAACAACTGCCAGATTCTCTAGGTGAGAAGAGTAGATGCTGATTGATAAGCTTTTAAATTTGTCGGTGTTGTTTATACCTCTGCAGCAGAGATGAGCCTGAGTTACCAAGCTAGAATCCAGACCCCCAAGTTCAAGAGTTGTTTAGAATTGGTGCTCTGGTTCAAATTGCAAAGACAGGATCAGGATCTGCATCGAAATACAAACTTCCCCCATGTCTGGAGGAACTGAGATCTGGTGTTTTAGTTCTGGATCATCTCTACTTTACAGTAAAGAAATATGTTATTGGTCAAGTTGCTCTGATGTAAATTTGATAGTGTGTATGACAGTCCATTTATATATACTATTTGCTTTAAAATCTAAGGGACAAATCCTGCTCTGTTACAATGGTGCAACCGAAACTGACACCAACGAGAATGCACCAGTATAAATGGGAGAAGACGTGGTCAAAATATTTTATTTTCTGTTTTTGACTATTTGGTTTATATATAATTTCTAATGGAATTATTATTACTTCTGCAATTACAAATACTTACAAAACAAATATGCACATTCCTGTAAAGAATTGCTTTTTTGTTACTTTGCAATCTTACTTTATTTTCCACTATTTAAAAAAAGTTATCAACTGTTCAATCTAAAACATTTGTATTATTTTTATCAGAATATGCCATATACTTAGAATAATCTGATAATAGTGAAGGCCATATTACTAGACATGGTACGTAGATAGATGACATTCAAGCTGAGTCCTTTTTATCTAAGTGTGTTCATTTTCTATGCACAGTCAGCATCTTTATTTGGTATTATAAAGTTTAGACGTGTCAAATACAATTTAATTTTAAGTGCCAAATGCAAATATTGGGCCTCCGTTCAGCAAAGCACTTAAGCACATGCTTAACTTTCAACCCATGCTTAAGAGTTTAGCTGTATCAAGGCCATTTTCAGTTAAATATATGGAAATATTTTATCTTCATTAAAAATTAAATTTTTATTTATGTAGTCATTTTGATTGTATTAGATTTTCATAATTTCTTTTCATGTCTTTCCCTGATTCAGCAAAGTACTTAAGCACATACCTAACTTGACTTCATTGGGACTATGCTTCCAAATAGGCAAATGCTTGCTGATTTGGTGTCTAAATCCACAGTTAATCATCTGAGACACTTTTGTTAGCTCTGAGTTTTACTTTGAATGTAAGATTACAAATGTATAATTTAAAAACCTTTGACACTGAAATTAAAATAAAATTTTAGGGACAAATCCTGATCTGTTTGCTAAATCCAAAATAGGCATGGAATTAATAACATTTCTCCAGTTCTATGCTGGTAATAGTTAAAACAGAATTTAGCATGTAGAAATTTGATTTGTAAAAGACTAATTAAAACAATTTGTTAATCACCCTACCACTGTGCACATAGCAACCATTATGCAAGTTGGTCTTCCAGTTAACTGAAAGAAAAGGAGCATTGCCCCTTTAAGAGCTCCTTGACAGCAAACTGGGAAAAGAGGGAAAGTTTATAGGGTTAGACAGGAAGGGCAGGAAGCAGTTGGGGCCAGGTCAGAACAATGTCACTGTATTATCCTTTCTGCTGGAAGTGTGGTGGGATATTTACATGCAGCCACAGAAAAGCACTCGGTACCAGGATGGGACCAGCTGAAGCACCTTGAATGCTCTTTGGCAGCCTGGGAGCAGACACAGGATGCAAATATGGAAGGAATCTGTGGATATCTGGGAATCCAGCTAGGGTGGCGGGGAGGCAGCCAAGCATTTTCTGGCGACTCGCCGTGGCAGATGTCCAGTGCAGGTACCTGGTATGGAAGGAATATGGTTATCAAATAAAATAAATTGGACAAAGATTTGAAGTAAAGTATCCCTTTGAAGGATTTGAAGGAAAGCTAAATAAGGGGGTGCTGGGCCTCTCACATCTGCACCAACAGGGAACAGACACCCTCCTCCTTGCATTCATGAATATGCTACAGGAAATGCTCCCGCATTGGCCGTCCACTCTGGAAGAAAGATAGGAGGCCATGGATGGTTTAATTAGGTCACAACCTAAGTTCCCTCTAAGCTGCGCGGCAGCCTTCTTAGCACCGCACAGACATTCAGGGAACCAGTTTGACAAAAAACTCTTGTTGTTTTGTTGTTTGTTTGTCAGTCCATTACTCTTTTCTCTTAACTCCTGCTATTGTTGCCATCGGAATACAGGAGTTTCACATTCCCCATCTGTGAATGTAGACCCCAGTCCTGCATATATTTGTGTGTGTGCTTAACTTTAAGCACCTAAATAACTCCATTCATACTTGAAGTTAAGCATGTACACATGTGCATTCAGGATTGGAGGTATAATGTGTATGCTGCAATAACTCCTTAATAGTACAATATGTACTTAGAACAGACTAAGTTCTGAGTACTTAATCTCAGGGCCTGATCAACTCCTAACAAAGTCAATGGAAAGACAGCAGTTTGATTATACCCTTAACATTTATGAAAGAAAATTGTGTGTATTTTCTGTAAACTAGCACAGATTCTCCTAAGGCACTGATTCAGGAAAGTACTTAAGCTTGTTCTTTAGTCACCCTTATTCAGGATAATATTTAAGCACATGTTTAACTTTAAGCACGTATTTTATTTCCATTAACTTCAATGGGACATAAGTATATACTTAGTGCTGGGCTGAATCAGGGTCTAAATGAATTTGGTATTAAACACCCTTGTTTATTTAAGGAAATAAACAAGTTATGGGAATATATGAAAAAATCATAACTAGAAATATTTTACTTTTCTATCACACCTCTCTACCCACATATCTGTCATTTAAAATACCTTTCTCTGTTTTGTAGGATTGCTGAAAAGGCTTACAACGCTAAAAGTAGATGACAATCAGCTTACAGTACTGCCCAATGCAATTGGAAAGTAAGTAGAAGAAACCTGCCTTGCTTTGCCATATGCATATTGTTTGAAAAATACAAAAGTAAGATAACCTACTGAAATGAGAACTAATTTAAGAATATGGGCCTAACTCTCATCCTATGTATGTAGTCAATGGAGTTGTGTTAGTGTATATAATCAGAAAATCACATGCCATTATCTGTTGTGTTTTCCATATACAAAGAGCAAAGATATATTTTCAGTCTAAATTATTTGTAGTTCAGATCAATAGAGCAACAAAACCAGAAAGAAAAAAAGTAAAGTCTTCTCTCAAGAAGTGTGTGTCTCTTCGGTGATGGCCTCCACTGAATTTTGAGAACAAAATGGCTGCCAAACTTTACACACACAAACATTGCTTATAATTTTTAAAGGAGTGGAACATATTGCATAAAACAAAAGGAATGACAGTTTCATAGGTACATATTGCACAATGTGGATAATACTGTGTAAATAATCTCATAACAGTATTCTACAATAACTCCTTAACTCCGTAGTTGTATGAGAAGTTATTTGGGTCTTGATACAATATGGTCTGTCAGTTGTACTGGAGTTCATAGTGCTTTTTGATTTAGTCTTGGGTTTATTGTGGAGTTAAAGCTCAAATTCATTACAAAATTCAAGACAGATGTAAACCTTTCTCTAAAAGGGTGAAAAGATCTACCTACTTTTCAAATAGACCGCTATTATGTGTGTCACAAATATAAAGGGAAGGGTAACCACCTTTCTGTATACATAACTATAAAATCCCCACGTCAGTATCCTAGAGTTCAGAGTGGAGAAGGAACCTTGACATGCTGGCAGAGTGGTGGGATCAATCTGAGATTTTTTTGGGATCATTTTGAACCAGAAGTACAGTGGGATTTTAAAAGGACATTTTTTTTCCCTTTGGGCTGCTTGAAAGCAAGTTTTAAGCTGAAAGCAGTTAAAGGTTTTCTTTGTCTCTGCCTGGGGGCCAGAGCAGCAGGCATAACAAAAGGGATCTTTCTTTTTGAGCTGGAGTTTTCTCTACCTAAAGGCAGGGTAGTTAACCTCCTGCAGGGAAATTCACAAGTTTTTCACAGACCTGAAGAGGTGTTTTTTTTTTTTTAAGCTAAGAGCAACTAGAGGGTTTTTCTGTCTATTTGCCTGGAGACAAAGGATTTTCTGTAGGCTGAGAATAGCTATCAGAGAACATAGGTATCACATTACAGCACAAAAATTTTACAAGCCAGGTTTGTTTTGTTTTGTTTTGTTGTTTTCTTTCTAACTCTCGGGTGTAAAGTTAGTTAAAAACAGAGAGGCTAACATGACAGAAACCAAGGCATAACACAAACTGGAGTTAACCAGACTGGAGGCAGCGAAAGAGGCAGAAACAGCCCTAGAGGCTGCCCACAGGAGAGAAATGGAGGTAAAGGAAAAAGAATGGAAGCATTCTGAGGAGGAAAAAGAGGCTGCCCACAGGAGAACTATGGAGGTAAAGGAAAAAGAATGGAAGCATGCTAAGGAGGAAAAGGAAAAATAGAGGAAGCATGCTGAGGAGGAAAAGGAAAAAGAGAGGAAGCATGCACTGGAGATGGAGAAGACAAAGGCTCAGCAGAATATACCAACAAACCCTAGCAATCCTTCTCCAGGTACCACTTCCCATCCCAGAAAGTTCCCCACCTACAAGGCAGGCGATGATACCGAGGCCTTCTTAGAAAACTTTGAAAGGGCCTGCCTTGGGTACCGCATCTCTACAGACCAATACATGATAGAGCTGAGGCCGCAGCTCAGTGGACCCTTAGCCGAGGTGGCGGCTGAAATGCCAAAGGAACACATGAACAAGTATGAACTGTTTAAAACCAAGGCGAGAGTCAGAATGGGGCTAACACCCGAGCATTCCCGTCGGCAGTTCAGAGCCCTAAGGTGGAAACCAGATGTGTCATTTACCCGGCATGCCTACCACATTGTGAAACATTGGGATGCCTGGATATCAGGATCAAGTGTTAAATCTCCAGAAGAGTTGCCCTTCCTAATGCAAATGGAGCAGTTCTTAGAGGGTGTTCCTGAGGAAATAGAAAGATACATCCTAGATGGGAAGCTCACAACTGTAACCGAGGTGGGGGAGATTGGAGCCAAATGGGTGGAGGTGGCAGAAAAGAAAAAAACTAATAGCAGTTAGGGTGAATATCAGAAGAGGCAAACCGGAACAAAAGGGGTAGAGGGAGGAGAGAGGAACAATCCTGATCGCAGTTGGAGCAGAGACCAGAAGGGACAACCTCCGACCTCACCCTACTACCGGGGACAGCCCAAAGCCCCAACTACACACCAAGGAACACTCCAGACACCTTATCATCCTGCCACACCATTCTCCACCAATACACCTCGCCCCAGTGACCCGTCAGCTGGACGATGTTTTAAATGTAACAAGACGGGGCATATAAAGGCCAACTGCCCCAAGAACCCCAACAGATTACAGTTTATTGCCCCGGAATCACACCAGAGGTCCTCAGGCCCAGATGCCTTCCAGATACCCTCGGAGTGGAGGGAAACTGTGAGTGTGGGCAGGAAGAAGGTCACCGCGTGGAGGGACACTGGAGCACAAGTGTCGGCTATCCATGCTTCCTTAGTGGACCCCAATTTAATCGACACAGAGATCCAAGTGATGATTCAACCCTTCAAGTCAAACTCTTTTGACTAGCCTACAGCCAAGTTGCTGGTCCAGGACAAGAGCTGGTCAGGAACATGGACTTTTGCAGTCTATGATGATTATCCCATCCCCATGCTGTTGGGGGAAGACTTGTCCAATCATGTGAAGCTAGCCAAGAGGGTGGGAATGGTCACCCGCAGCCAGGCTAAGCAAGCCGTCCCACCTAGCTCTGTTCTGGAAACTTCTACCAGGACCCGGTCAGAGGTGATGAACCCGGACCCCACGCCAACGTCTGCAACAGCAGTAGTGGATAGAGTCCCAGAGACCCAGACAGAGCCAGTCCCAGAACCGGAACCGGCAGCAGCCGATAACCCTACACAAAAGGCTCAGCCGGAACCTGAACCCCAACATAGTGCACCAGCAGAGAGCTGTTCACAGTCAGCGGAAACAGCCCTATCACCTGCATTGCTTCCAGGGGGACCAAGCCTAGGTCCACAATCCAATGAGGAATCGATGTCTCCAGCATCAAGAGAACAGTTCGAGACCGAATAGGAAGCAGATGAAAGCCTCCGGAGAGCTTAGATGGCCGTATGGAGCAAGCCGATCCAGGTTTGTTGTAGAAAGAGGACTTTTATACAAGGAAACTCTTTCTGTTGGACACCAGGAAGACTGAAATCCTCAGAGACAGTTGGTAGTTCCAACTAAGTACCAGGTAAAGCTCTTCAGCTTAGCCCACGATCATCCTAGTGGCAATGCTGGGGTGAACAGGACCAAAGACCATTTGGGGAGGTCATTCCACTGGGAGGGAATGGGCAAGGATGTTTCTATCTACGTCCGGTCTTGTGAGGTATGCCAAAGAGTGGGAAGACCCCAAGACCAGGTCAAAGCCCCTCTCCAGCCACTCCCCATCATTAAGGTTCCATTTCAGCAAGTAGCTGTGGATATTCTGGGTCCTTTTCCAAAAAAGACACCCAGAGGAAAGCAGTACATCCTGACTTCCATGGATTTTGCCACCCGATGGCCGGAAGCAGTAGCTCTAAGCAACACCAGGGCTAAAAGTGTGTGCCAGGCACTAACAGACATTTTTGCCAGGGTAGGTTGGCCCTCCAACATCCTCACATATGCAGGAACTAATTTCCTGGCAGGAACTATGGAAAGCCTTTGGGAAGCTCATGGGTGAATCACTTGGTTGCCACCCCTTACCATCATCAAACAAATGGCCTGGTGGGGAAATTTAATGGAACTTTGGGGGCCATGATACATAAATTCGTAAATGAGCACTCCAGTGATTGGGACCTAGTGTTGCAGCAGTTGCTCTTTGCCTACAGAGCTGTATCACATCCCAGTTTAGGGTTTTCACCATCTGAACTTGTATATGGCCGCGAGGTTAAGGGGCCATTACAGTTGGTGAAGCAGCAATGGGAGGGGTTTACACCTTCTCCAGGAACTAACATTCTGGACTTTGTAACCAACCTACAAAACACCCTCCGAACCTCTTTAGCCCTTGCTAAAGAAAACCTACAAGATGCTCAAAAAGAGCAAAAAGCCTGGTATGATAAACAAGCCAGAGAGTGTTCTTTTAAAGTGGGGACCAGGTCATGGTCTTGAAGGCGCTCCAGGCCCATAAAATGGAAGTGTCGTGGGAAGGGCCATTCACGGTCCAGGAGCACCTGGGAGCAGTTCATTATCTCCTAGCATTCCCCACCTCCAACCGAAAGCCTAAGGTGTACCATATTAATTCTCTAAAGCCCTTTTATTCCAGAGAATTAAAGGTTTGTCACTTTACAGCCCAGGGAGGAGATGACGCTGAGTGGCCTGAAGGTGTCGACTACGAAGGGAAAAGTGATGGTGGCGTGGAAGAGGTGAACCTCTCCATGATCCTTGGGCGTATGCAGCGACAGCAGATCAAGGAGCTGTGCACTAGCTACGCGCCAACGTTCTCAGCCACCCCAGGACTGACTGAATGGACATACCACTCCATTGACACAGGCAATGCTCACCCAATTAAAGCCCAACCTTACCGGGTGTCTCCTCAAGCTAAAACTGCTATAGAACGGGAGATCCAGGATATGCTACAGATGGGTGTAATCCGCCCCTCAGGCAGTGCATGGGCATCTCCAGTGGTTCTAGTTCCCAAACCAGATGGGGAGATACGTTTTTGCATGGACTACCGTAAGCTAAATGCTGTGACTCGCCCAGACAACCATCCAATGCCACGCACAGATGAACTATTGGAGAAACTGGGACGGGCCCAGTTCATCTCTACCTTGGACTTAACTAAAGGGTACTGGCAGGTACCGCTAGATGAATCCGCCAAGGAAATGTCAGCCTTCATCACACATGTCGGGCTGTAAGAATTTAATGTGCTCCCTTTCAGGCTGCGGAATGCACCCACCACCTTCCAAAGACTTGTAGATGGTCTCCTAGTGGGATTGGGAGAATATGCAGTCGCCTACCTTGACGATGTAGCCATATTTTCGGATTCCTGGGCAGAACACCTGGAACATCTACAAAAAGTCTTCGACTGCATTAGGGAGGCAGGACTAACTGTTAAGGCTAAGAAGTGTCAAATAGGCCTCAACAGAGTGACTTACTTTGGACACCAGGTGGGTCAAGGAACTATCAACCCCCTACAGGCCAAAGTGGATGCTATCCAAAAGTGGCCTGTCCCAAAGTCAAAGAAACAGGTCCAATCCTTCTTAGGCTTGGCCGGATATCACAGGCGATTTGTACTGCAATACAGCCAAATCGCCGCCCCACTGAGAGACCTAACCAAAAAGAAACAGCCAAATGCCGTTCAGTGGACCGAAGAGTGTCAGAAGGTCTTTAACCAGCTTAAAGTGACACTCATGTCTGACCCTGTGCTAAGGGTCCCAGGCTTTGACAAACCGTTCCTAGTAACTACAGATGCGTCCCAGCATGGTGTGGGAGCAGTTTTAATGCAGGAAGGACCGGATCAAGAATTCCATCCTGTAGCGTTTCTCAGCAAGAAGTTGTCTGAGAGGGAAAGCAACTGGTCAGTCAGTGAAAAAGAATGTTACGCCATTGTCTACGCTCTGGAAAAGCTATGCCCATACGTTTGGGGACGGCATTTCCATCTGCAAACTGACCATGCTGTGCTACAGTGGCTTCATACTGCCACAGGAAATAACAAAAAACATATTCGGTGGAGTTTAGCTCTCCAAGATTTTGATTTCGACATCCAACACATCTCAGGAACTTCTAACAAAGTGGCAGATGCACTCTCCCGTGAAAGTTTCCCAGAATCAACTGGTTAAAATCTTCCTTGAGATGTGGAAAATATTGTTAGTCTTTATACACTTGGTAGTATATTTAGAGGTGCATGTGTCTTATTTACTCTGTTTTCTCTTAGAGCTCCAGGAAGAAATCACAGCCAGCGTTTCACCCTATCTGTGATTTTGGTGGGGGGGGGGGGCGTGTCATAAATATAAATGGAAGGGTAACCACCTTTCTGTATACAGAACTATAAAATCCCTCCTGGCCAGAGGCAAAACCCTTTCACCTGTGAAGGGTTAAGAAGCTAAGATAACCTCGCTGGCACCTGACCAAAATGACCAATGAGGAGACAAGATACTTTCAAAGCTGGAGCGGGGGAAACAAAGGGTCTGTCTATCTGTGTGATGCTTTTGCCGGGACCAGGTCAGGAATGCAGGTCAGAGCTTCTGTTAAGTTAGTAAGTAATCTAGCTAGAAATGCGTTAGATTTCCTTTTGTTAAATGGCTGGTAAAATAGGTTGTGCTGAATGGAATGTATATTCCTGTTTTTGTGTCTTTTTGTAACTTAAGGTTTTGCCTAGAGGGATTCTCTATGTTTTGAATCTGATTACCTTGTAAGGTATTTACCATCCTGATTTTACAGAGGTGATTCTTTTACTTTTTCTTTAATTAAAATTCTTCTTTTAAGAACTTCATTGTTCTTAAGATCCAAGGGTTTGGGTCTGTGTTCACTTAGTAATTGGTGAGGATTTTTATTAAACCTTCCCCAGGAAAGGGGGTATAAGGCTTGGGGAAATATTTTGGGGGGAAGATGTCTCCAAGTGGGCTCTTTCCCTGTTCTTTGTTTAACACACTTGGTGGTGGCAGCATAGGGTTCAAGGACAAGGCAAAGTTTGTACCTTGAGGAAGTTTTTAACCTAAGCTGGTAAGAATAAGCTTAGGGGATCTTTCATGCAGGTCCCCACATCTGTACCCTAGAGTTCAGAGTGGGGAAGGAACCTTGACAATATGCATTCTTTTTTTATAGAAAACTGATATAGAGCTGACACTTCTGTGTTAAAAGTATTTTTCCCCTCTACCGTTTTTACTGCTGCAATGTGGATCAAATGAATGCTTGTAGGAATTTTTAGAATATACTGTATTGTCTGCTAGAATTTAATACCACATCTGCATGCAGTAGGATTTTTAAAGAACGAGTTTGTTCAAGCAATACAGTTTTTCAGGATATGAATAGTGTGTCTTGTGTAAGAGAGCCTGACAATGTGCTCTACCTATACAATTTTAAAAAATTAACATAAAACAGTTAGTATTTTGCTAAATCATATTCCTTTTGAAATTATCTGTTTTTTAAACATTTTCCATATGTTTAACCTGAGTTTAATAAGCAGTAGTGAAAACAAACAGGTACCTAAATTATGGAGTTCATTCAGATGCTTGCTTTGGTGGAGATTTTATTTTATTTTTATCTTTGTTTTTAGGTAGGTATTTATGGTAAGTATAGTGATTGTATACCAATCATATGAAATGTGATATTTGAATATTTTTATATTATAGCATTTTAATTTACATAAAGGTGACCAGAGCTTGGACTGGGCATTTATTTAAAAGCTCTAAATCCAAATACGTTCTTGTTGATAGAACATAGATTTTTTTTCTGATTCATTAGATACAGAACTGCTGCACACCAGAATGAAGTTAGAGAACCTCTGTACAAATAGCAAAATGTTGCAAGTGGATCTCACTTGTGAGCCACAGGAAACTCACTCTGTAGCTTAGTATGGTGGGCAGAGCATTCCAACACTCCTCACTCTGGTAAAGCCCTCTTCAGCAAACCCTGCTTTACTTCAGGCAGTGTTCTTAGGTCTGCTCTATCCTGAAGACTTCATTATAAAGCTGTCTTGAATAGCTCATTATACGTCTCCAAAAATACATAGATTTAAGTTGACAGGTTTCAGAGTAGCAGCCGTGTTAGTCTGTATCCGCAAAAAGAACAGGAAGCTTATGCTCAAATAAATTTGTTAGTCTCTAAGGTGCCACAAGTACTCCTGTTCTTTTTATAGATTTAAGTGTATTCTGACTCAATACCAAATATGTTAAGGCCCGTAGAACTGCTTTAGTCTCTACTCTGTATAATTAGAGCTTTAACAAGTACCCACTCTAGCCTGTATTTGTTTTTTGCAGGATCTTTCAAAAATAACTTAATTAACTGTTGGTATGACATTTAAAAAAATTCTAAATTCTGCAGCATTACAACAGTAAGCAATGAAAGCTGAATTTTGGCTTGAAATAGCTTACCTGATGGAGGGTCACTGGATTTATGTGATGTGCATTGGTGTATAGCAATAGAAGGTTTCATGAATCCTATGAGACAGTCTATATAGCAGTAATATTTAAAGCCAGGTAGATCTGAAGATGATAGAAATTATATTGGACACTATCCAGATGGTTCATGCACTAGTTGGCACTTTGGTGGCTTTTTGCAGTGTGCATTTTTTAAAAAAGAATCCTGTCATTAAGATATTATCTCAGTGATTGAATTGTTCAGAATTGAAAGGAATCCTCTGGTCTTTTGCCAACTTTCTGTTAAATATAGTTTCTCAAGAAGCCTTAATTAGGTCTCAAAAGAGAGATACTGCAGCTCTAAGAGGTGGATTTGCAGAACACTAGGGTAGACAGCTAATACTGCTATATCATTTTTGAATGATTGTGCTTGTTAAATTTAGGGGCCTGGCAGTATTAGAGGTGAAGTAATTTTCTTCCATAGAATGAGCATTGTACCTATAACTTCAATCTGTGCTTCCTTTTTCTGACTCATTCATTATTTTAGACAGTTTCCTGCTGGGTCTTTCTCAAAAAGTGGTAGCCATGGTACCCACTGGAACATATTATTGTAATATAAAAATCAACAATGAGAAGGCGAGAACTGACTCTCTCTGGAGTCGGATGTTATAATGACATAGAGAGCAGTCTGTCACCTGTTTGATAATTGCCTTAATAGGACTGCCACAAAGCAGTTGGTGCCAAAAAGGTGGTGGTGGTGGTGGTTAGTCACTATCAGCCTAGACTCAAAGAGATATTTAGGGTTCAGCTCTGTGAGATGCTGAACAGTGTAGCCCCAATCCAAACATTTAAACATGTGTTTAACATTAAGAACTCTGAATAGTCTCAATGGTTTCCCATTGCTTAAGTGCTTTGCTGGATTGAGCCCATAGAGAGAAAAATCACTCATCTCTAGAGATGTGTGTCATTCATGACCCGGAGATATTATTTGCACACGTGCTGGCTGAAAATGACACGAGAGCAGAAAACTAACTAACTTGTCAGATGGGAAGGATGGTATCAGAGTGGCTGGCCCTTTATGGAGAGTTAGAGGGAGACAGGGAGATGAGGCTAGGTTGGGTCTCCAATCTTGTTTCACTACTTCTTCCTGGGTGGCTCTGTCAGTCAGAGCTGCTGTATCTTGTTTACTGAGTCTGGTTCCCTTTCTCCACCCAGGATGGCAAAATATATCTGCAGTAGTGACCTAGAGTTGGGACTTTCTAGAATGGAACTAAGTGGTACTGTGCTAAAGAAGCAATTGGGTAGAGTGTTTCCAATTTCAGGAAACACTGTTTTTAGCAGGTCTCAGTTCACATACACAATATGGTGGAAATACTTGAGCAAAGGAAAACTTTTGTATTTTGTAGCACATGCACTGCACTGTTGAATGCAAACTATTGTAAGAAAGTATTCTGATGTAACTCATGTAATGAATATCATTTGAGTGACTTCCAGAATGCATGTCATATAAATCCTGGCAATTACTACAACAAACATAAGTACATGGAACAGCTACCTTGTTCACTGTTGTTCTTATCACAAAATCAAACAAATTGATGATTGCTTATCAACAAAGTTGTTGTGTTATTATATGATGAGACCCAAACTGCACTTCTGGCACACCCAAAAGACACACTGATTGCAGGGAGCATTTTTGGTGTGCAAAAAATGTAGATTCAGGCCTGATACCTACCTTCCTTAATGCAAATTACACGTCAATGTGAGGTAATTTTTAAAAATATCCTGGTGATATTCAGTACCAAATCATCACCACTCTCCTAGTATTCTTTGGTGCTTTAAACAATATATATTTTTTAAAAAATGATAGGTGAAGTCAAGAAAATACTTGAGGAAAAATGCATCTGTCGGAAAGATTGGAAAGCATTAATTTCCCTTCATTTATCTCATCTGTAGCTATCCTTCTGGTGGATCTACACAGTCAAAGTGAAGTAGGAAAAACTGTAACAAGTGAAAGAGGGGGAAACAATGCAGAAAAGTAATAACTAAATCATGGTGTGAGAGGGCTTCTTTAAGTTACAGGCTTCTTCCAGCATCTAGTATCTTATCAGGTGATATTTTGTTATCCAGTCCATCCTTCCCCAACTTTGGGATGATTGATCAAATATGTGGTTAAAATGACATAATGAAACCGAGGACTTCTTAAGGTGTGGGTTACTTTTCTCTCAAGTAGAGTATGTGTTGGGCATAGCCCCATGGCTTCCAGGGGACACAGCAGACCCATAAAGGTCCATTGCCTTCATACTCTACACATCCAGGGAGAATATGAGTGGAGCCTCAGTGAGTGATGAGGTTATTGGAACCCTAACTAAATTCATATGATAAGCTGCTGTGGCCAAACTCTGAACAATGAAAATTAAACTTCTGAATTACACATCTGTTTTACCCTGTTGTCAAGTATCACTTTGACTGTGTTCCCTCTGTTATCATAAACTTCATTCCTGATTGTTAACAAGAGGGAAAGAGGTTGAAAATGTGTATGTCAGATGGTACCTTTTAACTAAAATTACATTGCTTATTAAGGTTTCAGTGGCACCCCTTGTGTGGCTCTTGAAATTTACTGTTTGCAGGATAGTGTTTGTAATATTCCCAATTTCTAGGTCTAAGTAGGGACAGGGGAGTTGTGCTAAATCAGCACATCACCTGGCAGACCCTAGCTGGTTGTGGGCAGCTTCCAAGATGGCATCCTTTCCACTATACTTTCTACTATAAGGGTCCTTTATCAGGTCTATGCCTATTCCTGCAAGGAAAGACCTTGAATGAACTAGGCCAACATGTTTGAGTATTACCTTTGCAAAATATTGCTCTTTGTCTGGTTTGAAGGACAGGTTGACAGATACAAAACTTGTAACAAAATAGCTGGCAAAGCTTTCAGCTGTTCTCCTCACAATTCACTTAATTAATCACCCTATGGCTCATGGAAGGGTGATGTGCTTCAGTCCTTCAACCTATTGAGGTCAGGTAGTTACAGGAAAGTGCTGAAAACCAGTTGGGCCCTGGGTGTAGATTAGCTGCTGCAGGCATTACATTTCTCAGAGTCTGAAGGCTGGAAGAGTTTTTTAAATAATTTAGTTGGGTAAAAATAATTTCAAAGAAATATTGAAAGGTCCAGATCTGCAACCGTTGCTCACTTATAACTGTCATTGACTTTAGTTTTATGATTGTACCCATGAGTGTGAGCACTGTTCACCTGAGTGAAGGTCACATTCTTAGACCTCACTTTTCTCTTATTTATATTTTAAATCTTAAATCTCTTACACTACAATCATAGCTAGATTGACATGGGTGAGGCACCTCTGAAGCATGCAAGTGGGGATTCTCATCTCAACTACAGCCTTTTACATTGCTATGTGCTTTTAGAGGTGCAGCACAACAATGATACAGGGCAGATATTGAGATAATTTACTTTTTCATAAAGGGAGCATGTTAGTATTTAGTACAGTTTTGTATTAAAGACTTGGCATGAAAACCTTGAAGTACTTGAAGTTCAATAGCCAAATACTCTTAAAATGACTTATTTCTGTTTGCTTTTGTATTAATTTTTGCTATACAATTGGCTATTCCATATTGTGTTTCAAAACAATCTCAGAAGATAATCTGTCAAAATTTGAAAGATAAGCATACTTACAAAGAATACATCTTCTGCTTTAATGGCTAATTATAACAGGCTTTGTTGAATCTGGATCAGTGTTTGGCTCTCTCCACTAACCAGCTTTTTGTATCAGAGTTTGTGTCAGTGACATCAGCTGAAACTTTTTTCAGTAGAGTATAAAGGTACTTTCTTCTCACCAAACAGTTTTTTTCCGCCTATCATCTTTTTTTGTGCATATGTCCAGTGCCTAGCACACTGGGTCCGTGATCCTTGACAGATGCCTCTAGTCTAGGCATTTCTACACGACAAATAATAAATAACAATAATAATATATAGGACAGAATGGTATCCCTTAAAAATACCTAGCTAGTTTTGCCTTAGATAAATAGATAGGATTACCTCAGTATTACCAATACTTAACTATACTTAGGTGTATATGGTTATTTATATTTTCAACCTTTTGTTCTGTGAGAATCTGAATAATTAATGTTACTTTTTCAGTAT
Organism: Eretmochelys imbricata; assembly: GCF_965152235.1. NCBI lineage: Eukaryota > Metazoa > Chordata > Testudines > Cheloniidae > Eretmochelys > Eretmochelys imbricata. The sequence continues at coordinate 87,578,142 of NC_135579.1, read as the reverse complement.
ATGATTTGCAAATGTAGTAATCTGACACTATAAACTTGCAGAGATTTGAAACTGTTCATTTGTGTTGTCTTACTTTTTCAAAAAGTCTAACAACGTGTTTAAAATTTCAGTTTATCTCTATTAGAAGAATTTGACTGCAGCTGTAATGAACTGGAGTCCCTACCTTCTACCATTGGTTACCTTCATAGCCTGCGAACATTAGCTGTGGATGAGAACTTCCTGTCTGAATTGCCTAGAGAAGTGAGAAACTGATTCTGTTTTTAAATTATTAATTAGTATGTTTTACATGAAGGGCCTAACCTTACAGTCTTTACTCAGACAAAACACCCACTGAAGTTATGGCAGGTGTATGGAAGTTTTCCCTCAGCAGAATGGGGTCATAAATGATCCAGATGGAAGGCCAAGTCCTATTTGCCTTAATCACTTGTTCCATTGGAACAGGTAATATCACTCACATGAGCAAGACAAGCAGGATTTGACCCTGTTTGTTTTTCTCATGTGTTACTAATGCTTGTATGTAGTGTTGTTGTAGCTGGGTTGGTTCCAGGATATTAGAGAGACAAGGTGGGTGAGTGAACATCTTTTATTAGACCAACTTCTGGGGGTGAGAGAGACAAGCTTTTGAGTTTACACAGAGTTCTGCTTCAGCTCACCTCCATATTAACTGAAAAAGAGTTCTGTGTAAGCTCAAAACCTTGTCTCTCAACAACAGAAGTTGGTCCGATAAAAGATGTTATCTTACCCACCTTGTCTCTCTTACATTTTGTTTGTCATTTTACATTGTAAACCGAGGGCTTATGCCCTTGACTGTTAATGTCAATATCAATGTAAAATAGGGAGACTAGAATTGGAAATGAGTATTTCATTAATGAACACATTGTGATAAGAGAAAGCATTTTAATCAAACTATGTGAAGAAATGTGATGTGTATACATACATCTTAATATAGCAGGAAGTTATTGATAGCAAATAGGTTAAATTATAACTTTAAAAGCCAAGTAAAGGACCTGATTCTACTCCCACTGAAGTCATTTGGGCTCAAAGTATTATCTCAGAAGTACACAATAAGTAGTCATTGTCTCGTTCATTAATTTTAAAGACATAATTAGGCCACCTTCTCAGATAAGGAGAATTAGTGGTGAGAAACTTTGGCAAAGCGAGAATCCTAACTTCTTGTCTTTTATGCCCATAGATTGGAAGCTGTAAGAACGTAACAGTTATGTCCCTGCGCTCTAACAAGCTAGAATTTCTTCCTGATGAGATTGGTCAGATGCAGAAGTTGAGAGTGTTAAATCTGAGTGATAACAGGTATACTTTGCATAATTTAATCATCACACCCTACAAGTGTTTTGCTGAACAAGGATTTTAAATATTCAAAGTTTATGGCTGCTGAGGTGGTGTTCTTTCATCATTAAGCACCCTGTCTTGGTCCCATTGAACTCCATATCAAAACTACATTGCGGCCAATGGATTCACAAAAGTAAAATCCTGATACCACTCGTGTCTCCTACTATTATCATGTGAAAATGTGACCACTTATGTTCATGAAGGTTTTGCTTCATGAAAAAGTTTATGTAAGCCGTATGATGGTATATATTATGATCTTGATTAAAAGATGGTCACATACTGGTGTATGGTAGGTCTTTAGGTGCAAGCACAATAGCATGTAAACATCAAGGGGGAAATCCTGGCTCCATTGAAGTCAATGGCAAAACACCAAAAATAAGGCATTTTAATATGACCACATGTAAATGTATACATCTAGGAACAAAGAATGCATAGTATACTTAGTCTCCCAACCTATATCCTGGGAAGCAGGAACTCTGAAAAAGACTTGCATTCCTTGTAAGTATGAACAGGGGAATATCAAGTAGGACTAGAGAGATTATATTATCTTTGTATTTGGCTCTGGTGTGACTGCTAATACAATATTGTGCCAGTTCTTGTGGCCACAATTCAAGAAGGATGTTGATAAATCAGTGAGGATTCAGAGAAGAGTCACAGGAATGATTAAAGGATAGGAAAACATGCCTTCTAGTGACAGACTCCAGGAAAACAGACTTCTAGTGACTAAACTCAATTGGTTTAGCTTAACCAAGTGAAGGTTAAGGGGTGACTTTATAGACAAATCAAATATATACATGGGGAACAAAACTTTGATGATGGGCTTTTCAATTTAAAAGACAAAGGTATAACAAGATCCAGTAGCTGGAAGTTGAGCTAGACAAATTCATACTAAAAATAATGTGCACATTTTTAATGGTGCGGATAATTAACCACTGGAACAATTTGCCAGGGTTTGTGGTGGATTTTCCATTACTGGACATCTTAAAATCAAGATTGGATTTTGAAAAAAGTGTGCTCTAGTTCAAACAGAATTATTTCAGGGAAGTCCTATCGCCTGTGTTATACACATGATCAGATTAGAAGATAACAGTCTCTTTTGACTTTATAATCTATTAATCTAAGGCCAAACCCTTTTCTTCACATACCTAGTCCCATTGACGTAAATATGGCTATTTGCATGAATGAGATGAGAATTATTTGACTCCACATATAAACATTGGGAAAGACCGTTTTATCAAAAAAATTCATTTATACACGTACTTCAAGAATAACTTAGATATGACCCTTTTCAGCAAAATAAAAAGAGATACAGGTTTGTTCAGTAGTGTGGCACATGGTACATGGAGCCAATACTGTCACCAATGATTATCTTCTGAAATCAGTCAGAATTTTGGGAAGGACTTTGCACATCTATGATTGGGGGCCATTAACAGAAATTAGTTCACCAACACATTATAAATCCTTAACACAGAAATATCCTATGGTACACTTGATAACAATTATCCACTCCCTGGAACATTTTCTTAAAGTCAGTTAGATGTCATAGGACCTGATTTTTTGCTCTGACAGCAGGAAATATCTGGAATAACTTCACTGAAGTCAAGGTAGTTACACCAGTGTAAACCTGGTATGAGAGCAGAATCAGGCTCATAATGGGATGATAGAACTAGTTCAGAGAAATTAGGAGCTAGGGCAAACTTAGATCTTTTCTGAGATTTGAAAAACTGTGGTGTGCGTTTATTGCTTTTTTGTTTTTTTAAATTTTCACATCTTGGTGGTCACTGATTTCAGCAGTAACTAATGTGGAATTACTGAAATACTGTGAACAACACTTTTTTATCATGGCACTTCGAACTTGGGTGAAATTAAGAATTACTGAAAAATCCTGATCTCACACGATTTCCAGACCAAACTGTTAGGATAAATTTCAGATAAGTATTCTGATGTTCTGGTTCTTAGCCAAAACTTAGACTTACAGATTTTCTCCATCACTAATCATGACATTATGTAAAATATTAATCATATGTAAAAGTATTGTTGGCATCCTTCCATTATCATACAAACAAGTAACACATGCTTAGTTCTATATTCTTATTGTGAAAAATCATCATCTTCCCAGATGTTGAGTCACAAACAGCAATCATCCCTGTTCTATGGGCCTGACTGCTGAAGCCTTCCTTGTGATACTTCCTTTGTCAAATAGGACACAACACTCAGTAGTTTTAATTCTCACTCTTTTTTAGATCCATTGGTCATTATTTGGGTACTTATTTGGGTACTCACCAAATTATTATTTGTGTACTCACCAAAAATAAGTACAGAGATTTATGAATTTAGAAAATGGTCCCGGATGTATTAAGAGCTCTACAGGGTTTAACTTGTCTTACAATAGAATGCTCCAGCTAATATTCCGTATAAAATGTTTCATATACTATGAGGTTAGCGTCTTTGGGGAAGAAGTATAAACAAAGTTTGGAGAAATGTAAGTATAGGGTTTGTTGTTTGTGTTTGTTTATTTGGAACATGGTAAAATCTGAATCCAGTATTGAACACACAATATTCAGTGGGTGATCCTGCTGAACAAAAGAGAAATGGCCCATCAAGAAAGAAAAATTCAGGCTGTTTCTGTCCACAGACTTAGAATAAAATGCCAAAATGAACATTTCCCTCCCCCCCCTAGAAAATATTTTTTTGCCCTCATTGCATGCTGTATTCCATTTAGTACTGTTTACATTATTAGAGGACCGTTATACAAGGCACTGGTGAGACCTCATCTGGAATATTGTGTGCAGTTCTGGTCTCCCATGTTTAAGAAGGATGAATTCAAACTGGAACATGTACGGAGAAGGGCTACTAGGATGATCCGAGGAATGGAAAACCTGTCTTATGAAAGGAAACTCAAAGAGCTTGGCTTGTTTAGCCTAACCAAAAGAAGGCTGAGGGGAGATATGATTGCTCTCTATAAATATATCAGAGAGATAAATACCAGGGAGGGAGAGGAATTATTTAAGCTCAGTACCAAAGTGGACACAAGAACAAATGGATATAAACTGGCCACCAGGAAGTTTAGACTTGAAATTAGATGAAGGTTTATAACCATCAGAGGAGTGAAGTTCTGGAACAGCCTTCCAAGGAGAGCAGTGGGGGCAAAAGACATATCTGGCTTCAAGACTAAACTTGATAAGTTTATGGAGCAGATGGTATGATGGGATAGCCTAATTTTGGCAATTAATTGATCTTTGACTATTGGTGGTATATATGCCCAATGGCCTCTGATGGGATGTTAGATGGGGTGGAATCTGACTTACTACAGAGAATTCTTTCCTGGGTGTCTGGCTGGTGAGTCTTGCCCACATGATCAGGGTTTAGCTGATCGCCATATTTGGGGTCGGGAGGGAATTTTCCTTCAGGGCAGATTGGCAGAGGCCCTGGGGGTGTTTCACCTTCCTCTGCAGCGTGGGGCATGGGTCACTTGCTGGAGGATTCTCTGCACCTTGAAGTCTTTAAACCACAATTTAAGGACTTCAATAACTCAGACATAGGTTAGGGGTTTGTTACAGGAGTGGGTGGGTGAGATACTGTGGCTTGCTTTGTGCAGGCAGTCAGACTAGACAATCATAAATGGTCCCTTCTGACCTTAAAGTTTATAATTCTAGGATGCCCAGGGACATTTTCCATATTTTGGAAGACAAATGCATTATCAGAATTTGTCCTAGATTTTTTTAATTTTGCCATGCTAATTTGAATTAATTACTGAGGATTGCGAATGGGATATTATATGTTACAGATAAGGTATCAGTTCAGAACCAGCCATGCAGTGTAAGGAAATAAAGGCTAAACTACCCTTTTAATCCTAAAGGCAGACTCTCCAAGTCACAGAGGAGACACCTTCGTAGGCAAGAGTAGAGAAGGTGGCACAGCAGCTATCCACAGCTGATCTGTGAATAAATGAGGGAATACAATAAATTGACTAAAACCAAAAGAGACATTACTGCTTTCCCTGGACAAGATGTCAGTTATCTAGCTCCTAAAGTGTTACAGATTTTAAAATAACTTTACACTTAACACAGCTTGAGCTTTTAAAAATTGATCCAGGTTAAATCTATAGACCAACACAGACTCATTGTTGAAGTGATCTGGCTCATATTGTCAGAAAATATGGGTAGTACTGAACTGAAGCTAAAATAGCTTCCCAACTCTTTTCTAGACATAGGCAAATTTGATGTTAGTTGGCTCTTTATAGTACATCTCAGTTTATAACTAGAATGTAATCTAATAATAATGATAGTTAGGAATAGCTTCAAAGTCTTTATCTCAGCTTAGTCGCTGATATGTAATTTATGACAGGATATGGAATCATTTACTGACAGTTTGGGACCTAGGAATATATTTAGAAAGGTTTTTTTCCTTTTAAAGAACTTCAGGGGAAATTCTACTTTTCCTTATCTTCTGTCAGTCAGGAGAACACTTTTTAAATGAAAATTAAACATTAGAAAAGGGAACACATTGTTCCATACTTGTCAGGGCTGTTCACAAGTTACTGTAAATAGTGGTTTTATTGAATAGCCGGCTGGGGATTTAGCATGCTATCAAAGTATTGTTTCATGACTTCCTGTTTTTTATTTAAAATATTTCAATTTTTATATCTATCAATGTCTGCTGTGATTTTCACATTTATATATTGTTCTGTTTAATTAAATGAATGTGATAAACAGACAATCTGAATGGCACTAATATGCTGTTTTAAAAATTCAGTTATCACTTGTGTTAATCTCTTTAAAGAAGTTAGTTTTTCCAAGAGATTGTAATTTTAATTATTGGTGATTTAAAGCTTGTACTTAAATCGAAATCCTGTAGCTCAAACAAGGAAATAAGGTCAGCAGAAGGCTTTGAATGCATTGAAACTGGTATGATTCCTCTATTCAGAGTGGTAGAGAAGTGAAAGATGTGATGATCCCACACAGTACAAACCTGTGAACTCCAGCCTCCCTAACACCATGGGAAATGGCCACAGGAACTAGTGGGTGTGGAGCAATCACATGGGAGCCTGTGATTTCAGATTCCAACTCACTTCCACATCCCTGATAGCCACAGATGCTTATTTACTCAGGCCTAATGCATGCCAGGAAGAGATTTAGGCCCATAGTGGAAATGATTGCTTTGGTACCATGTGTTCTTCTTTGAGTGCTGTCCCTGTGGGTGCTCCACTCTAGGTGACGGTGCGGCCCGGCGCCGTTGATCGGAATCATAGAATCATAGAATATCCGGGTTGGAAGGGACCTCAGGAGGTCATCTAGTCCAACCCCCTGCTAAAAGCAGGACCAATCCCCAATTAAATCATACCAGCCAGGGCTTTGTCAAGCCTGACCTTAAAAACTTCTAAGGAAGGAGATTCCAGCACCTCCCTAAGTAACGCATTCCAGTGTTTCACCACCCTCCTAGTGAAAAAGTTTTTCCTAATATCAAACCTAAATCTCCCCCACTGCAACTTGAGACCATTACTCCTTGTTCTGTCATCTGCTACCACTGAGAACAGTCTAGAATCGGAGATCTTCAGTAGCAGTGCCTGGTCAGGACACATGCGCTCAGTTGGTATCTCCCATCTCGTTGGAATCTTCCTGAGCGCATGTGTCCCGCACACTCCTCAGTTCCTTCTCAACCGTCCTCGGCTGAAGACGGGACTCGGGGCAGTGCTCATCTCTTCCCTGGTCACTGTAGGAAATAAGTAGAAAAAAATAGAAATAGTTAGTTAACCATTTCCCAGTTCTCCCTTTCCTTTAGCATAGTTCTTTAGTTTAAAAAAAATTTTTTTTTCCTCAAGTTAGTTTCTTGTTGAGACGTCCCTGGCCCCTCATACTTTTGCTATGCCACCGTTGGCCAGGCGCTCACTCTGCATTAAAAGCCTTGCTGAGACACACGTCCCTGTGAAGTGTCTCCACTGCACCACTTTAAAAACTAGATCTTGTCATGACAGACTTGTGGCTAAAAATGCTTCTAGTTGAGAAAGCTCTGCAACTGCCTACAGAGAAGGGCAGTAAACCCTCTCCCTCATGCTCCCCTGCTAAGGCAGAACCGACCGGGAGCCTGGCTTCACGCTCGCAAGCATAGAGGCAAGAAGCTTTGCAGCTGCCTATGGAGAAGGGCAGTAAACCCTCTCCCTTCCCTCTCCACCTTCTCCCCCCCGGCACACAGCTTGCCCCCGCGCCAGCCCTGCCCGGCACACAGCTGAGTCCTGCTCCTGTCTCCAGAGCGTGGCACACAGCCCCCTCTGGCCCAGCTCACCCATGCCTCAGCCTGGCCGGCCCACAGGACCCTGCCCCCGACTCCAGAGCTTGGCATACAGCCTCCCCTCCCCCACCCCCTCCAGCCCAGCCAGCCATTCCACGCCGCCCCTCCCCCCAGAGCCTGGCAGACACGGTCCCCCCCTTTGAGCCCCCGTCACCAGCAGAGCCCCCTGGGCAGCACATGGAGCCCCCTCCCAGGCAGCTCGAGCCTCCCCCCTCGCCCTACCCCCACAGCCCGGGCACCCAGCACTCCCTCCCCACCGCCCATCTCACCTCCTCAGGTCCAGGGGAGCCAGGGCTGGGCATGGGGCTGGCACCTGCAGGGGGAGAGCGATCCCAAGCCCGCCCCCCCTCCGCCCAGCCACCTCCCAACTGTGAGCTCATTGCCGCTCATCCCACCGGAGCCCTTTTTGGCGCCCCCAAATCTTGGAGCCCGAGGCAGCCTCCTAGTTCGCCTAGTAGTTACACCGGCCCTGCCTGCGGGGCTCTAATAAATGTTTCAGGGCTCCTACGAAAGTGAAATTAAAATCACTCCAGGCTGCCAATCACACTCCATCCTTGAAGGACAACAACCTAGGGAGCAGCAACAAATTCCTGCATCAGCAGGATATCTCTGTGGTCCCTTAGCCTGACTCTCCACTCCTAGACACAGAGCACTCACTGTTTGAACAGCAGCTCTCACCACCTCATCTGATAGTGAGAACAACACGGCAGCAGGCAGAGTTCTCCCCGTCTGAGTCTCCCTGTCAACCGGAGCCATACATACCCCTAGACATAGCGCATCATAAGAATCAGCTGCAGAAGACGCCCTCATGCTTCCACCTCCACAAAACATGGACGACTTTAAGCAATTCCAGGAATTTTTCAAGAGACTGGCACTCAGCTAGCACATCCTTTTGAAGGAAGTCCAGGAGACACAACGTAGACTCTTCAAAATCCTCCAACCCTCAAAGATCACACTACCCATAAACAAAGCCCTCCTAGAACCAGCTGATACTCTCTGGCAGACCCCTGCCTCCATCCCGCCAACATGCAAGAAAGCTGAAAGTAAATACTACATGCTCGCAAGGGACATCGATTTCTTAATTTCCCACCCACAACCCAATTCTCTGTGGTGGATGCAGCAACGCAGAGAGCAAAGCAGCCACACCACCAGCCCACTCCACAGGACAAGGACCTCAAACGCCGTGACCTCCTGGGCTGCAAGGTTTCTACCTCTTCTACTCTATAAGTTAGAATTGCAAATTATTCCGCCCTCCTTGCAAGCTGTGATTATGACAACTACAACAGGCTCTTTGATTTTACCTCCCACATACCGGAGGACAGGAGAGCGGATTTCAAGTCAGTCCTTGTCGATGGTTAATTGGTGTCTAGGACGACACTACATGCGCCCATGGACATGGCTGATACAGCAGCCTGTATCACTGCCACTGCAGTGGTGATGTGCATGTCTTCCTGGCTGTCGGCACCCCGTATCCCCAAAGATTTGCAGACCAAAGTATAGGATCTCCTCTTTGACAAAGATAAACTCTTTTCCAAAAAAAACTGATGAAGTCCTTCACACTATGAAAGACTGTAGAGCCACTTTGTGCACATTAGGCATATACCCATTCATCCCCAGGACACCACGGTACTTCCCACTCATCAGGTAACAAACAAAAATTTTGAAGTGCTGGTCGGGGGTCTATGTGACCACCTCTTGACTCTGCCGCTTATTTGCCCATTTGGCTACCGCCTCCAGGCTTTCCGCCATGTTTGGCAACAGATCATGCAGGACTGCTGGGTCCTGGAAATAGTTCAGTCAGATTACTCCATCCCTTTCTTATCTTCCCCGCCCACCCTTTCCCCTTCCCTGTCCCTCTTCAGGGACCCCTCTCATGAGCACCTTCACCTCATGGAGGTGACTCATCGTCTCCACCTGGGTGCAGTCGAATATGTACTGATGCAACATTGGGGAAAAGAGTTCTACTCCCACTACTTTCTGACCCAAAAGAAAGGCGGGGGTTGAGACCTGTTTTAGACCTACACCTAGTGGGCTAGTTTGTACATGTACAAAAATTCAAGATGGTCACATTGGGCACAATACCTGCGTTGGAACAAGGGGACTGGTTCACAGCCTTCAACTTACAAGACGACTATTTCCATATATCCATTCATCCAGCACACAGATGCTTCCTGCGATTCACACTTGGACATGACCACTTTCAATACAGAGTACTTTCATTCGGTCTCTCCGCAGCACCTTGGGTATTCTCCAAGACCCTGGCTGTAGTTGTAGCCCACCTCCACATACACGGGATTATACTTTTCCCCTAGTTAGACGACTGCCTTATCAAAGCCAGCTCTTACGACGAGACCTTAAAACTGACAAACTTTACCATCTACCTTTTCCACAGTCTAGGCTTCCGAATAAATTTCCAAAAATCCACCCTAATACCTACGCAGCAGACAGAGTTCATTGGAGCTCACCTGGAATCGATTCAAACCAGAGCCTCGATTCCACACAATAGATTCCTCACTATTACGTATCTCATATGCACAATCTCTGTTTGCCTCAGAATACAGGCACAGACCTGTCTTCAGCTTCTTGGTCACATGGCAGCCACCACCTTTGTGGTCAAATATACCAGGCTGCACATAAGAGGCCTTCCGGGTTGGCTCAATTCCAACTACAAACCCAACAGACACAGTTTCTGCATAACACAGACTCTGCCACTGAACGTATTGACCTCCCTACATTGGTGGACAAAATCAGAGAACCTATGCAGGGGTGTTCCCTTCCATCCACACTCCCCAGTACTCATGCTTACCACAGACACTTCCCTGATATGTTGGGGAGTGCACCTAGGCGACCACAAGGCACAGGACTGCTGGTTCCTATCAAGACCTGTCTGCACATCAATCTAACACTCAGCAGACACTTCTCCGAGGAACACAAATAGGAATTACACCCCATGATACTCTGACAGTTCTTCTCCCACTCCATCAATAGACCTGTTTTCCACTCCTCAAAACCGCAAATGCCATCCATTTTGCTCCAGAGCGGGACTCGGAAACCCATCTCTAGGGGATGTTTTCCTCATTCCTTGGAACAGCTCCCTCAGGTACGCTTTTCCACCGATTCCACTGATACATAGGGTTCTAGGCAAGCTCACAGAGGACAAGGCCTGGGTCATACTTATTGCCCCAGCTTGGCCCAGATGGACATGGTATCCTTACCTGCTACGCATGTCCATCCATCCTCACCGGTCTCTCCCTGACAGCCCAGATCTCCTCTTCCAGAACCACAGTCGGCTTCTTCATCCGCAGCTCCAGAAACTCCATCTGACAGCGTGGTTCCTTCATGGTTTCAATCCCATGAATTAGCCTGCTCGGAACAAGTCCAACATGTCCTCTTTAACAGTAGAAGGGACTCCACTCATAAGGCTTACCTGGAAAAATGGAAATACTTCTCCATCTGGTGCTTCCACAGATGCCTGACACCTCAGACTGCAACCCTCCCTGACACCTTAGACTGTCTTTTTGAACTAAAAGAGGACGGGCTTTCACTCAGTTCTATCAGAGTACACCTCGCAGCCCTTACCACCTTCCATGACACTCTGGACGGCTATTCACTTTTCTCCCACCTCACCATTAAACTCTTCCTCACTGGCGTGCAACATCTCTACCCTAAGATTTGTTTACCAGTAGCTTCCTGGAGTCTCAGCCTACTTCTCCACGCTCATCCCTGCTACACATGTCCATGTAAGTGGCTTCTTGGTTACCATAACGTCAACGAGAAGGGTTGGTGAAATAAGGACCCTGATGGCCTATCCTCCCTACACCATTTTCTCTAAAGACAAGGTAACTAGGTGACCCCACCCCAAATTCCTCCCCAAGGTGGTGTCCACCTCCCACCTTAACCAGCCAATACACTTACCTGTATTCCATTCCAAGCCTCACACTACTCCACAGGAAATGGGGTTACATATCTCCAACGTCCGACAGGCTCTTGCATTCTATCTCTAAGCAAAGACTCTCCAGGTGGATCTCGGACTGCATCAGGTTCTGCTATCAGACACAGAACGGTCAACCACCAGAGGGTGTTAGGACTCATTCTACTAGAGCAATGTCAACATCCATTGCCTTTCTTCACAACATACCTATTACAGACATATGCGAGGTGGCCACGTGGATGTCAGACCACACATTTGCCAAACATTATGCCATCACACGGGATACCACGGCAGACATCATAGTCGGCTATACAGTACTGTCTACCGTTGTCCCTCACGCAACTCCAAAATCCCACCAACCATAGTGGGTGCTGCTTCACATTCACCTAGAGTGAAGCACCCACAGGGACAGCACTCGAAGAAGAAGAGAAAGTTATTCACCTTGCAGTAACTGAAGTTCTTTGAGATGTGTGTCCCTCTGGGTGCTCCACTCCCTGCCCTCATCCACTCTACTTTGGAGTACTAGTATGATTTCTCCACGGAAGAGAAGGAACTGAGGAGGGTGCGGGATATGCGCTCAGGAAGATTCCAACGAGATGGGAGATACCAACTGAGTACGTGCGTCCTGACCAGGCACTGCTACCGAAGATCTCCAATCAACGGCGCCAGGACACACCGTCACCTAGAGTGGAGCACCCACAGGGACACACATCTCGAAGAACTTCAGTTACTGCAAGGTGAGTAACTTTCTCATTTGCTTTTGAATTATATGTTAATTTACTTTAGGTATCTCCTTCATAAATTATCCATGCACCAGTTCATCTTTCACCTAGGATAACTTAATATTGTGAATACATTTTTCCTTAACTGTATTACACAAAAAAGCAATTATGTAAGTAATTTTCCAAACTGTCTAGTGAGAAATGTAGGCATTTAAGCATGAAAGATAAGCACGTTGTTGAATAGCACATTTATAGACTTTAGACTTCTTTGTGCAGTTGGTATACTTTCTGAATGTTCTCATCAGAAATGCTGGATAAATGGAGGCAAGGCAGATTAAACACTCTTTAAAATTTTAATGGGCATAGTGCACTTTTCTATCATCTATTCTGCTCAGCAGAGGACGCATATAGGGCCATATTTTTAGAGGTGAAAATCAGCATCGCTTCAATGAAATCAGTGGAGCTATGCTGATTTACAGCAGCTGGGGATATTACTATTGTCTGTCATCAGTAATCAGTTTACACCAATGCAATATATATATTGTGGTAAACCCAGGACAAACATCTACAAAAGGGGGGTAGTAATTAGTCCCAGGGGTTTAAAAGGCCCCTCCCTATCCTCTGAGGAGAGAGAACCACAGGGCAATAAGGTTCAGCTGGAAAAGGGGTTGCTAGAGAACCAGTTAGTTTCAGCTGACTCCCTCTACTTGGGACCTTTTTAAACCCTCCCCTGGGTGGTAGGAAGGGAAGAACGAGGGAGTGAGAGGAGCAGGGAAGTTGCCAGTAGGCTGTTTGCAGCAAGACACCAGACCTTCCCATTAGGGAGGCTGCACTCGCTCCCCAGAAGGGAAGGAAAACAAGCACAAGGGACTGACTGAGGAGAGGAGTAGTAGGACCCTGTGCCACCTATAAGGATTTGCCTTGCTCCAAACCTGAGTCTCCAAGGCTAAAAAGGACTGAGCCTACTGAGGCGAACAAGGTATTTTGCCACATGTGGTGTTAGCAGTGGGATGTGGTGAGTGAGTAAGGCTCTGTGGCAAGCCATCTCAGGGCAGGGTAAATCACACACACACACACAAAATGGAGAATGTAGTGAAGGCATTGGTACAGGCCACTACGGCCCAACAAGAGGCTACACCCTGCCCAACAAGAGCAGGGTGTAGATGCTTGCCCAGCAAAAGTCAGTACATGTCCAACAGGAGATGAACCAATTACTGGTGAACCAGGCGGCCCAGATCGAGTCACTCTGAATGAAGTAGGGAACCAGTTAAAAGCCCTGACCACGCTGATGCACGGGCCCCAGGGGATTCGGCTGCTGCGGACAAGCAACTATGTACAGAAGATGACTATGGATGACGATATAGAAGCATATCCCCTCGCCTTCGAGAGGACGGCACTGCGGGAGGCCTGGCCTCAAGAACAGTGGGCAGGTATCCTGGCTCCATTTCTGTGTGGGGGAGCCCCAGAAGGCCTATTTCGACATGACCACATAGACAGCTATGGATTACCCCCAGCTGAAGGCAGAAATCCTGGCAAGGTCAGGTGTGACGTCAGCCATATGGGCTCAGCGCTTCCATGAGTGGAAATACCGGGACAGCAAACTGCCAAGGTCCCAGCTACTTGATTTAATCCACCTCACCTGGAAGTGGCTCCGCCCCGAGATCCATGGGCCGGAGAAGATAGTGGAAATCCTTGTGTTGGACAGGTACATGAGGGGGTTGCTACCGGACATACGGGGGGGGGTCCGCCAAAACGATCCCTCCTCCTATGATGAACTGGTTGCCCTTGTAGAGAGACACCTAGCAGCCCAAGAACTTTCGCGGACCACCGGGGAAGGAAGGTGCCAGAATCGGAGACAAGTCTCTGCACCGAGGCCCCGGTTTGCCCTAACACCAGGCCGGACTATGGAGGGGAGGAAGGAGGCTGAACAGCAGCCAGAGACTTGAGGCTGGGGGAAGAAAGCCTCAGGGGATAAAGCCCAGTAGCCCAAAAAATCGGGAGCTGCCCCAAGCAGGGTACCGATGTTATGCATGTGGCAAATTGGGGCATATCTCTGCCCAATGCCCAAATCTAGAAGAGCCCATGCAATGCGAACTGGGAGATATAAGGGGACCATGTGATCTAATAAGTCTAGTAGGGGTTGCGATGATCCCTCATAGATACACTGGGCCCGTTAAGATGAATGGTATAGAGATCACTGTGTTAGTAGACTCGGGAAGTGCAATCACGCTGGTCTCAGGAAAGCTGGTCGGGCAGGACCAACTATCCCGGGCCAAACACTCAGGAATATCCTGTGTGCATGGGGGTGTCAGTTACTACCCGACCATCCCCGTAAAAATAGAAGTTCTCAGAAACCCCACTAAGGTGACGGTGGGAGTAGTTCCGAAACTGCCCTACCCAGTCTTTATCAGACGAGACTTCCTGGGGTTTGATAGTCTACTCCCTGGGGAGAAGGTGGAAGAAAATAATGAACCTGGGACTCAGGGGGTGGCCCAGATAGTAACCCCCACCCGGCCTTCCACGAATTTGGCCAGGATTTGTTCTCCCTGCCAGGAAAGCCCCAGAAGACTCAGAGGGAACGGAGGGCGGACAAAAGGAGGGGAATGAGGATCTTGACCCAGTACCAGAAATCTACGCTTGTAGGAGAAAGAGGTGGCTCAACAGACAGTGGGGCGGGGCAGGAGATCAATGACCCAATAGCTGGACCTTGTTCCCCAGGGGCTTTCCCCATGGGGAGACAGAGCTAGATCCCCCTGAGTTTGGACAAATGGGGACGTCACTGGGGAATTTTGGTCAGGATCAGGCCAATGATCCAATATACAGCAATATTCGTAAAGAAGCAGTCGAGGTAAATGGGGTCCCCGTGGAGGGGAGAGTCAAGGGCCCAGGGCCATATTATGTGATTAAGGGTGATCTGCTATACAGAGTAGTCCAGGTCCAAGAGCAAGTCATAGAACAACTCTTGGTCCCACAAAAGCATCAGAGGGGCGTAATGGATCTGGTCCACAGCCATCTGTTTGGTGGCCATCTAGGGGTAGATAAGACCCTTGATTGGATTCTGCAGAGGTTTTTTTGGCCCGGCATTTATGCGGCTGTCTGGCGATATTGTACCTCCTGTCCAGAATGTCAGTTACATGGGCCTCAACCACCCTTTTGTTAAGGGCCCTTTTGGTACCTCTACCAATTATTGAAATCCCATTCGAGCGAATAGCTATGGATCTAGTAGGACCACTGGAGAAGTCAGCCCGGGGTCATCAGTACATTCTGGTAGTACTAGATTATGCCACCCGATATCCTGAGGCCATACTCCTACAGAACACCATGTCCAAGACCATAGCCAAAGAATTAGTCTGGATTTTTTCCAGAGTAGGGATACCTAAAGAGATCCTGATGGACCAAGGGACCCCCTTTGTGTCTAAGTTAATGAAGGACCTTTGTGCAATGCTCCATACACGGACCCTCAGGATGTCAGTCTAACATCCCCAGACTGATGATCTTGTCGAACGCTTCAGTAGAACATTGAAGAACATGCTACGGAAAGTGGTTTGCTCAGTCGCAATGGGAAAGATTGGGATACCCTGCTGCCTTACTTGCTGTTTGCTGTACGGGAGGTTCCCCAAGCTTCCACTGGAGTCTCCCCATTTGAACTGTTATATGGTCGCCACCCCAGGGGCATATTGGACATGGCCAAAGAGGGCTGGGAAGAACAGCCGAACACCGGGAGAAACATTGTTGAACATGTATTGCAAATGAAAGACAGGATAGCCCAAGGGGCCCAACAGACATACTACAATCACCAAGCAACGACCCGGAAGTTCCAGGTGGGAGACCGGGTAATGGTGCTCATACCCATGGCAGAGAGCAAGCTCCTGGCCAGGTGGCAGGGGCCATATGAGATAATAGAAGCCATAGGAGAAGTCGACTATAAGGTCCGACAGCCGGGTCACCAGAAGCTAGAGCAGATCTACCATATAAACCTGCTAAAACCATGGCAGGATAGAGAAGCGCATGTGGTTGCACTAGGGGCACCGTCCCCTAAAAGCAACCAGCCCGACCAAGGGGGAATATCCCTGGAGTTGACTCCGGAGCAACGATCTGAAGTGATCAGCCTGATTAAACGCAACCAGGATGTGTTCTCTGAAAAGCCAGGCAGGACTACTGAGGTTCACTATCACATCCTCACAGGGCCTGGAGTGAAGGTGAACGTCAAGCCATACCAGATCCCAGAGGCCAAAAGAGAGGAGATCAGGACAGAGGTCAGGAAAATGCTGGCCTTAGGAGTCATTGAAGAATCTCATAGCCAATGGTCAAGTCCAGTGGTTTTAGTGCCTAAGCCGGATGGCAGTGTGAGGTTCTGCAACGACTTCCGAAAGCTGAATGAGGTGTCCCAGTTTGATTCGTACCCTATACCCCGGATAGATGAGCTAATTGACAGATTGGGAAAAGCACGGTTTATGTCTACCCTTGACCTGACCAAGGGCTATGGGCAGATCCCCCTGGCTAAGGCCAACAAAGAGAAGACTGCCTTCGCAACTCCAGAGGGACTATATCAGTACACCGTCCTCCCCTTTGGGTTGCATGAGGCGCCCGCTACTTTCCAAAGGCTCATGGACAAACTGTTGCAACCACATGGCAAGTACGCAGCAGCCTATTTCGACGACATTATCATATATAGCCCCAACTGGGAGACACACTTGGAGAAGGTGAAGGCAGTGCTGGATACCCTGAGGAAGTGGGGCTGACGGCAAACCCCTCCAAGTGTTTGCTTGGGCTAGCTGAAGCCAAATACTTCGGGTATATAGTGGGGAGAGAAGTGGGGAGGCCCCAACTCAACAAGTTAGAAGCTATACAGAAGTGGCCCCGACCACTCTGAAAAAAACAGGTCAGGGCATTCCTGGGACTAGTGGGGTACTATAGACGGTTCATTCCCCACTTTGCCACCAGGGCATGCCCATTAACAGACCTAACGAAAGCTTGGGGCCCAGACATAGTAAGATGGACGACTGCGGCTGAAGATGCTTTTTCAGATCTACGGACGGCCCTCTGCACTCACCCCATACTCGTGGCCCCAGACTGGGGGAAGGAGTTTATCCTACAAACTTTCGGGGTACTTTCGGGGATGATGAACACCCCGTCCTCTTCCTCAGTAGGAAGCTCCTGCCTAGGGAACGGAAATACGCTGTTGTCGAAAAAGAATTCTTGGTGGTAAAATGGGCCGTAGAAAGCCTCTGCTACTATCTACTGGGACGGAGGTTTACCCTTGTCACGGACCATGCCCCTCTGCAGTGGATGCACCAAAATAAAGACGAAAATGCCAGAGTGACGAGATGGTTCCTTCGATTCAACCCTTCCACTTCAGAGTACAACATAGGTCTGAAATCCAACATGGCAATGCGGATGGCCTGTCGAGAGTGCACTGTTTGCTGACCCAAGTAGCCCAACCCTGTAGTGTTGAGCGAGGGGGGGGATATGTGGTAAACCCAGGACAAACAACTACAAAATGGGGGTAGTAATTAGTCCCAGGGGTTTAAAAGGCCCCTCCCTATCCACTGGGGAGAGAGAACCACAGGGCAATAAGGTTCAGCTGGAAAAGGGGTTGCTAGGGAACCAATTAGGTTCAGCTGACTCCAACTACTTGGGACCTTTTTAAACCCTCCCCTGGGTGGTAGGAGGGGAAGAATGAGGGAGTGAGAGGAGCAGGGAAGTTGCCAGTAGGCTGTTTGCAGCAAGATACCAGACCTTCCCATTAGGGAGGCTGCACTCGCTCCCCAGAAGGGAAGGAAAACAAGCACAAGGAACTGACTGAGGAGAGGAGTAGCAGGACCCTGTGCCACCTATAAGGATTCGCCTTGCTCCAAACCTGAGTCTCCAAGGCTAAAAAGGACTGAGCCTACTGAGGCGAACAAGGTTTTTTGCCACTATATATATATATTGCATCCTTTTGTAGCTACAGTGTAACATTCTGACTGAGCAGCCAAGAAAAACCATCTACTTGTTTCTTCACCATTCACAGCCTAAATCGGTGTGCTAACTGTGATTAGTATTATGGGGTCAATTTTCAGAAGTGTGGTTGAAATGCAAAATTTACATTAGTAGTTCAGTTGCTGATTCAACTCTAAGTTACCAGCACTTGTAACCGTTAGTTTGAGGGCACAAATCAAGAAGATAGGTTCATATGATCAGATTTGCACTGATGATTCAATTCAGGTACAAAAACAGGGTCACAATTTTATGAAATCAGATTGTGACCACAAAAGAAAGCAGAGTCTCACCTTAGCTGAAAATACAATAGGAATAATGAACAATGCTTGAAACAGATATATGTAAATGATTGCCCTCCCATTTTCATGTCTTACATCTTAACTATGGGTTTCAGAGTAACAGCCGTGTTAGTCTGTATTCGCAAAAAGAAAAGGAGTACTTGTGGCACCTTAGAGACTTAACTATGGTTATTAAATTCACAAAATACATGCACTGTAGAACTAAAAGATATATTATATAGATTTCAAATTGTTCTGGCATAAATTTTCAAAAATGATTTGCAATTTTGCATGCCTTCATAGTTTTGGTGCTGAAATTGAGACACCTTAAAGCAGTGGTCCCCAAACTTTTGAGGGTCATGCCTGTTACCCCTGTCTGTTCTTCCCTGCCGCCCCAGAGCTGAGGCTGGGAACAGGGCTGCGGCTGAAGGAGTGGGGGGGGGCAAGGACATGGATAAGGGGGCTGAGGCTGGGGGTGCATTTGGGGCAGGGAGTGAGGCCAGGAATGGAGCCAGGCACAGGGCTGGGAGCTGGGGAGGTTGCTGAGGGTGGGACCGGAGCACAGTTGGGGGCAGGAAGGGGCTGGATGGCACTCCCTCCCCACTCCCATGGGGGCTGGCCTGGGCCTCACTGCAATCCCAAAAAGGTTCATGCCCCACAGTTCAGGGACCTTGCCTTAAAGGGACCTGAAAATATGCTCCCATTAGGGTGTCTTTAACTGGGCATCCAAACTCACATTTTTGAAAATGTGTCCATTCTGTTTTGTTCTCAAAAGTAAGGCTAAGATTTAGTCATGGGTATTTTTAGTAAAAGTTATGGACAGGTCACAGGCAATAAACAAAAAACCATGGCCCATGACCTGTCCCTGACTTTTACTATAAATACCGATTACTAAATCCCTGCTCCTGGGCCCCGCTGCTCTGAAGCCCCCAGGGACCGCTCTCCTGATGGCTTCTAGGGCCATCCCTGGGGACACTGCTCCAGCTGTCCCCAGGACCGCTGCTGCTTGGGCAGTCCCTGAGGTCACCCCTCGGACCAATGCTGGGACACTCACCAGGGATGCTGCTCGGATGGTCACCGAGGGCGCCCCCTGAGACCGCTGCTGCTTGGGCAGTCCCCAGGGCCAGCCACACTGGTGCAGCTGGCCCTGGGGCCACTCCAGCAGTGGCTGGTGTGGCTGGCCCCAGAGCCGGCTGGTGTGGCTGGCCCCAGAGCCAGCTATTTGGGTGCCCCTTGGCCAGCCGCACTGGCCACTGCAGCTGTGTGAGTCACAGAAGTTCCAGAAAGTCACAGAATGTGGATAGTATTTGTTATATAGACTACTTTATTAAAAATATTTAAATTCAATTAAGAATATTAAATATGAACATGAAAACTGTCATAGCTGTTGGAGTTACGTATGTGGGTCACTGTTAGAGCTGGTTGAAAATTTTTCATGAAAACTTTTTTTCAATCAAAAAAATGCCAGTTCATTACAACTGAAATATATTTTGTGGAAATATATATAATTTGATGAAAATTTCATCTAGGAAGTTTCTTAGGTCCACGCTGAAATTTCAGGATTCAGCCACCCAGCTGAATTTTGAAATTCTGTTTCGTGAAGAATTTCAAAAATCTCCTTTGAGTGTTTTTACCTTGACCACACAAAGTCTTTCAGATTGTCTCCTAAATTTTTTGTAGCCTTTGATAAAAGAATTAAAGGACAACCAGTTACAGCCCAGTATATGTCACATTGGATTTCTGATTCTATCCAGCTCTGTATGATCCAGCAAAAGTTTCTCCTCCGAGGATAATAGTCCATTCCAACAGAGCTCGGTCCACTTTGTCAGCCTTATGGATTAACATAGATATTGTGACCATGCTGCTATTTTACAAATATCCATCTGGATGTATTTTTTCCAGATACTACACTTTCACTCAAGCTTCCCGGGATGACACCTACTTTAGAAAATCAGTGCTACATTCTCTCCAAGTAATCCGAAGTCCCACCACCTGTAAGGAAACCGCTGGTGAATCACTTACAGTGGGATATATATGTGCGCAATCACTTGAAGGAGAAAAAACAGTTACTTACCTCTACAGAAACTGTTCTTCTAGATGTATTGTGCACATAGTAATTCCAAATCCTTCCACCTTCCCTGCTACTTTGGGTATTAATTAGATGGCGGTGGGAAGGAACAAAGAGGGAGGCAGTGGCATCCATGCCCCTCTATATCCTCAGCTCCGTGCATGAGGATAGTTGGGGCACATGCACCGCATAGTGGTACTGCTGGCAAAAGTCTCCAAATCAAATGCATTGGGTGCATATATACCTACAGTGGAATGTATATGTGTACAACACATCTCAAAGAACAATAATTACTATACAAGTAAAAGTAATCAATTTTGCCTCTCTGATGAGGCTGAAAACCCCATTAATGAGCATGTGAGGTGCCTTTCTTATGGGATACCTCCAGTAAATTCACTATGTGTAAGTCCTTTTCGAAAAAGGACTTTAAAAGTCAGAGGTGTGAGGCTTAAAATGTTTCTTGACTACTTCATGTGCCTGCATCAGACCTGGGTCCTTCTGACTCCCCTGGGATGTTAGCCTGTGATGCTGAGAAGTGCCCCTCTGAGCCTGGCATCTGATAGCTCCAGGGCTCCATCTACTTAACCTTCAACTTCCAGGTGTACTGGCAGGAGTGTCCATGTTAGAGTGCTGAGAGAAAGGATTGTTGTTCCGCCTTGAAGAATAGAGAGAGATCTCCTCAAAAGACTTCTGCAAGGAAGAGGTCAAAATCGCCTTTCCACTTCTAATCTAAGGAGACTCCATGTCTCAAAGTGTGTACTGGAGGAGTTTCAACAGTACCAACTATCAGATACCGTTCACTGAGGGTACATTCTCCGTGATCACTACCAAGACTACAGCTACTAAGGTGTTACGGCACTCCATGTGTCTGTATCAGCTGCTACCTCCATTGATTCTTTTACGTAGAGACTGTCCAGTTTGACCAATGTACATGGCAGAGAGGCATTGCTGGCACATGATGGCATATATCACATTGGTAGATGTGCAGGTGAACAAGCCTCTGATAGTGTGGCTGATGTGATTAGGCCCTATGATGGTGTCCCCTGAATAGATATGTGGACACAGTTGGCAACGGGCTTTGTTGCAAGGATAGGTTCCTGGGTTAGTGATTCTGTTGTGTGGTGTGTGGTTGCTGGTGAGTATTTGCTTCAGGTTGGGGGAGCTGTCTGTAAGCAAGGACTGGCCTGTCTCCCAAGATCTGTGAGAGTGATGGGTCGTCCTTCAGGATAGGTTGTAGATCCTTGATGATGCGTTGGAGAGGTTTTAGTTGGGGGCTGAAGGTGACAGCTGGTGGCATTCTGTTATTTTCTTTGTTGGGCCTGTCCTGTAGTAGGTGACTTCTGGGTACTCTTCTGGCTCTGTCCATCTGTTTCTTCACTTCAGCAGGTGGGTATTGTAGTTGTAAGAATGCTTGATAGAGATCTTGTAGGTGTTTGTCTCTGTCTGAGGGGTTGGAGCAAATGCGGTTGTATCGTAGAGCTTGGCTGTAGACAATGGATCGTGTGGTGTGGTCTGGATGAAAGCTGGAGGCATGTAGATAGGAATAGTGGTAGTAGGTTTCCGGTATTAGGTGGTGTTTATGTGACCATCGCTTATTAGTGTCCAAGAAGTGGATCTCTTGTGTGGTCCAGGCTGAGGTTGATGGTGGGATGGAAATTGTTGAAATCATGGTGGAATTCCTCAAGGGCTTCTTTTCCATGGGTCCAGATGATGAAGATGTCATCAATGTAGCTGTCATAAATATAAAGGGAAGGGTAAACCCCTTTGAAATCCCTCCTGGCCAGGGGAAAGCTCCTCTCACCTGTAAAGGGTTAAGAAGCTAAAGGTAACCTCGCTGGCACCTGACCAAAATGACCAATGAGGAGACAAGATACTTTCAAAAGCTGGGAGGAGGGAGAGAAACAAAGGGTCTGTGTGTCTGTCTATATGCTGGTCTTTGTCGGGGATAGACCAGGAATGGAGTCTTAGAACTTTTAGTAAGTAATCTAGCTAGGTATGTGTTAGATTACGATTTCTTTAAATGGCTGAGAAAAGAATTGCGCTGAATAGAATAACTATTTCTGTCTGTGTATCTTTTTTGTAACTTAAGGTTTTGCCTAGAGGGGTTCTCTATGTTTTTGAATCTAATTACCCTGTAAGATATCTACCATCCTGATTTTACAGGGGGGATTTCTTCATTTCTATTTACTTCTATTTTTATTAAAAGTCTTCTTGTAAGAAACTGAATGCTTTTTCATTATTCTCAGATCCAAGGGTTTGGGTCTGTGGTCACCTATGCAAATTGGTGAGGCTTTTTATCCAACATTTCCCAGGAAAGGGGGGGTGCAAGTGTTGGGAGGATTGTTCATTGTTCTTAAGATCCAAGGGTCTGGGTCTGTAGTCACCTAGGCAAATTGGTGAGGCTTTTTACCAAACCTTGTCCAGGAAGTGGGGTGCAAGGTTTTGGGAAGTATTTTGGGGGGAAGGACGCGTCCAAACAGCTCTTCCCCAGTAACCAGTATTAGTTTGGTGGTGGTAGCGGTCAGTCCAAGGACAACGGGTGGAATATTTTGTACCTTGGGGAAGTTTTGACCTAAGCTGGTAAAGATAAGCTTAGGAGGTTTTTCATGCAGGTCCCCACATCTGTACCCTAGAGTTCAGAGTGGGGGAGGAACCTTGACAGTAGCGCAAGTAGAGTTGGGGCATTAGGGGATGAGAGCTGAGGAAGCATTGTTCTAAGTCAGCCATAAAAATGTTGGCATACTGTGGGACCATGCGGGTACCCATAACAGTGCCACTGATTTGAAGGTATACATTGTCCCCAAATATGAAATAGTTATGGGTGAGGACAAAGTCACAAAGTTCAGCCACCAGGTTTGCCGTGACATTATAGGTGATACTGTTCCTGACGGCTCGTAGTCCATCTTTGTGTGCAATGTTGGTGTAGAGGGCTTCTACATCCACAGTGGCCAGGATGGTGTTTTCAGGAAGATCACCGATGGATTGTCGTTTCCTCAGGAAGTCAGTGGTGTCTCGAAGATAGCTGGTAATAGCTCACCTTAAGTGATCACTCTCGTTACAGTGTGTATGGTAACACCTATTGTTTCATGTTCTCTATGTATATAAATCTCCCCACTGTATTTTCCACTAAATGCATCCGATGAAGTGAGCTGTAGCTCACGAAAGCTTATGCTCAAATAAATTTGTTAGTCTCTAAGGTGCCACAAGTACTCCTTTTCTTTTTGCGAATATAGACTAACACGGCTGCTACTCTGAAATGTATCGGTACTGAGCACATTAGAACTAAGTACTTCAGCTCCTGCTACTTCTATGCACTATACTTTAACCCCAGGTTCACAGCCCTATCTACCTTGGTACCAATGAGGTCAATGGTATTGAAGGACCTCCAGGTTACTGAAGAACCTGAATCCCTGCTTTCAGTAGGGCTTCACATTTCACTGGTATCTGGGCCCACTGTCATAGCAGTACCAAACTTTTCTCAAGTATTGACTGCAGTTGTGGGGTTACAATTTAGTACCTCTGTCTCTGCAGCCACTCTTTTGGAAATGGACTTATCTTATTCTTCTTCTGACTCCCAACGAAGTGGGGAGGGATCTCTCACCTATTCCTCTAAAGCCCCTTCTTCTGAGTTTTATGGGTCAGAGAGGAGTCTGGGGTCTCCTATAGATCTAAACAGTGAATGTATGGAGCCATGAGGGTAGTCATGCCCTGGTATCCTTCCCTTTGGGCCCCTACTCTCTTTCTTTTATAATATTCCTGGATGGCTGTACTGGAGCTTCTGAGGTCGTTATCATGAGCATACCTCGCATGCACCACCTCAGAGAGAGAGCAACATTAGAGACTGAAAACAGTGCAGCCTCAAGCATCCTCTTTGTGATACTTGGCCTCCAGAGAAAGTCTGTGAGGAAGAACAACAACTCTGAGACGAGGATACAGAGCAAAATATTTCTACTCAAATTATTGCCTCATACCCATGGAGAATGGAGGCCAATTTTGTATTTGAAAGTGCTCAGTACCTGTATTTGCCAGATAATGTTTAGAATGGTCACCTTAGCCTCCATAATACCATGATTAGATGCAGAAGGTTGGTTTATGGCTCTCAAACTGTAGGATACCTGTTTTCATATCGCCATATATTTGGTATGCAAGAAATTTCTGAGATTTCTGGTCAATCAAAACCACTTCCAGTACAGAGTTCCACTCTTTGGCCTTTCTATAGCATTAACAGAATTTACCACAGTCATAGCAGTAGTAGCTACTTAAGTAGCACACTTAAGGAGACATGGAATAATGGTCTTTTCAAATCTGGTTGACTGGCTCATCAGAGGCAAGTCTTGCCAAAAAGTTCAGAGTTCCATTCATAGCATTTTTCTGCTATTGATGTCCTTCCGCATAAAAGTCAACAGAAAAGTCTGTTTTGACACCAACTCATAGAGTTTATAGGGGTCATTTTAGATCTAAGGGTAAGTCTGTGCTGGAGGTAGAGGTTTAACTTCAAGCTCAGGTAGACATACATTCTGTTGCTCACATTGC
The DNA here is from genome assembly GCF_965152235.1 of Eretmochelys imbricata. Lineage (NCBI taxonomy): Eukaryota > Metazoa > Chordata > Testudines > Cheloniidae > Eretmochelys > Eretmochelys imbricata. Next base: position 87,552,993 of record NC_135579.1, on the reverse strand, counting down.
CACAGTTACACTTCTGTTTTTAACATGCTAGCCCAGTCAGATTCAGTGTGGGTATGTCTACCCGAGCTGGAAATTATACCTCCAGCTCCATTTGAGACATACCTTAAAACAGCCAGAGTTTACCTGCCTCAGGACAGGTCCAAGGCTATATCCATCCTCCTCTCCCAGCTTCAGAAAAATCCTTGAATAACAGTATGAACTTGTCTGAGAATCTAGGACACATGCCATCTGCACTTTTATCACATTGCATGCCAGACTACATCTATGCTGCATGCAGAGCTGGCTAAAATTAGTGTACATTCCAAGCAGGCATAATTTAGATATGCCTTTGATGGTTCTGCAACATTTTCTCTCTCGCCAAGTTGGTGGAAGGACCCCAACAAGGTATGCATAGGAGTCCCTTCCCCCAACTCTTCCTAACCAAAACTATAGTGATGGACCCTTTGCTCCTGGATTATGGACTCCCAAGAAGGCACACTCACAAATGAATATTCTAGAGCTCAGAGCAGTTCATAAAGCTTTCCTGGAGTTCTTCCCTCTAATACAAGAACAGTCCATTCAGATCATGACAGATGGCACAACTGCCATGTTTTATGTAAGCAGGCAGGTAGGGGCTCAAGCATCTCCTTTGTGCTGAGAAGCAGTTCAGTTACTGAATTAATGTATTCAGCACAAGCTCTCTCTTGCAGCAGTTCAACTTCTGTATCTGCAGAACATGCTGGTGAACAATTTCACAGAATCATAGAATATCAGGGTTGGAAGGGACCTCAGGAGGTCATCTAGTCCAACCCCTACTCAAAGGAGGACCAATCCCCAACTAGATCATCCCAGCCAGGGCTTTGTCAAGCCTGACCTTAAAAACTTCTAAGGAAGGAGATTCCACCACCTCCCTAGGTAATGCTTTCCAGTGTTTCACCACCCTCCTAGTGAAAAAGTTTTTCCTAATATCCAACCTAAACCTCCCTCACTGCAACTTGAGACCATTACTCCTTGTTCTGTCATCAGCTACCACTGAGAACAGTCTAGAGCCATCCTCTTTGGAACCCCCTTTCAGGTAGTTGAAAGCAGCTATCAAATCCCCCCTCATTCTTCTCTTCCGCAGACTAAACAATCCCAGTTCCCTCAGCCCCTCCTCATAAGTCATGTGCTCCATCCCCCTAACCATTTTTGTTGCCCTCCGCTGGACTCTTTCCATTTTTTCCATATCCTTCTTGTAGTGTGGGGCCCAAAACTGGACACAGTACTCCAGATGAGGCCTCACCGATGTCGAATAGAGGGGAACGATCACGCCCCTCGATCTGCTGGCAATGCCCCTACATATACATCTCAAAATACCATTGGCCTTCTTGGCAATAAGGGCACACTGTTGACTCATATCCAGCTTCTCATCCACTGTAACCCCTAGGTCCTTTTCTGCAGAACTGCTGCCGAGCCATTCGGTCCCTAGTCTGTAGCATTGCATGGGATTCTTCCGTCCTAAGTGCAAGACTCTGGACTTGTCCTTGTTGAACCTCATCAGATTTCTTTTGGCCCAATCCTCTAATTTGTCTAGGTCCCTCTGTATCCTATCCCTACTCTCCAGCGTATTTACCTCTCCTCCCAGTTTAGTGTCATCTGCAAACTTGCTGAGGGTGCAATCCACACCATCCTCCAGATCATTTATGAAGATATTGAACAAAACCGGCCCGAGGACTGACCCTTGGGCCACTCCACTTGATACCGGCTGCCAGCTAGACATGGAGCCATTGATCACTACCCATTGAGCCCGACAATCTAGCCAGCTTTCTATCCACCTTATAGTCCATTCATCCAGCCCATACTTCTTTAACTTACTGGCAAGAATACTGTGGGAGACCGTGTCAAAAGCTTTGCTAAAGTCAAGGAACAACACGTCCACTGCTTTCCCCTCATCCACAGAGCCAGTTATCTCGTCATAGAAGGCAATTAGACTAGTCAGGCATGACTTGCCCTTGGTGAATCCATGCTGACTGTTCCTGATCACTTTTCTCTCCTCTAAGTGCTTCAGAATTGATTCCTTGAGGACCTGCTCCATGATTTTTCCAGGGACTGAGGTGAGGCTGACTGGCCTGTAGTTCCCAGGATCCTCCTTCTTCCCTTTTTTAAAGATGGGCACTACCATTAGCCTTTTTCCAGTCGTCTGGGACTTCCCCCGATCGCCATGAGTTTTCAAAGATAATGGCCAATTGCTCTGCAATCACATCCGCCAACTTCTTTAGCACTCTCGGATGCAGCGCATCCGGCCCCATGGACTTGTGCTCATCCAGCTTTTCTAAATAGTCTCGAACCATTTCTTTTTCCACAGAGGGCTGGTCACCTCCTCCCCATGCTGTGCTGCCCAAAGCAGTAGTCTGGGAGCTGACCTTGTTCGTGAAGACAGAGGCAAAAAAAGCATTGAGTACATTAGCTTTTTCCACATCCTCTGACAGTAGGTTGCCTCCCTCATTCAGTAAGGGGCCCACACTTTCCTTGACTTTCTTCTTGTTGCTAACATACCTGAAGAAACCCTTCTTGTTACTCTTAACATCTCTTGCTAGCTGCAACTCCAAGTGTGATTTGGCCTTCCTGATTTCACTCCTGCATGCCCGAGCAATATTTTTATACTCATCCCTGGTCATTTGTCCAATCTTCCACTTCTTGTAAGCTTCTTTCTTGTCCTTAAGATCAGCAAGGATGTCACTGTTAAGCCAAGCTGGTCGCCTGCCATATTTACTATTCTTTCTACACAGGGATGGTTTGTCCCTGTAACCTCAATAAGGATTCTTTAAAATACAGCCAGCTCTCCTGGACTGCTTTCCCCCTCATGTTATTCTCCCAGGGGATCCTGCCCGTCAGTTCCCTGAGGGAGTCAAAGTCTGCTTTTCTGAAGTCCAGGGTCCGTATTCTGCTGCTCTCCTTTCTTTCCTGTGTCAGGATCCTGAACTCGGCCATCTCATGGTCACTGCCTCCCAGGTTCCCATCCACTTTAGCTTCCCTTACTAATTCTTCCCATTTTGTGAGCAGCAGGTCAAGAAGAGCTCTGCCCCTTGTTGGTTCCTCCAGCACTTGCACCAGGAAGTTGTCCCCTACACTTTCCAAAAACTTCCTGGATTGTCTGTGCACCGCTGTATTGCTCTCCCAGCAGATATCAGGGTGATTGAAGTCTCCCATGAGAACCAGGGCCTGCGATCTAGTAACTTCCGTGAGTTGCCGGAAGAAAGCCTCATCCACCTCATCCCCCTGGTCCAGTGGTCTATAGCAGATTGCCACCATGACATCACCCTTGTTGCTCACACTTCTAAACTTAATCCAGAGACACTCAGGTTTTTCTGCAGTTTCATACTTGAGCTCTGAGCAGTCATACTGCTCCCTTACATACAGTGCAACTCCCCCACCTTTTCTGCCCTGCCTGTCCTTCCTGAACAGTTTATATCCATCCATGCCAGTACTCCAGTCATGTGAGTTATCCCACCAAGTCTCTGTTATTCCAGTCACATTATAATTCCTTGACTGTGCCAGGACTTCCAGTTCTCCCTGCTTGTTTCCCAGGCTTCTTGCATTTGTGTATAGCCTCTTGAGATAACTCGCTGATCGTCCCTCTTTCTCTCTTTTCTCTCCCTCTTTGAGCAGACACTTTTCATCAGAGCACAAGTGGACAATTCAGCTGATTTTCAAGGAAAGGGGTCATTCATCAATAGACTTTTTGTGACAAAGAGAAACAAGAAATGTTTGTTATCCTAGCAGTTCTGGTACTCAAACTGGTGAAATTGTTGAGACGTCCTCTGAAACTACTTTTGCTATACTCAGACCTGTTGTCCCAGAATGGAGGAGCCGTCCTCCATCGCAGCTCATGCACCCTACATCTAACAGCATAATTTCTGGATGGAAGTTGTCAGGCTGCCTGCAGTGGCTCAAGAGCATGAGTACCAACCTCATGGTAGACATTTATGGAGCAGGACACAAACCCCCAAATGGTTGTGAGTTCTATCATTAGATTTCACCAACCATTTACCAAGTGAGAATTCCTCAGACACTATAAGAGCCTTAACATGGAGACACAGACAGTCTCCTTGGGTACCCCAATTTATCTCACCATCCACTTAAGCTTACCTGTGTGATAGATTGTTGCCTTAGAGCAATACCAAAGAGCAATATTCAGATTACTCCCAATCCCAAAAGAGAGTTTTTCCATCTATAAGACATCCAACTATAAGACATGCAACCCCCACATGGGACCTTAATTGTGTAGTGACAGGTCTCATGCCTATCCATGAAGATTTCCTTCCCTGTAGAAGTCACATCAGCTATGAGAGTTGGTGAGATAGGAGCATTCATAGGGAATCCCCCTCCCATACTGTTTTCCACTGTGACATGGTATCTCTTAGGCAACACCATAAATTCATATTAAAAATAGTGCTGAGCTTCCATTTAAATCAGGTTATATATCTACCTACATTTTTTCACAAACCTCCTTCTAATAATGGCCAAGCTAAGCTACATAGCCTTGGTGTATGTAGGGATCTACTCTTTTACCTACAGAGAATAAAACCTTTTAGGTGCTCTCCTCGGCTATTCTTATACTTTGCAAAGAAGACTACCCTATTTTCACCCAAAGATTATCTAAGTGGGTTTTGGGGTGTATTAGACACTTCTATGAAATAGCTAAATTACATCCACCAGATAATTTTAGAATCCATTCCACTAGGGTGCAGGCAGCCTTGACTGCTTCTTTGTGAAGCATTCCCATAGTTGACATCTGTGAAGCTGCCACCTGGGGTTCCATATGTACTTTTACCAGACATTATGCCATATTAATGGAAGCTTCCAGAGCAGACACTTCTGATGGCAGAGCTGTTTTATAGTTTATTTTAAGTGAAACTGAGCACCCATCATCTTAGTTAAATAACTCATGAGATTCACCAAGAGTGGACAATAAATATCTGAATACTCAAAGAAGAAAGAAAAGTTACTTATCTGTACAGTACAGTATCTGGAGGGTTTTTTGTGTGTTGTCCATATGCAGTATATATATTCCACAACCTGCACTTCTTCCCCTCTGCTTCAGAGTACTATTATGGACTATATTCTGTGGTAGAGATGGGACTTAGTGGCAGTTGGTCCCACATCACCCTTTCTGCCTGCGGTATGGAAGTATGAGGGCACTCAGGGCTCATGCGCAGCCCCCACAGACACTGCTGGCCAAAAAACTCCAACCTCAAACGCATGGAGTGCATGCACACAAATAAGAGTTAAATATATATTTATGGACAACACATCTCAAAGAGCTCCAGTTACTGTACAAGTTACTTTCTTTTTTGTTGTGATGCAGAATGAAAACAAATTTGGAAACCTCCAGAAATTTTCACAAAACAGAATACTTGTTTTCTGGCTAGTCCTAATCACTGTAAGATTTATTAGTTCACAAGTCTCTTATCCTTCAGGGAGTGTCATAAATCAGCATGATGCATCTGAGGCTAGATTTTATATTTGGATCTCTGAGACTCGGGAGAAATGAATCCTCCCAAAAATGAGTCCTCCCAACTTTAACTTTCAGTTAGCGAAGCCCTGATTCTGCTTCCATTAACCCAGTGGCAAATCAACTTCATTGGGAGCAGGATCAAGCCCACAAATGAGCTCCAGATCCACATTTTCTTCGAGGGCTTACTCATGTCCATCCCATATTATGTGTGTGTGCTCGCCACATGCACTGGTGCCGGAAGTTTTTCCCTCAGTAGTAGCCGTAGGGGATCGGCTCTGGCGCCCTCTGGAGTGGCACCCACATGGCATGGTATAAGGTCGGCTTTGGGATGCAGCAGCCGGCACCGGTCAGACAAGAGCCACCGCTCAGCTTGATCTGGGTCACCAGAGACCGACCGCTCTGCTGGTAGCTTCGGCTCAGAGCAGGATTCCCTGACTGCAGGACAAGCCCCAGTACCGACAGTGCAGACGACATCATCGGACGACATCAAATCTGTCCCATGGTCCCAAGTGCAGTGGCTGGCGCCATGGTACCCATAGAACCCTTGAGGATTCTCCCAGGCTGCTCGATCAGTGTCGGGAGCCTCCGAGAGGCTAGCGGTCTCAGTATCCCGTCCCCCTGCAGTACTGGAGACTTTGGGGGATAGGACCCTGAAGGTTCAGGAGGAGCCAGGGGAGCAAGCTGCTGGACCACCAATGGACGTGGAGGTTCCCACAGCACTGGCATGAGGGGGAATGGGCCCCCTCATCCATTCCCTCAGGATGACACCAAGGCGCACCAGGAATCTTTGAAGAAGGTTGCTTTTAACCTGGGGCTTCAAGCAGAGGAACTGGAAGAGCCCTCGAACTCTCTGTTTGACATCCTCTGCTCCTTGGCTCCTGCCAAGGTGGCTCTACTCTTTCATGAAGGGGTTTCTAAGATCACTAATGCCCTGTGACAGACCCCGCCTTCCCTGGCCCCTATCTCTAAAAGGGCCAAATGCAAGTACTTCTTGCCAACCAAAGGGCATGAGTACTTTTACTCCCACCCAGCCCCTAGTTCCCTTGTGGTCGAGGCAGTTAACCACAAGGAGAGGCAGGGACAACCCAGGGCCACCCCCAAAAATAAAGACATCAGGAGGCTGGATCTTTTTGGGCGAAAGGTTTATTCGTATTCCAACCTTCAGCTAAGAGTGGCCAACCACAAAGTCTTGCTTGGCCAATATGACTTTAATATGTGGCAAGCCATGGCCAAGTTCGTAGGGTCGCTCCCAGAGGCGTCCAAGAAGGAGTTCCGAGTGATCCTTGATGAGGGCAAGACTGTGGCCAGGGAGGCCCTCCAAGTGGCGTCAGACACTGTGGATGCTGCTGTCCTCACCATGGCTTCCGCTATCTCTATGCGGTGAGCCTCTTGACTGCTCCTCTCTGGGTTGTCCACAGAGGCTCAGCAGTCAGTGCAGGACCTGTCCTTCGACAGTTGGCCCTATTTGTGGAGCAAACAGACAGCAAGTTGCATGGCTTCAAGGACTCCTGCACCACCCTATAAACCCTGGGTCTCTATGTCCCAACCCCAGTGCATAAGCGGTTCAAACCGCAGCAGCCGCAGGGCCAGGGGAGTCAGCCTCGGCAGGACCAGCCCCATAAACAAGCCAAGGGCTACAAACACCGCCTGAGCCACCCACCTCCACCCTCTGCCCAGTTGGGCTTGACCTATAATAAGCAGGGGGCCAAATGATTGTTTTGAGGGTGTGCCCAAGGGCAACTTACCAGACTATTCCCCAGATCCATCCTTCTCTGTGTTCTCCAACCGCCTTTCCCTCTTCCTCCCTGCATGGATGGCTATAACCTCAGACTGATGGGTCCTCAGCACAGTGAAACAGGGTTATACCCTCCAGTTCCTTTCTACCCCCCCCTTCCCACCCACCTTCCCCGTCCCTCTTCAGGGACCCCTCTCACGAGAGTCTCCTCGTGCAGGAGGTAAAGGGATTACTAGAGCTGGGTGGGGTGGAAGAAGTTCCTCTCGAGTACAGGAACAAGGGGCTCTATTTCCGGTACTTCTTAATCCCAAAGGCCAAGCGTAGTCTACAGCTCATCCTGGACCTGTGAGATCTCAACAAGTACCTAAAGAAGTCGAAGTTCTGCATGGTCTTCCTGGTTTCTATTATCCCCTCCCTGGATCCGGGAGACTGTATGCCGTCCTTGACTTGAAGGATGCATACTTCTACATAGCGATCTTTCAAGGACACAGACGCTTCCTCCGGTTTATGGTGGGGCCCCACCACTACCAGTTTGAGGTCCTCCCATTTGGCCTGGTGACAGCACCGAGAGTGTTTACCAAGTGCATGTCGGTGGTAGCGGCTTACCTCAGGTGGTGCGATATTCATATTCACACGAACCTCAATGACTGGCTTGTCAATGGCAGCTCCAGGTCTCAAGTCCAAAGGGATGTTGCGGTGCTTCAGGCCATGTGCCGCTGTCTGGGCCTACTGGTAAACAACAAAAAGTCGATGTTAGTGCCAGTGCAGAGGATAGAGCTCATCGGAGCAGTCCTCGACTCACCCTGTGCCAGGGTGTTTCTGCCGCTGGAAAGGTTGACGAACCTCATCGCGGAAGTCTCTGCATTCCCTCTGACTACAGCCAGGGTCTGTCTGCACCTCTTGGGTCTCATGGCAGCATGGTGGTCCGCCATGCCAGGCTCCGAATGCGGCCCCTGCAACAATGGCTGCGGACAGTCTATTCCCAGTCCAGAGACCCCCTGGAAAAGATTGTTAACATTCCCCAGGTGATACTTACCTCGGTGCAATGGTGGACCGACCACAGGACAGTCCTGGAGAGAGTTCCATTCGACAACTTCTCTCACTATATCCGAGTTGGTGTCGGACGCCTTGGACCTCAGCTGGGGTGTGCATCTCAGTGACCTCCAGACACAAGGGATGTGGTCCCTGGAGGAGGCGAAGTTGCACATAAGCTGCTCAAAAAGCTCTGAGCAGTCCAGCTGGCATGTGGAGTCTTCCTGCCCCACCTGTTGGGCAAGGTGATACGAGTACTGACGGACAACACAGCTTCGATGTTCTACATCAACAGGCAAGTGGGAGTGCACTTGTCAACTCTCTGCCAAGAGGCACATCCAGAGCTAGCCTGCATGAGCTTCCAAAGGTGGGGAACTCCCCAAGTGGACCTATTTGCTACCAGACAGAACAGAAAATGCCACTGGTTTTGCTCCCGGCAAGGTCTGAGCAAGGGCTCCCTCTCCGATGCCTTCCTCTTGCTGTGGTCTTGGAACCTGATGTACTCATTCCCTCCGATTCTGTTCATCAGCAGGGCCCTGGCAAAGATCAACAGAGTCATAGCACAGGTTGTCGTGATCGCCCCAGCGTGGGCTTGCCAACATTGGTTCGGCATGCTCATGAGGTTGTCAGTGGTCTCTCCTTGGCCTCTGCCCAACCACCCGGACCTGTGTCACAAGACCATGGCCAGCTCCTACACCCAACCTGGAGTCCCTCCACCTCCCACAGTGGATTCTGCATGGCTGAACCCGGAGTGACAGACCTGTTTAGAAGGAGGCCAACAGGTCCTCCTGGAGAGTGGGAAGCTCTCAACCAGACTGACTTATCTGGCCAAGTGGATGAGGTTTTTCCACTGTGCATCCAAGCGCAGCTTTCTTCCATACAGGCTGTCCTGGACTACCTGCTCCATTTGAGGAACCAGGGCCTGGCACACTCTTCCATTAGAGTGCATCTAGTGACCATCTCCGCTTTTCACCCGCCAATCCAAGGACAGACGGTGTTTTCCCATGATATGACAGTCAGATTTTTGAGAGGGCTTGAGAAACTCTTCCTTCAGGTATGGACTCCTGTCCCGCAGTGGAATCCTAACTTGATCCTCTCTAGGCTCACTGACCCCCCTTTGAGCCTCTGGGTTCCTGCTCCCTTTTCCACTTGTGGAAGGTCGCGTTCCTGGTGGCAGTGACATCGGCAAGACTGGTCTCTGAAATTAAAGCCTTGACCTCAGAACCTCTGTACACAGTCTTCTACAAAGATAAGATTCAGTTGCGACCCCACCCGCCTTTCCTGCCAAAGGTTTCCACTTTCCATATGAACCAGAACATCTTCCTCCCAGTGTTCTGTCCCAAACTGCACAAGACCAGTGAGGAGAGGCATCTTCATGCCCTGGACATCTGGAGGGCTTTGGCTTTCTACTGAGAACGTACTAAACCTTTCTGAAAATCTACTCAACTCTTCATCACTGCAGCGGATAGGATGAAGGGGCCCCCGGTGTCCTCACAAAGGATTTCCAATTATGCACCAATTACCTGGTGCATAAGGACCTGTTACGACCTGGTGGGGGTTCTGCCACTGGCAATTGTCAGAGCCCACTCGACGAGAGCGCAGGCATGTTTGGTGGCCTTCCTGGTGCACATTCCTATCCATGACACCTGTAGATCTGCAACGTGGTCCTCTGTTCACACGTTTACCGCTCATTGTGCCATCACTCAGCAGGCCAGAGACGATGCTGGGTTCAGCAGAGCTGTGTTGCAATCTACACGTCCGTGAACTCCTATCCACCTCCAGGGGTACTGCTTTTGGAGTCGCCTAATATGGAATGGCCATGAGCAAGCACTTGAAGAAGAAAAGACAATTACCTTTTCTGAAATTGATGTTCTTCGAGATGTGTTGCTCATGTCCATTCCACAACCCGCCCTCCTTTCCCACTGTCGGAGTTTCCGGCAAGAAGGAACTGAAGGTGGAGGGAACCGGTGGTGCCACTGCAGAGCCAGAGCCAGTCCCCTATGGATACTACTGAGGGAAAACTTCCAGCACCAGTGCATGTGGCGAGCACACACACCTAATATGCAATGGACATGAGCAACACATCTCAAAGAACACTAGGTATGGAAAAGGTAACTGTCTTTTTCTAGCTATGACAGAATACTATACATTTTTTTATTGTACAGAAAGGCCTAATTTTGGCTAAACAAGTCATTTGGATATCTGGCATTAAAAAAATGTACCAGATAACATGAATATGTTTATTTACACAGGCTGCTGTTTGCATCTAAAACACATAAATTTATTTCCAAATATCAGAGACTCTAAAGACTAAATAAAAGTGATATATGAAATGGTACACTACACAAAATTCTGTTCTTATTCATACTGGTGCAACCTCATTGAAGTCAATGGATTTGCAGTGGTGTAATTGAGACCAAATTATGGTCCTTTTACACTTACACTATATTAGACTCCCTTAATCCTACCCACACCTACCTACTAGTATGTGAATTAGTGTAAGGGGATGTAAGTTTATGTAATGTGCACATGAGGAGCCAGAAAAAAAAGTGTACCTGTGTGTAAGTTAAAATACAACACATTCTTACTCATTCCTGTTAGTAGCCTTTCTTACTACAGTTCTCTCTCTGTCTCCTCAATGCAAGACGTATAGCAGTGTACGTTCCCTTATACTCAAGCATGGGGAGCCAAAGCTGTGGCAATAAATAAGATACAGGGGGCGTCTAATTATATTTTGATAAATAAAAGGGAGTTTAAATGGGTCTGGAAGAAGTCTACATGTGTATAGCATGCACTGTCTGGGGGCCACAGGAGAAGGTTTAAATTTGAAATGGGCCATCTTGATTATCACTACAAAAGTTTTTTTTCTCCTGCTGATAATAGCCCACCTTAATCAATTAGTCTCATTAGAGTTGGTATGGCAACCCCCATTTTTTCATGTTCTTTCTATCTATCTATCTATCTATCTATCTATCTCTCTCTTCCTACTGTATTTTCCACTGCATGCATCTGATGAAGTGGGCGTTAGCCCACGAAAGCTTATGCTCAAATAAATTTGTTAGTCTCTAAGGTGCCACAAGTACTCCTCATTCTTTTTATTAAATTCTATGTTAGCTACAGATCCCTCTAAACTTTCTTAGACCCAATTCTGAATTTGAAAATTTGGCCATGCATTGCTGTGTGCATGAATTAGTTTGTCTCAAGTAGTAATTAATTAATCTGTGATCCACTTTTCTGATAACAAAGTAGTGAAAACTAAATTTGAGATAGTTTAGGCATTGTTTCCTTTCTTGTGGGTACTAATTATAGGATTTAAAATGTATAACACTTTTCCGTCCATAGAGCCATTTTACACACCAGGAATTGGAGATTATCTCACAGGGGTAATATATATTCATATTTAGCAATGGAATTTCATTCATTTTGATAGTCAACTAATCAGTTATAGAGCCCCCCCCCGGACTTGAGGAGAGGGGGCTCTGTGACTGATTAGTTGGACAGACAGATGAAGCCTAAGTCTAATGCAGGGGTGGGCAAACCTTTTGGCCCGAGGGCCACATCTGGGTATGGAAATTGTATGGTGGGCCATGAATGCTCACGAAATTTGGGTTGGGGTGCAGGAGGGGGTGAGGGCTCTGGGATGGGACTGCGGGCTCTGGGATGGGGCCAGAAATTAGGAGTTCAGGGTGTGGGGGGGTCTCTGGGCTGGGGCAGGGGGTTGAGATTCAAGAGAGGGATCAGGGCAGGGGCTTGGGGCATGGGAGGGGGTCAGGGGTGCAGGCTTTGGGTGGTGCTTACCTCAAGCAGCTCCTGGAAGCAGTGGCATGTCCCCCCTCTGGCTCCTATGGGGAGGTGCGGTCAGGTGGCTCTGTGCAATGCCTCGTCCTCAGGTGCCTCTCTGAAGCTCCCATTCACTGCAGTTACTGGCCAATGGGAGCTGCGGGGCTGGTGCTTGGGGCGAGGGCAGCGCACAGAGTCCCCTGGCTGCCCCAAAACGTAGGAACCAGAGTGGGGACATGCTGCTGCTTCTGGGAGCCTCGGCACGCATGCAGGAAGCGGCCTCCGAACCTGCTCCCTGCCTGGAGCACAGGAACAGGGCAAGCCCTAGACCCCGCTCCCCAGCAGGAGGTCGAAGGCCGGTTTAAACTGGCTGGAGGGCCGGATGTGGCCCATGGGCTGTAGTTTGCCCACCCCGGGTCTAATGGCTCCTGTGGATACAACAGGAGAGTTTATAAATTCTGCACCAGAAAGAAAGGCTCCCTTCCCTACTTGAGATTAGAGTAGTACACAGTTTGGGGGCCTTGTTGTTGGCCTCATGCCAGTTTCCTTTTGGGGGATGGGAGGAAATATTTGTCCTCACTGCCCGTTTAGCCAGGGTGGTGTGGGTTTTTTCACCTCCCCGGGACCTAGAGGGTAGGTTAGGCTGTAAAATTCATTTTGTTGTAACTTGGCAGGTGCTCAGTGCAGGAAATCATTCAGTAGAAGGTATAGTTTCCTCATAAACTGGAAGTGGATTAGTAGAAAGCACCTCCTAAAGAAGGAATGGGGTTAGGGCCTCTAATCTCTGAAGACAATCCCCTCTTTCTGACCTACCCCCCAATTAACCTTTCTACAAGTGGAGGGTGATGGAGATCAACAATGGTGCTGGGAACAAGTTGACAAGATGGAGGGCTGATGGCAGCTGTCCACCAGGTGGTACAGATTACAAAGGAAGGATGATTTGCACTGGATGAATTATTGAGATATGTTACTTAATAAAGGCTAGTTAAACCACATTCCTGGTGTCTTGTCTGTCTTCCTGTGGGGCCTGGGACAAAAACTTTCAGGCCTTTATTATGCTTCATAAAGAAACAAGCAAAAAAGAAAAGGAAAACAAAAAAGGGGACAGGGAGAGAAAATTTCCCATTCCCACCCTTCTTTTGCAGGTCACTTTTAGCAGATCGAGCTAACTGATATTACATGAAAATATCTGTTCACATATACAACTACATTTTCCAGTTTAGAACTTTTGTTTTATTGTTACATTTCATTTTGTCTTATGGGAAAAATCATAATGACTGTATTATAGTGTCTCTTCAAAAAGGGGTTTCATATTATTGCAGAATATATTCTAATAGAAAATTAAAATGCTAAATGGTATGTTGTATCTATAAACAAATCCCCTTAACGCAAGTACTTTCCAAGAAATACTGTGTTATGAGCCATTATTTTGGTTGTCTGATCTTTATTGATATTGTATAATGCCAGGCAAATTCGAATAATAACTTCTTATTGTGCAAGGGGGAGAATGTTCATACAACTACCAATACGTATGTTAACAATAAGGCAAAGACAATTGTTCTTTAATATCTCAAAGGCACTTTATCAGTTTGTTCAGGCTCAACATGTGGCTCTAGCTCTTAAATGCAATAATTCAATGAGAATATCCCTTATAAAAATATCTTTCTTTAAAACCAAAAAAGAAAACAAAAATGAAAAATGCCACCAATTTCAGTATGATCCAGCTGAAATACATTGTATAAAAATCTTGACAATGTCCCTTTAAAAGAGGCTGTTGCACACATGAGACATTCATGTTGTTCCAATATTGTTGTTTACAGACTGAAGAATTTACCATTCACTTTTACTAAGCTTAAAGAACTTGCAGCTTTGTGGCTATCTGACAACCAGGTAATAACTTTTAATGTATGTCTTTTCATTAGTAATAAAAAGCAAGATATCTTGGTAAGGGCCATAGATAAAATCTATGTTTTAACAGACTATTGTTCGATTTATGAAGCTTTTAGTCCCAACAGTTTCCATACAGTCCTCTGTATTAGCTACAGATCTAGATATAGGTTCTGCTGAATGCTGTGGTATTAATTGGAAAAGCTCACCTTTGAGGGATTTACTGCTTTCAACAGGTGGAATTGTATGTCCTGACCCAAATTAATAAGTTAAGGCCAAGAGTATTCACAGACGACTCTAGTGAATGGGATCACTCGTGGCCTGTGTTGGGACACAAGGGCCTAAGGATTTTATACTGGGCATATTCTGTCTTTTGTATTCCTTAATCCTTCTGTGCCTCCATTCTTGTCTTCTGGCTTCCCATTCCCTATCTATTCCTCTGTTTTTGTTTACTCCTTCTCTCCCCATTTTAACCTCTTCATGTGGAAGAGGGATTTCTTCCATTAACTTTTACACTTGAGGCTCTCATTTGGTGTTTTGCTATCTTTCTATGCTTTTAAATTATCAATGACAACTATTTAATTCATTGCTAATAGAAAGTAAACATGGTAAATAGAGCTAGAGTAAGTGTCTAAGTCCCATTGTCAAAATTGACTTAGGTATTTAGTAGCCTAACTCCCATTGATTTTTATCTCCTTAGTGTTGAGGGACTTTAGGCACTTCTGAACGTTTTAATCCTTGTCTAAAATCGGGAGTGTGGGGGTCACAAAAGTTCATGAAGCATTTTTTTTCCCTTGGTTTTCTTCTAAATAAAGGTTTCATTACAAAAGTTTCCAACCAGAGCCAATAATATTTTGTGTGTTCTAGGCTTTAAGTGTTCTAGGCTTAATCCTCAGCTGATGGATATCAGCATAGCTCTGTGGAAGTCAACAGAGTTATACAGATTTACATCATCTGAAATTCTGGTCCTCTGTGCCATTTCCCATTTTTCTTCTTTTTAAAAAAGCCCCAAAATTACAACTTCTCAATTTTTTTACTTTTGCCACAGCTAAGCCACGACAAGCAACCAACCTTAAGCCCAGATCCTACAAATATTTATGCACTATTTGTACATTTAAAATTAAGAACATTCATAAGTTTTTGCAGGATCAGGGTCTTATTATTCGTCTATAGCGTGAAAATCTGTAACTAACATGAGACTACTGATCCCAGAGTTCCAGAAAAAATATGTTGGTCAAGTCCTAAATGCCAAATCTTGTAGTCTTCACTTGATCCTTATATTCCTGCGCTCTTTGAATAGCCTAAACTTCCATTAAAGTCAATGGGAGTTTGGGGCATATAAAGAATGCACAAAGAGGGTCCTTGGTCCTTCTTTAGAGAAAACTTTCATCAACTTCTGTTGGAGTTTCTTGAGTGCTCCTAGATTTGGTCCAATGTTAAAATGTTAACAGGCATCTTTATATGTTAATACTGTCTGTATTTTTGGGGATTTATTGTTAAACTAATTATGCAGCCAGCATTAGTGCTCAGAAATTTAACAATTCAACCAATTTACAATTTGTAGATTAAGTCGTTTCGACCACTACGAATGTTCGTAGAAAAAGGAATTCACAATTTTAGGCATTTAAACTGTTATTATAATGGGAGGAGAACTTAATTTTCACAAAAAGTAAACATTCAACGTAGCTAAAAGTGATACTTCCATTATTGCAATAACTTCAATAACCTCTTCTTTTTCTCCCTAGAATTGTATAGTTATTGCAGATAACTGTTGCCTCTTGAGTTCAGGTCTGATCAGTATAATTTTGCATGGTCCAAACTTCTTTTCACTGTAAACTAATCTATTCTATTTGTGTGCAAAAGCCACTGAGACCCTGATCCTGCAACTGTCTGTCTACACTGCAGTGTAAGCCCATGCTTGAGCCCAGGCTGAAGCTTAATCCCCTTGTATCGACACTGCAATTGAGCTAACACAGGGCTCAGACCTAGGGTCTCAGGACCCTGCAGGACTGGATGATCTGAGCTCAAGTTAAGCCAGGACCCAGGGTCTGAGCTCTATTGCTTAATTGCAGTGTAAACACAGTCCCGCTTGACTCAGGTTCCAAGAGTCAGCTGGAAGTATCCCAAAATTCCACAGGATAACTTTCTTAGTCCTCTCTATCCCAACGATCTACAGTCCACTCTATTGAAAATGGAAGCCTCCCCCACTCTGCCAACGGCAACAGCTCAGGTCAGCATTAACCCATTCTCTTCTGATCACCAATCTGCAAACACACTATCAGAGAGCCTCCTGGGTTTACAATGGAGAGTGAATCAGTCAAGCCTGTTGCAAAGCTAGCTGCTTCAAACTTTCTGTAACACACAGGGCAGGTAGTAACATTTTCTCACAGTGCACCATGGTCCTAGGGCTAGAGCAGCCACATTTTTTTTTGGGGGGGGGGGATACTAGGGACTCTAGGATATGGTTACTTGAAGCCGGGCCTGTGCACTGCAGCGTGGATGCCAGGGTCCTAGGTTCGAGCATGGGTTAGAAAAGTCTCAGTGTAGGGTTAAAATACAATGTAGACACTCAAGCCCAGGGTTCCCTAATGTGGATCAGCTGACTCAAGTCACGCTAACCCTGGGCTTACATTGCAGTGTAGACATACCCTATGTGGGAGAACTCCTGTACCAATACTGAATACTGTTGACTTCAGTGAGGTTTAGCACAGACACGGAGGTCTGTTTGTGCTGAGTCAGTTGCAGGATTGGGGCCTAAGATGTTCCTCTCCCAACAAACATAGAGTATATATATTGCTGACTCACGTTTAATAAATAAATAATTAAATAATTAATAAATAGTTCAGCAAGACACTTTGCTCACCATAAGAACAAATTTAATCAAATAAGGAGATTTATTGTTTATACCAAGTAATTTTACTCATTCTTAACGTTATTTTTACTCATATAGCTAATTTTCAGAATTTTAAATGACATCTATATATAGCTGAATATAAAAAGCAAGCAAGCAAACAAACAAACTGATGGGAGGAGGGTGGGAAACAATGAGTGGACATCAATGCAGTAAACTAGAGCCTTCTCTCTCTTCTCCTTCCTATTCCTACCTGTCAAAAACTGATCAGTAGAATGTTACCCCTTACAAACATAGAAATGTCACCCCAAAATAAAATGAAAAGTTAATGTGGACAATTGAGTACCTGTTTAAGAGCCCATCTAGCTTGTACACCAACTGAGAGCCTATATTCTTTTAAGGACACATTATTTTCTTCAACTTATTGGACTTCTCTACAAGAGATCATAGATTAATTTGCATTAATTTAATTAAAATATACCAGTATCATCATAATACTTATTGAATACTTAGAACACAATCTCTAGTCACTTGCACCAGTTTTATACCACTGTAACTCTACTGCCTTCAGTGGAATTACTCCTGGTTTACCCAACCGTGAATAAGATTAGAATCAGACACTCGGTGCGTACACTGTTCCCCTTCCCACCCTCCTCTGCTTCTCATTTCACTCAGTCACTACAGTGTGTCAGACTCTGTTTTCCTTACACTAGAAATATTCCTATTGAAGTCAGGAGGAATGTTATACATGTAATAAGAGTGAGGAATAGAAGAAAAAAATTCTCCATCAGAATAATATGTTTTTTCAGTCAGCAACTGCAAGAACAATTTCATTTAGACCAAGGACCCAATTCTTACTTTCTTTTTTATATTTTCTATTTATCAGATCATAAAATCTGATTTTCTTGGAATTCTTATAAACAATCTTTCTTCTTTTCTTTATAGTCCAAGGCTCTTATCCCTCTGCAAACTGAGGCTCATCCAGAAACAAAGCAAAGAGTACTGACTAACTACATGTTTCCCCAGCAACCCCGTGGAGATGAAGGTAAAATACTGTCAGCAATTTATTACAAAAGCAAAAACATGTTTATAATGCTTATTTAAATCCTGGTGAGAAAGTGGGGAGTATATTTTTAAATATTGAAACCATGGTTCTGTGGATGAGAATGGCTACAGTTGTTTATGTAACAAACAGTGTATACAAGGCAGTATATATTCAGTCATACTGAAAGATTCTAAACAGACTCTTTTTGTATGTTAAATCTAAGTCCTTTTCTGGATTCTAGAGTGAGATTGAGATTTGTTCTCCCTTTTCTTTTTTTGGGGTGGGGAGTATCAGCATTATACCTTCCGACACACTGTGTAAACCCCCTGAATTCACTTCATTAGGGTTGCCTGGGGCCAATGAAAGGCAGAATTTTGTCTGATACTTACATTAGACAGGAGGATGGCCAGTGCTCTTTCATACATCTGGTAGCAGGAGGCACTCATCTAGTGAGTTTCCACCACTTTCCCATCCTCCCTATTCTGACCTAAACTACAGTAAGATGGGATACATCTTAACCTTCTGCTAAAGCAATCCTGTGACCTCACTAGGAGTCTTGAAATCCCATAATTGACAATATTTAGTTCAAACACAACCAGTTTGCACCACCCCTTTCAACTTAACCTTATTACATTAAAAATTATGCCACTTGTTTATAGGTTGTGACAAATTTTTATCACTTTTCACACCCTTTGGATGGTTTAAGTGTGAAACCCAAGGTGCAGGCCTCAGCACAACAAACATTTTTGTTGTTTAGCGTTTAAACTACGTTTCATTTGTTTTGCTTGGTGCACTAATTACACATTCTGTTACAAAGCAGTTTTACGAAGATATTACCTGAATTTTAACTGTAGATTTCCAGTCAGACAGCGATAGCTTTAACCCTACTTTATGGGAGGAGCAGCGACAGCAACGGATGACGGTAGCCTTTGAATTTGAAGAGAAAAAGGAAGCGGAGGAAAATGCAGGAAAAGTTAAGGTAACTAGTTAGCCTTCACTTTTTCTTGCTTTATATATTGTGGACAAGTTCTCATACACAAATGCCATGGTAACATGTTTTTAGTTTTTAAACTTGCAGAGAGTGTTTGAGACCAAATATTATCACTCATGAAAAAGGAGGGGACTGTTTTCCCTGCAGTATGCACTACTAATTTCCATTCATGCCCTTGTTACCTGACTGTCAAATTCTGAGTTTCTTCTTTAATTTGCTCATGGCCATTCTATGCTAGTTGTGTGCATGCCGTGTGCACTGTTGCCGGAGATTTTTCCCTTAGTGGTTTCCATAGGGCCATCTCTAGCACCTTCTGGAGTCATGTGACAATGCGCCGATACAAGGGGCACCGCCAGCCGCACACACTCTCGGTTCCTTCTTACCACCTATGATGGTTACTGGAATGATGCTTCTTGCTGTGGCAAGGTCTCTTTCCAGTTGTTTGAACTTTCTCATTTATTCTTAATGTAGTTACCGTAGTTAGTGTATATAGTTTTTAGAGTTAACATATATAGTCGTGTAAATAGTTGTCCCTGTCATTGAGGGACTTTTCACCCCAGGGACTGGGCATGCCTCAGGCTTCAAGACGTGTGCCTCTTGCGACAAGCCAATGCCAGTGTCTAAAGCGTCTGGAGGAATCTTATGATAAAGATAAGTGCCAGATCTGCAGGGACTTCAGACCTCACACTAGAAAAGACAGGGACATTTGACTGAAGGCCATTCTCCTGGAGGTGGCCCTCAGACAATTTTCGGAACCAAGCCATTCTAAATCGGTGCCAAGCACTTCGACATTCGTTCAAAGTGCTCCACTGGCACTGTGCTCTTCCTGGCACTGTTCTCCATCTCTGATGCTGAGGAAGAAGCATAACAAACACTGAGAGAGGGTGCTCTCTTGTGCAGAAGAGGGATAAGTGGGGAATGGACTAGAGCGCTGAGTCCAGCTTGGGACCTATCGCCGAGTACTGGAAGCAGCTGTTGTGCTAGGCTTCCTTCGACACCGGAGGCGTTCCAGGCAGCAAAGGACCTGCTGTCTCTCCTGATTCTGCCAACCCTGCAGGGACCACCAGCAGCCAAGGCGTCCAGGAACAGGGGGAGCAGGAAGCACAGAGCTCCTTCCCGGGACTGACCACCTTGGCTCCCTCTAGGAGCAAGCCTTCCATGATCCTGGCACAAGGGTCACTGATCTGCCACTGATCCCCAGACTGCTGGGACCGCCTGGTGGCAGAAGCGGGTTCTGCTTCACTATGGTCACCACAGGAAGAATCTTCTTCGTAGTCCAAAGGGAAATCCTTTGCCCCACCAAAATCTTCCACCAGTACCCACCAGACTTTTGGTACTGGTCCTCTGGCTGGCAGATGGCAAGCAAGCCAAGGGCCAATGCAGTGGCCATATTGGAACCCCGGGAGTATTCGCTGGTACCGGCACCCCCTTCTCACCACTCACACTCAGTGGCTTCAGAGAGATGCACTACCAGCCCTAGCTGCTTGGCACCAGACCCTGATTCTGGTACTGATCCCAATGAACGTAGTGGAGGCAGAGGAGGAGGAGGAAGCTCCCCCTTCTTCATCATTCGCAGCTGAAGCTGTGGCAGGACACAGTAAGTTACTCTCTCGGAACAATATCAGGGCCCACCAAGACCTCCTTAAAAGAGTCACTGTGAACCCGGGTCTGGAGACTGAGGAGCTTAAGGAGTCAGCACACAGCCTGATCAACATCCTGGTGGCAACTGCCCCCTCCAAAGTGGTATTGCCCATCAATGAAATGGTGATGAGGCCAGTCAAAACGCTGTGGCAAACCTGATCTTCTCTGCCCCGCATCTCAAAGAGGGCAGAGAAGAAATAATATGTACCTGGGGGTCCCTGATAGTGTCAGCAGGAAATGAACGGGACAGGCAGGGTTATTTGAGTGCCAGCCCTAAGAATAAAGATGCCAAAAGACTAGACCTTTTTGGGCAGAAAGTTTATTCAACAGGCAGCCTCCAGTTACATATTTCCAAAGCAGGCTTTGCTAGGGAGGTATGATTTTAATCTATAGGACTCATTGTCCAAATTTAGGGACTCCCTCCTGCAGGAGTCGAGACAGGAGTTCATAGCAGTCTTGGAGGAGATCAAGATTGTGGCGAGGATCTCCCTCCAGGTGGCTCTGGATGCAGCAGACTCAGCTGCAAGGACTATGGTGTCTGCAATCACCATGAGGCATTGTTCATGGCTCCAGTCCTTGGACCTCCCTCACAAGGTTCAACAGGATCTACTCTTTGAAGACTCCTCCCTGTTTTCGGAGCAGAGACTCAAAGTTTCACTGCCTAAAGGACACGAGGGCTGCCCTGCCGACCTTAGGACTTGATACACTGTCAGCATCCCGAAAGCACTTTAAACCCCAGCAGCCTTCCAAATTTGTGGCACCTCCCCAAATAAGAAAAGGGAAAGGTTACAAGCATTGCCAACCCCTCCCGTCCACTTCCGTCTCCCAGTTGAGCTCTCATAGGTATCCCGGTAGGGCCAACCAGGCCTTTTGAAGGTGTGCCCAGTGGCATTATACCAGTCTCAGCTCTGGATCCAGCCCTCTTTTGTTTTTGGACCATCTTGTCACCCTTCAGCACAGCGTGGTCATGTATAACATTGGACCACTGGGCCCTCAGTACTGTAACAGTCGGTTACATCCTCCAGTTTGTGTCCACCCCTCCCTCCCAACCCAGTCCCTCCTCAGGGACTCTTCTCATGAGCAACTAGTCGCCCAGGAGGTGCAATCCTTCCTATGTGTGGGGGCCATAAAGGAAGGTCCCCGAGACTTGAGAAGGAAGGGATTTTACTCCCAGTGTTTCCTAATACCAAAGGGGGTCTACAGCCTATCATGGGCCTGCATCATCTCAACAGATATCTCAGTTAACTAAGGTTCTGTATGGTCTCCTTGGTCTCCCATCATTTCCTCCCTGGATCCAGGAAACTGGTACGCTGCCCTCAACTTAAAGGACGTTTATTTTCACATGTCTATCTTCCATGGCCACAGAATTTTTCAGGTTTGTAGTGGGTCAATGCTGCTACCAATTCACCAGTCTTCCATTTGACCTATTGGCAGCCCCATGGGTCTTCACAAAGTGTATGGCAGTAGTAGTATATCAGTCTTCCTCAAGCTCCAAGGAGATCAAAGGTTGGTCACAGGCTCAGGTACAGCACAGCATCAGTACAGTCTGGGCCACATTCCAGGCACTGGGCCTGCTGATAAACAAGGAAAAGTCAGCTCTGGTCCTGGTTCAGAGGATAGAGTTCATCGGGGAAGTGCTTGACTCATCCCAAGCCTGCTGGTACAGTATGCACTTCAGCCCTCTCTAGATGTGGCTGGCATCAGTCTACTCCCTAAGTAGGCACCATTTAGATTCAGTGCTCACAGTCCCACTTCCAGTCCTATCTTCCATGACCTGGTGGAAAGACCAAGGATCAGTAATGAAGAGGGTACCCTTTACTGCCCCTTAACTCTCAGTCACTTTAGTCTTGGACACATCAGACATAGGGTGTGGAGCCCACCTCTGCAACCTCAGGACCCAGGGCTCTAGTCCCAAGAAGAACTCTTCCTACATATAAACGTCAGGTAACTCAGGGCGGTACGCTTAGCTTGCCAAGTGTTACTTCCCCACATCTCAGACCAAGTGGTGCAGGTCTTGACAGACAACACCGCATCCATGCTTTATACCAACAAGCAGGGAGCGGCTTGATCTTCAGCCTCGTGCTGTCTTCTGTCTTCTGGATGTCAGACTTCTGCTTGAAACATACCATTCAGCTTGAGGCGATGCATCTCCCGGAGCCTGAAACATACCAGCAGATCACCTCAGTGGAGTCTTTTCCTCTCACTGCAGGTAGTCTCTTCACCCGGAGGTCGGCAGTGTCATCTTCCAGAGATGGAGGCCTTCCCAGGTTGACCTCTTCACCACCAAGCAGAACAGGAAATGCCATTAGTTCTGCTTGCTGCACAGCTCCTGCTCCAATGCCTTCCTGCTCTAGTGAGCAGACCATCTACTGTACACCTTTCCTCCAATCACCTGGGTTCACAAGGTTCTCCTAAAAATCAAATCGGGCAAGGTGAGGGTTATCCTGATAGCACACCACCATTGGCTTGGCATATTTCTAGGCCTCTCGGTGGCAGCCGCACTCACGCTCCCACTCTGCCCAGACTTGATCTCAGAAGACCACGTCAGGTTGCTTCACCCAAACCTTGCCTCCCTGTTCCTGGTGGCATGGATGCTGCGTGGCTGAACTCCAAGGAACTGGCCTGCTCAGGTCAAGTTCGACAGGTCTTGCTAAGCGATAGAAAGCTTCCACCAAGGCTACCTACTTAGCCTATTGGAAATGTTTCTGTTGTTGGGCCTTGGAATGGAATCTCTCTCCCTTCTGATCTTCCCTGCAGCCTATCTGGCTCACCTAAAGCAGCAAGGTCTGGCTCTTGCATCTATTAAGGTTCATTTGACAGCCATTTCAGCCTTCCACCCTCCAGTGAACGGTATTTTCTCACGAGTTGATGGTCCAGTTTCTCAAGGGGCTGGAAAAACTCTATCCTCAAGTTTGCGAGCCCCCCCTTAGGACTTAAACCTTGTCCTGTCAAGGCTCACCGGGGCCCCCTTTGAGTTGTTAGCATCGTGCTCCCTACTGCTTCTCTCCTGGAAGGTCACCTTCCTGGTGGCTATCACCTTGGCCAAAAGGATTTCTGAGATCAAAGCCCTTACGTTGGCACCTCCTTACATGGTGTCCTTCAAGGACAAGGTACAACTGCGTCCCTATCCAGCCTTTCTACCAAAGGTGATGTCACAATTCCACAATAACCAAGTCATTTTTCTACCTGTCTTTTTCCCCAAACCTCATGAGTCTGCTGAGGAATGTTGGCTTCATGTGTTGGACTTTAGGCGGGCCCTCGCCTTTCATATTGAAAGGACTAAGCCAATAAGGGAAAAATCTCTGGCAACAGTGCATGTGACCCACGCTCACCTAGCATGGAATGGGAATGAGCAACACATCTCGAAGAACAACAGTTATGGAAGGTTAATAACCGTTTTTCCCCGTGATACTCTAAGACCCATATTTTGCCTTGCTGTTTAGATACAAAGGTGATAGGTGCCTCCATAAATACCTGAGATACATTTTATGAATGCATGGAGACAGAAAGTTGCACGTGAATGTTTGCAACCTGGTCTGGCAGGACTGAAATGATACTGGCTGCCAGTGTCTAAGTGCATCTTGACATGGCCTTCTTGTGAAAGCCCAGGTAAAGAATAATAATGTGAGAGAGATGCAAGCTGATAGCCAATTAGAGATGGTCCTTTTACAACAGGCTAATCTTACACATTCATATCAAATGAATGAAATACACTTTCTAGGGATCTTTTTCCATTTTATACTAAATACAAGAGATGAAGTTAGCTCCCTCAGTGTAGAAAGATATAATAAGGAATGCTATTGGATGTAGGGACAAATATTAGTAGAACTAATTAATGATGACATCACTTCCACTGCTACATACTACTTTGGGATACTTAGGAGGAGTAAAAAGGAATTCATAATTCACATAACATGCAGAAGACAGAGCACTTAGCACACAGGATTAGATGCTGTTTTGGAGCACATAGCCATAGCCCTGAGTAGGTGACTCATGAGGCAGAATCCTCCCCCACTCCCACCCCACAGTTCCCCCTTCGCTACCTTATAGCCTTTTAATTAATACTTACATTTTATGTGATCCCTAAATTCCTTTATCAAATGATACCTCGAAGAGGGCCATGTTGTAGCCATAAGTGTTCAAGGAATGGAGAGTGAAAAGAGCATCCTCCCAGTTTGTGCACTCTATATAGAGAGCTTGGACCATTTTCTGGGCCTGAGTGAGAGTTTTAAATGAGTGTAATTCCAGGATTGTCATTGGAGTCGTTTTTTATTTTCATGGGTGTGAGAGCATCATCAGTTCCATCTGTCCTCAGGTGGGCACAAAAATGTCTAGTGAATTATTACAGAATAAATACTTCACCGTTGTAAGTCTTTGACCATTACTGTAAGAGACCCAAACCAGAAAATGATATCTGAGATAATGTCTTACGAGTAACAATAAAATCACAGCTTTTTAAATTCTAAAAAATAAATCAAAAACTTAATAAAATTATGGCTTCTATTTGTATTTTATGTTTGGAGCTTCAATTTTCTTTTGACTTTTTTTTCTTTTGTTTTATTATGAGTTCTCTTCCACTTGGTTGTGATCAGATTAAATACACTCTAGTCCACTGTTTATTTGGTGTTAAATAGAAAATACATTAACTTAAAAGTCATGCACTCATAATTAATAGGTTACACTGAAATCTTACAGGAGATTGATCACAGTTTTCTGGTTCAGTACATAAGTACAAACCCAGTGAATAGTGGATTAAAATGCCAGTTTTATCCATTAATATATTATCAGTTCAAAAAACCAAAAATTGCACTATTGACCTTTACTAACAATTTAGAAATGAACTGGAACAGAATACCATTCTTGTATTAACATAGTATTACTGCTTCATAATGTGAAGAATTTGTAGTCCTATTAGCTCTGTATTGTAGAATATTACTTCTAGTTCTAAAAATACAGTGTGACATAAATATAATTTAGTTACAATTGTTAAAAGACACATAATAATATAGAAAATTGCCAATAAACTAAAAGAGTTTCCACTACAATACAAAGAACCTTTTGTCTTTATTTATGTTTGTAATGTTTCCTAAAGTATGTTCAGAACTATATTTTAACATTGTGTATGAATAACTATGATAACATGATTGTACAGAAAATGTTCAGAGTATTATTACTACTGTTACTTGAATGGTGTTCATGTTTCTTATGCACTTAGTTAAATTATAACAAAACATTTTGAAATAGTTGCATACTTTTATATATACAAAAACTACTATGTTAATCATAGGGCACTAGAAATTTTCAAATGTTAATAGAGATGCTAGCAGTCAAAATCTTGACTTCCAGCTCTAAGAGGTGGGGAAATCTAAATTGCATCATATGCTATTTGCCAGTACTCAGTTATGGAAAGCATTGTCCTTTTCTGGTTATAGCATTCATAGAATCATAGAAGTGTAGGACTGGAAGGGGCCTCAGTAGGTCAGTTCAGTCCCCTGCACTTGAGGCGGGAATAAGTAATGACTAGACCATTCCTCAGAGGTATTTGTCTAACCTGTTCTTAAAAACTTCTAATGATGGAGATTCCACAACCTCCCTAGGCAATTTGTTACAGTGCTTAGGTACCCTGACAGTTCAGAAGTTTTCCAAATCTTCAACCTAAATCTCCCTTGCTGCAATTAAGCCCATTCCTTCTTGTCCTATCCTCAGAGGTTAACGAGAACAATTTTTCACCCTCCTCCTTCTAACAACCTTTTACGTACTTGAAAACTATTATCACAATGGTTCCCAAACTTGTTCCGCCGCTTGTGCAGGGAAAGCCCCTGGTGGGCCGTGCCGGTTTGTTTACCTGCTGCGTCTGCAGGTTCAGCCGATCCCTCGGCCCGCGCCGCTTCCAGCAGCTCCCATTGGCCTGGAGCAGCGAAACACGGCCACTGGGAGCCACAATCGGCCGAACCTGCGGACGCGGCAGGTAAACAAACTGGCGCAGCCCGCCAGGGGCTTTCCCTGCACAAGCAGTGGAACGAGTTTGGGAACCACTGTATTATCATGTTCCCCCTCAGTCTTCTCTTCTCCAAACTAAACAAACCCAATTTTTTCAATCTTCCCTCCTAGGTCAGGTTTTCTAGACATTTTATTATTTTTGTTGCTCTCCTGTTACCCGGGGTTTTCCACATCCAAAGTTCTTGATAACTTTACTCTTGACAAGGGAATGTCAGGAAATAAATCAATGGGGACACAGCCATCTGACTAATAGATGGTTGACACAAGCAGTACAATACAACAGTGCTCTTACTTAAAGCTACACTTTATTTAGTCTTAAGCACTGACGCACATATGCAACAGATTAGTAAAACGCCCCAACCCTCAATAATTACCGAAGCTGGAATGGTTTTTGAGTGGTACAGCTGTAGCCGTCCGATGGCCAATCTTTTGTCTGCCAGTGGGGTCCTAAGATGTGTCCACAAAGTGATCCAACTATTCCAAACTTCTCCACCCTTATTTATTGTGTTAGTATGACAATAAAATATCAATCAAAAAACTTAAGGAAGCAATTTCAAAGGTTAAACAAGAGTTTTCCTCAGATCTCTCATTAGATGTGTTTTTGCAAAGTCTGTACGTTGAGCGTCCTGACAAATACATCCCAGAGGGCAAATATAGATAAGCTTCCTGTTTTCTAAAAATACATTCCTCAGCAATTTCAACAGAGATCTTATCAGGAAGGATGCAAGGAAAGGCTCTCTTCTTGTGGTCACTCAAATCTACTCACCTCCTGGTTTAGTTATGCTAAGGCCTACTGACTTGGCTGTTTTTAGTGATAAGCATGATAATCAATATTCCAGCTACTGATAGTGGTCCAGGCAATTTGCTGATCCACCAAGATCTCCCTGTACACTCCTTCTGGACTTTGTCCACATCTTTCCTGAATGTGATGCCTAGAAATGGACACACTACTCCAATTGAGCACTTATCAGGGCAGAGTAGAGCGGAAGGATTACTTCTCATGTCTTACTTACAATACTCCTACTGATATGTCCCAGAATGCTGTTTGCTTTTTTTGCAGCAGTGTTATACTGTTGACTCATATTTAGCTTGTGAACCACTCTGACTCCCAGATCTCTTTCTGCAGTACTCCTTCCTAAGCAGTCATTTCCCATTTTGTATGTGTGCAATTGATTGATCTCTACTAAGAGGAGTACTTGGCATTTGTCCATATTGAGTTTCATCCTATTTACTTCAGACCATTTCTTCAGTTTGTCCAGATCATTTTGAATTTTAATCCTGTCCTCCAAAACACTTGCAACACCTCTCAGCTTGGTATCATCCACAAACTTTATAAGTGTACTCTCTATGCCATTGTCTTAATCATTTACGAAGATATTGAACAGAGCTGGATCCAGGACCAATCCCTGTGGTACCCCACTCAATATGCCTTTCCTGCTTGACTGTGAACCACTGATAACTACTCTCTGGGAATGATTTTCCAGCCAGTTATGCACCCTCTTATAGTAGCTCAATCTAGGCTATATTTCCCTAGTTTGTTTATGAGAAACATCATACAAGATGGTATCAAAAGCCTTCCAAAAGTCAAGGTATACCACATCTACCACTTCCCCTGTATCCACAAGGCTTGTTATTCTGTCAAAGAAAGCTGTTAGGTTGGTTTGACATGTTTTGTTCTTGACAAATCTATGTTCACTGTTACTTATTATCTTCTAGGTCTTTGAAAATTGATTGCTTGATTATTTGCTCCGGGTACTGAAGTTCAGCTGATTGGTCTGTAACTTCCTTTTCCCCCTTCTTATAGATTGGCAGTACATTTTCCCTATTTCAGTCCTCTGTAATGTCTCCTGTCTTCCATTAATTTTTGAAAATAATTGCTAACGGGTCAGGTATCTCCTCAGTCAGCTCCTTGAGTATTCTAGGATGTATTTAGTCAGGCCCTGCCGACTTGAAGACATCTAATTTTTAACTTGTTCTTTCCCTATTTTAGCCTGAGAGCCTGCCTCATTTTCATTAGCATTCCCTTTTTTAGACGTCTGATCGCTACTAACCTTTTGGTGAAAACTGAAACAAAAAAATCATTTAGTACTGTCATTTCCACATGTTCTGTTATTGTCTTTCCCCCACTCATTGAGTAATGGGCCTTGGTCATCCTCTTGCTTCTAATGTATTTATAGAATGTCGTCTTGTTATTTTTTATGTCTCTAGCTCATTTAATCTCATTTTATGCCTTGGCCTTTCTAATTTGTCCCTACATGCTTGTGTTGGCTTTTTTTTAATATTCTTCTTCGTAATTTGACCTAGTTTCCACTTTTTGTAGGATTCTTTTTTGAGTTTCAGAACATCAAAGATCTCCTGATTAACCCCAGGTGGTCTCTTCTATACTTCCTATCTTTCCTATGCAGTGAGGTAATAATGTTTCTTTGAAAAACTGCCAACTCTCTTGAACTGTTTTTCCCTTAGACTTGCTTCCCATGGGATCTTACCTACCAACTCCCTGATTATGCTAAAGTCTGCCTTCTTGAAATCCATTCTTCATTCTGTTTCTTTATTTTCTCCCCTACTACTCATTAGAATCATGAACGCCATCATTTCATGATTACTTTCACCCAAGCTGCCTTCCAGTTTCAAATTCTCAACCAGTTCCTCCCTATTAGTCAAAATCAAATCAAGAACAACCTCTCCTCTAGTGCTTTCTCCATCTTCTGAAATAAAAAATTGTTTCCAGTCATTAAAACGTATTTCATCATATCATATTTATACTTATATACATTACAAACACAGCATGAATATCTATTTCAGTGCAATATGAATGTGTTTCAATAGTGATGTTTCACTTGAATAAACTGTACTTTTTAAAAGAAGACATACTGTGCAGGACAAGTGTTCTGTACTTTGGTTCAAATGATGCACTTTACTGTGCAGTGCAGAAGGAGCAAGTATAAACAAAACTGGCCATGTGTTCAGAATGCATGGAAATAGGGATCAACACCTGGGTGACATGATCTGCTTCTCCTTCCTGGGAAAGCTTCTGCATGTGAACAACATTTGGTTGTGGCTTTGCAGATTTGAGAAAGGTCATATTAGAGTGGAGATAGTTGGAACAAGGGAGGAAATGCTCTGCATGGTGTGCTTTTCCCCTCAATCCATGAATTTTCCATTAGAAGATGCCAAACTAGAATTCATGGAGTGTGGAGTAGAATTTGCACTCAGTATTCTTCTTTGAGTGCTGTCCCTTGTGGGTGCTCCACATTAAGTGTTTCTGCGCCCCTGCACTCATAATCGGAGGTTTGTAGTAGCAGTACCCGGTTGGGTCTCACATGCATGGTCCCCATCTCACACAGCTTCAGGCAGTTAACTGGTGCTGTGCAACCAACCCCCCTCAGTTCTTTCTCTACCACCTTTGGCTTTGAGTCAGAGAACTTAGCAGCGCCTCGCTACTTACTTCTTTTAGCCTATTTACTACCGTTATTTAGTTAGGATAGTTAGTTGATTCATTTTTCTTTTTCCCCCATCGCCTCTTTTAAAAAAAATTATTTTAT
This sequence comes from Eretmochelys imbricata, assembly GCF_965152235.1. Taxonomy (NCBI): domain Eukaryota; kingdom Metazoa; phylum Chordata; order Testudines; family Cheloniidae; genus Eretmochelys; species Eretmochelys imbricata. The sequence continues at coordinate 87,523,013 of NC_135579.1, read as the reverse complement.
TATTATTAGTCTCCTCATTAGAAGCTGGGTTTTAGTTGATCCTTTAGGATAGTCAGCCTCTCTGGGGGCAGAAGCCTGACAGGAATGCCCTGTTCCCTGGGCTTTAATTATTACCTTACCCGGAGGCTCTCCATACCACTTTTGGACAGATGTGCTCATTGTGTTCGCTGCCTAGGCGAAACACACAACACAGAAGTGTCCTCAATGCCAAAAGTTAACTGACCAAACAACAAAGGCTAGAGACTTGCAACTAAAACTCCTTCTCATGGAGAAGTCTCTCAGACCGGCGTCTAAGCCCAAAGCCTGGACCCCACCTGGACAAGCCTCACCAACCATGGCTTCTGATAAGGGTCCTTCCACCACCCAGGCTTCTGATCAACCTGCTAAAAAAAGTGTCCAACAAATGGGTAACTACCTCCCCAATGCAGGAAATAGCCAAGAAGTGCCATTCCGCAAACGGCATCAGCATCGGCCGCTCAAGGCGCCGAGACAGCAGGACCATCAGGCACCGCTGGTAACGCGGGAGGTAAGGACTCTAAAAGAGCCACCTTGGATGCAGGCACTAAGGGTAAATCAAAACCCCATGCCTCAGCATCGATGCAGCCAAAGCTGCAATCAACATACAGCAGTGCCGCACCAGTGCAGACTGTGGCTCACTCTTTGATCCCCAATGTATGCTCAGTGCACGCACCAGCACAGCCTATGGTGCTGGCATATACATTGTGGCTCCCAGCACTGACGATCATGCAGCCTCTGGTGCAGATTATGCAGACACCGCAGCAGTTCCTATGGCACAAAGTTCTCTTAGTCAGATCTACACCTGACTCTCCCATCCTTGGCACCAAATCTCCTTGCGACTTCCTCACACTCCACTCCACCCTTTTCGAGCAATGATGAGGAGGGTGAGGAAGATTAGATTCTCCTCTACACTCTCATGCTCACCATAAGCCGCTGTGACGCTCTGTACCTCAGGGGAACACCTTACACCCCCATGTTCATCCTTATAATATGATTGTGTGGTATCCAGTGCAAAGTTTGTCATGTCAGGTGTCTTCAGAAGGCTCATGACACACTGAGCATTGTTGTTATAGTAATGTTATAGGTTGTAATTTCAGGCATATAGTTATGGAGGCTGAAAATGTGTCCTCAAGCCCGGCAAAACTCTCCAAGAGCAGAGGGGCAGTTCACACCTCATCAGGGCATGTATAGGACAAACCCAGCCCAGCCCCACAGGAACAAAGGACACTGGCCTAGGCAGCAACAAAGGATCTGTTGGACTCTCGAGTGTCACCCCCCTTCCCTTCGTCAGTCAGGGACTACGATGAGGTAATGCTCATCTGACTCTGAAGAGGGGTGGGGACAAAGCCAAGAAGGAAGAAAGAACATGATAAAAGGGAGAGATCTTTGCCATGCTCTTCCTCTCTCTTCCACCTCCATCTACAGACAACACCACCAAGGGCAATCACCCAGCCTGCGGTGAGAAGCATCTAAGTTTGTAAGGGCATTGAAAGTGTTAAGATCAGCTTAGAATGCTTTTATTTCATTTGACCAAATCTGACTTGTTATGCTTTGACTTATAATCATTTAAAATCTATCTTTGTAGTTAATACATTTGTTTGTTTATTCTGCCTGAAGTAGTGGGGAAGTACCCTCAGACCAGGAAGGGGCACTACCTACCCACCTGTCACATCTTTCCCAGATTACGCCGTCATGCCCATATGGGGGATGATTTCAAACAATTCCAGGACCTATTTAAAAGGGTGGCTAGCTCTCTGGACATCTTTCTGGAAGAAGTCCAGATGACACAGCACAAACTAATGGACATTTAGAATACTTCCTCTTCTTCCAAAATTGCTTTACCTATAGACGATAATAATGAAACCTGTCAAGACCACTTGAAAGACCCCTGCAACTGCTCCTCCAGTCTGCAAGAGGTCTGACAAAAAAATATTATGTGCCAGCGCAGGGCACAGAGTTCTTCTTCTCCCATCCGGCGCTCAATTCACTGGTGTCGACGCAGGCCATGAACATGGCAGAGAGTCACATCCCATATCACACCTTATGATAAGGACTAGAAAAGACTCAAATTTTTCGACTGCAAGGCTTATTCTTCGGCTACACTACACTTCCGAATAGCCAGTTATGAGGCCTTGCTGGCGAAGAATGATTATAATAACTACAAAAAGTTTTATGAATGTATTGCATTTATTTCTGAAGATAAAAAAGAACTATTTACAGCACTTGTGGCAGAGGGACAACTCATCTCTAGAACAGCCCTCCAAGCTGCACTAGATTCTGCGGATACAGCTGCAAGATCAGTGACGACCGCAGTGGTGATGAGGAGGGCCTCATGGCTCCATCTCTCTGGGTTCCCTAGGGAAGTGCAGTCCACGGTCAAAGACTTCGAGGGGCCCAAACTCTTCACCACAAAGACGGATGACTCTCCATACGCTCAAAGATTCACGGGTGACATTCAGATCTCTGGGGATCTATACATCTAGACCCAAGAAAAGACGGAGGAGTTACTATGTCCCTCAACACTACCGCCACACTATGCCGTTCAACGCTACTGCCACAACAACGGCAGTATGAATCACAAGGTCGCAAACAGAGACCATCGGAGATCACAGCCTACTCCTCCAGCATCTGCGTTGTAGCCATCCTCATCCAGGCAACTAATCTGAACCCTTGGTTGAGGGCCTGAGAACCCCATGTCTGTCTGTCTGCTGGAGACATTATTCTCTCCCGACCATTCAGAGATCATCAAGTTCTGTTTTATCCAATTTGGAAAACCATCACATTCGACAGATAGGTGCTAGAAATCATACAAACTGGTTACTCCATCCACTTTCTTTTCAAACCCCCTATCCATCCTCCCTCCCCATCTCTCCTCCACAGGCACCAACTTTTCTTGGTGCCGATGGGTGCGTACGCCCCCCCAGCCCCGACTCCGTCCCCTCCCTGCCCCTATTGGATCCCTCCCCAAATCCCCGCCCTGACCCTGCCTCTTCCCCAAGCATGCCGCGTTCCCCCTCCTCCCCCCTCCCTCCCAGGCTTGCCGTGCAAAACAGCTGTTTCACGGCGCAGGCGCTGAGAGGGAGGGGGGAGAAGCAGGACACATCGGTCCGCTCGGGGAGGAGGCGGAGCGGAGGCGGAGGTGAGCTCGGGCAGGGGGGCGGGTTGGGGAGCTGCCAGTGGGTGCTACGCATCCATCAATTTTTCCCCATGGGTCTCCAGCCCCGGAGCACCCACGGAGTCGGCGCCTATGCCCTCTTCAAGGACCCCCTCACGAGCATCTACTGCATCAGGACGTAATCCACCTCATACATCTAAAAGCAGTAGAACCCATTCCAACAAAACACAGAGGGGGGGATTTTATTCCCACTATTTTCTCATGAAGGAAAAGTCGGGTGGGTGGAGACGCATACTTGACCTATGGCGACTCAACAAGATTGTGAAGACACAACAATTCAAGATGGTCACACTAGGCACCATAATCCCAGCACTAGAAAGAGGGGAGTGGTTTTCGGCCCTCGACCTCCTGGATGTGTATTTTCATATAATGATCCATCCCTGCCATCGGAGGTTTCTCCGATTTATTATTGGACAGGAACATTTCCAATACAAGGTTCTTCCTTTCAGCCTCTTCACTGCCCCTCAAGTTTTTTCAAAGGTAGTAGCAGTGGTTGCAACCTACCTCTGCAGAAACAGAATCATGATATTCCCGTACTTGGATGACTGCCTGCTGAAAGCACCAACACGGCAAGCAGCCTTACAACCCACCAAACAGATGGACCCTCTTTATGAGATTAGGCCTCCAAATAAATGCAAAAATATCTACTCTAACACCTGTGCAACAGCTAGAGTTCACTGGGGCCCATTTCAATTTTCCTGAGGCCACAGACTCTACCAAGGCAACGCTTTATCACTCTAACCAATCTCAGATCCATGGCATGAAACAGTCCACAGGTATCTGCCAGGACTAGCCTTCAACTTTTCCGCCACATGGCTACCACGACCTTTGTCATGAGACACACGAGATTACACATGCATTACCTGCAAGCGTGGCTCCATATAAATTATGTCCTACACAGACACAGCATAAACAAACGCCTCCCTATGCCAGACAAAATAAGACTCCCTACTCTGGTGGACACAACCAGACAATGTCTGCACAGGGGCCCTTCGTTCAGAAGACCCCAACACTAACCATCACTACAGACGCTTCGTTCTTGTGCTGGAGGGGCACATCTGCATCTGCATTCTATCCAGAGCTGCTGGTCCCCTGCAGAATCCCTTCTCCGCATAAATCTGTTAGAACTGTGAGCCATCCGCAATGCCTGCTCCAACTTCCTGTCAGTCATCAAAGTCAAGACCATTCAGATCCTTACAGACAACCTGGCTTGTATGTTTTACATAAACAGACAAGGGAGAGCACGATCGCACTCCCTGTGCATGGAAGCCATGAGACTCTGGCAATGATGCATCATATGACTGGAGAGGTGTTAAGGAGCTACTTCACCTGGAATGGTCCCTTGAAATATGTGTTATTTACTTATGCTAAAAATCTGTTCAAATCTTATATTTAGCAGTGGCACTTTGAGTTAGGCTATGTCTACACTGTGCAGCTTATAGTGACACAGCTGTGCTGCTAAAGCCTTGTTGCTGTAAGGTACACAGTGTAGCCGCTCTTTGTCTGCAGGAGAGAGCTCCCCTGCTGACAAAATAAAACCACCCCCAATGAGGGGTTGGTAGCTTCATTGTCAGGAGAGTCTCTCCCATCGACAAAGTGCTGTCCACACTGGTGCTTTTTGCTGGTAAAACTTTTGTTAGTCAGGGGTATGTTTTTTGCACACCCCTGAGCAACAAAAGTTTTACCAACGGAAGTGCAGTGTAGACACAGCCTTAGTTTCCCAGACCTGAAGAAGAGCTCTGTGTAAGCTCAAAAGCTTGTCTCTCTCACCAACAGAAGTTGGTCCCATAAAAGATATTACTTCACCCATCTTGTCTCCCTAATGCAGGGGTAATCAATAGGCGGACCATGATCCAAATCTAGACCAGACACTTTTGAGTGGACCGCAGGGGCAGAGGCGATGTGTGGACAACTCCAGATGCCTTCGGAGGATACTCCCAGAAGCAAGGAGTTAGCACTCCTCCTGGCAGACGCATTGTGTGTGTCCCTGCAGTGCTGGGAGGGAGCAGCTGTGTATTAACGCCTAGGCCGACAAGGCAAATTTGCAGGGGCGGCAAATTTATAACAGGTTTCAGAGTAACAGCCGTGTTAGTCTGTATTCGCAAAAAGAAAAGGAGTACTTGTGGCACCTTAGAGACTAACCAATTTATTTGAGCATAAGCTTTCGTGAGCTACAGCTCACTTCATCGGCCACAGGCTGCTTCCCCTGGTGCTGGTTTGTGCCCTCCGCCCCCGTACCAACTCCACCCCTTCCCTGCCCCCATTCCCACCCCCTCCCTGTCCCTATTGGTCCTCTTCCCCAAATCCCTGCCCCGGCCCCGCCTCCTCTCCTGAGTGTGCCACGTTCCCCCCTTTTTCCCCCTCCTTTGCGAAGCTGTTTCGTGCACAAACACTGGCAGGGAGCGGGTAGAAGCAGGACCCGGCGGTGCACTCAGGGGAGGAGGTGGAGGTGAGCTGGGGCAGGGCGGGGTGGCAATTATTTCAGGGCCTAAGGGCTGCAAAATCTTTAATCCACCACTGGGAGGGAGGAAGCAGCAGGCTGAGCTCCTCCTTCTGTCCCCCTCACATGGGACTGCTTTGCCTTCCCTGCTGCTGGAGTCTCAGCACTGCTGCCTGCTTTGCAGACCATCTACAGCACTGGCTCTCAACCTTTCTAGATCACTGTACCCCTTTCATGAGTCTGATGTGTCTTGCATACCCCCAGGTTTCACCTCTCTTAAAAACTACTTGCTTAGAAGATCAGACATAAAAATCCAAAAGTGTCAGAGCACACTATTACTGACAAATTGCTTACTTTCTCATTTTTACCATATAATTATAAAAGAAATCAATTGGAATATAAATATTGTACTTACATTTCAGTGTATAGAGCAGTATAAGCAAGTCATTATATGAAATTTTATTTGTACTGACTTCGCTAGTGCTTTTTATGTAGCCCGTTGTAAAACAAGGCAAATATCTAGATTAGTTGATGTACCGTGTACCCCTGGTTGAGACTCAGTGATCTACAGGTGAGAGGCAGTGTGGGAAGGCACCATGGGGGTGGGGGTGGGAGAAGGAGCTGAGCCAGCTGCCCTGCTGCTTCCTCTCTTCCTGGCTGCAGGGACACATAGAGAGTGCCATTTCCAGGGGCGGTGCTGCCTCCTGGAAAATTGCGGGGGGGGGCATATGACCCCACAGAATCTTTCATTTGGGCCCCCCACTAGCCACAGTCACATATAGCCTCTGCATGCAGGCTGAAGCTGAGCACAGAGCCATGCTTGTGCTTCAAGTGGTCCCCATAGCCCCTCCCACCCCTAAGCGGTGCCCGGAGCCTGCTCCCTGGCCTTGTGCCTCCCCTACCCAAGTGGTCCCTGGAGCTCCCCACCCTGGCTTCATGTTCTCCCCTTTCCTGTCCTTTGGGGCCAATCCCCAGAGTCCTCTCCAGCCCCTGCTCCTTCAGCCTGCCTCTTTCCCGTCCCAGTCCACTTCCAGTCACCTGCTTCTGCCACATCCCGGCCTCCCCCGTCTCTTCAGGGATGCTATCTGGAGTCTTATTGGTCCTTCCTGCTACCCAGAACCTCCTTCTTGTCCCTCTGCTATCCCAGCCCCCAAAAGGAGCATCGCACTGCTAGTGGATCATAGTCCAACAACTTCACCTTCTGGCTCCGAGCTCAAAAGTACTCACACACATTCACATCCGGCTTTGCTGCCCAACTCCCAGCCGATACCCATTCCTCTCCCACCCCATCTTTGCTATTTGGCTCAATTGGTGGGGAAGCAGCAACGCCATGTAGTTCAAACCAGTCCCGTGTGTCCCTTTTTCAGTTTAGGGAAATAAGGTCCCCTTACTCTCCGGGCAGGGAGGGTGGGAAGCTGGCAGGTGATCGGGAAGCTTGTGGGGCGGGGGGGGGGGGCACAATTGCGGGTTAGGAGAGGGGATCTGGGTGAGGGTCTGGACCTTGACTATACCTTGACCAAGAAATTTGGACCTATACAAAAAATAATTGACTGCCCATGCTCTAATGTAACTTCGGTCATATTTCCAGTATGAAGGAGGACTACAGAGAAGCACAGAAGCACATATAATGACTTCCTCTCTTTATGTAGCTCATTTAGATACAGTGTATTTTTCAATACTCCTTCATCATGCATAGACTGTATGGCTTGATTCCCAGTCACCCGTAAGGTTATATTGTATTCTTCCATTTAAATCATGGCCCAGATTTTGTGGTAAATCAAATGCATAATTAGGCCACATATAAATATTATTTCCTTCAACTGTAAATCAACCAACTCTTTAGCAAGGCTATATTTTACACATCATTTCCAATTTCTTTTTCCTGTGGGAGTTCCATATTAACTTGTAATATAGTAATCATACATTTACATTTTGTATTTAAAAGCATGTCAAAACATACTATCTTTAATATATACTTTATTATAGTAAAGAACTGAATACTAGTTCCCATAGCTTTTAGTTTTCAAATCAGTCATGTTTTTGAATTTCTAGGACATGCATATCAACAGACGTCTGCTGCATTTGGGGACCTTAGATATATTTTCTACTTAGAAAATTTTCTACTGATAGAAATTAAGATGCTATTATGTATATCTTTAAGGAATTAGTTATGCCACCCTGAGTCACACTGAGTAGTATAGGAAATCAGCAAGGCTATACAGGACTATCAGGAGTAAGGTACCATTCAGTGTAACTCACTGCTAAGTCACTAAGGATTTATTCTCCTGTTTTTGTTTATGCATAAGAATAGATCTCATTGACATCGCTGCAAGCTACATGTACATATCAAGGGACAAATAGTTTCCCAGTAGGTTAGATTTTGCTCTCAGTTATTCTGATGTAAATCCAAAATAACTCCAATGAATATAGGAAAATTATTCTGGATCTTCACAGATGTCATTAAGAACAGGATGTGATCTGATCTGATAGTGGTCTTAATCCGAGAGTAGAATATGAACCTCAGTATTCTTACATGGTAAAAAACTGAACATAAAGGGAAAAATTCTGATCTGTGATTGACATCAGAGGGGAAAGTTATACTTTAGATAGACACTAGTATAACTGAAATTAGATTCCAGCCCACAGACTTTGAAAATGACTCGTAATTAGATCTCGGTGAAATTTTTCAAACAAAACTTTGTGAATTAATGTTGAATTTGCTAAATTGTTTAGCAAAGAAAGAAATGTTTAATTTTGACATTTTTTAAATGAATCATTTTGATTTTTTGATTGAAACTACTGTTTGAATTTTGCTTCAGTTTAATTTTTTTTAAAGGTAAAATCAATGATGTCAAATGAAACAAAACGTTCAACCACTGAACGGAAAAATCAGTTATTCACACAGCTCATAATGACAAATGTGTGTAGCACATTTCTCAAATATTTTAATTCACTGCTTGTACATTATACACTTATCCATAGTACTGTAACCATAGATTTAGCTTGCATGTTATTTTTATTTTGTATTTGTGCTTTAATTCTTTTGATAAATGTTTAGGTTGAAATAAATCTAAAACGTTATCCAACTCCATACCCAGAAGATTTAAAGAACATGGTAAAATCTGTTCAAAATCTGGTTGGCAAAACAAGCCATGGAGTGAGGCCTGAGAACTCAACACCAGCTGCCAACAGTGAGCAAACTATGAAAGAAAAGTATGAGCACAAGTGGCCTATGGCAGCAAAGGAGATTTCAGTGGAGGTAATATTACAAGATTATTGTTACTTTCCAGAGCTCAATGTGGGTTTTAACCTGGCTCCATTACATAGTTTTATATCTGATCTTAAAATCATAGGCAATTGTTTCTGGTTTTAACTTTTTTATTAGAATCAGATTAATTTTTCCTAGTTTTTCTTTAAAATTAATTAAGACTCATTTTCTAAATTTTCATAAGGATCTATTCTGCTGTTCGTGTGTGTCTGTAACTCTCCTAAATTTTAATGGCAGTGAGATATACATAGCAGTAGCAGAATAGAGCATATAATTTACATGTCAGTCATATACTCATAAGTGTCTTCTTGATTCAGATACGTAATGACAAATATAATGATTTAGGGCAAGAGTCTGCCATTTACTCACATTGAGTCTGATCCTAAGGTTACTGAAGTCAACAAAAGTCTTTCCATTGACCTCAATGAACTTTACGGCAGGCCCATTCAATAGTATTTACTGCAGAAGTCTCATAGATGTCAATTGGACTACTTATGAAGTAAGGTACTATTCATTGTGAGTGTGAGTTGCGGAACCTGCTCCTTAAAAAATAGATACTTACCAAGAGAAGGTAAGTCCTTATATTGTCCTCATATTGTAAAAGGCTGCAATTCTAGCGTGAACATTGTTGAAAGTTATTTCCAAAATTTAGTACTAGGTATATGGAGCCAAATTCAGAGCTGGTGTAAGTCAATTCCTTTGATCTCAGTGGACATTTGCTCACTTATACAAAGTCTGAAGTTAGCCTCTTTTTTAAACCAATTAATTACAATTTAAAAACATGAATTACAGCTGTGATGATGCTTGCAGTACTTACTGATCATTTTATAACATACCTGGAGAGATCCATGGAAAGCACCTCACACACTTTTGGAAGCCTCTACAAAACCCAGATTTAAAAAAAAAATAAATTAGAAAATAAAGTCATTCAATCTTTATCAAATTTTCTTTTCACTTCTTTGTAATTTAACTGTTACAATTGATGCATTATCCTTGAGAAGTACCACCCTGTGGCCAGCTGTTGCTGTGTAATTACATTAATTTGTCTTCTCCCATTGTGCACGTACCACTGCAGATTGGGTTGTTTTCACACATCCAATAGTCCTAGTAACCGTTGCTCCACTTATTGCACTGGTATGTGTTTCATTTACAGTGACAATATTTCCATTTCTTTTGGGCTTGTTCTTATTAAAGCACACTTTAGCACACTTATTTTCCCTTGGGACTGCTTCCACAAATGTTCGCAAAATCTAGGTACTGCTTCAGCTGGGTTCTTTGAATCAGAGTTTTCAAAATCAAATAATTTGCTGTTTTCTTTAAATCCTTGAATCCAAATGTTATTTCTTTTAACTCTCTGAAATACATTCTAATCATTTAACTTTCACCAAATGTTGTTACAATCCTGTTCCTTCAGTCAGGGTGTTTGTGCCATTTTGTTCTCATCAACTAGATAAATCTGTATTATATCATTTAGCTCTGAACAGCAGGGAGCCCGGAGCCCAGGTGGCACCTGGTCCAGGAGCCGGGAGCCCAGGTAGCAGCTGGGCTCCCAGTGGGAAACAGAGAGCCCAGGTGGCAGCCTGGCAGGGAGCGGGAAGTCCAGGTGGGGGACTAGGGAGCCCGGGCGGTAGCCTGGTGGGGACCGGGGAGCTGGGTGGCAGCCCAGCTGGGAGTGGGGAGGCATCAGGGCTCTCAGCGGGGAGCCAGGAGCCTGTGTGGCAGCCCAGCCTGAAGTGGGCACCGTGGGTGGCAGCCAGGCAGGAAGCCAGGAGCTGGGGGGGCAGCCGGGGTCTAGCTGGAGCTCCCCACTCGCCCCAGGGTAACAGCCCAAGCTGTGAGCCACGTGTGGGGTTCATAGCAGGGAGCCTAACAGCCTTTCTTTTCAATTTCATGGTTCTGGATGGGAGCTATGAAATTGACAAGCATGACAGCCCACAGCCAATGTAAGTAACAGTGTCTATATGGACACTGCGCTGCCCTAACTACACCAAGCTAATCCCTGTGCATCTTGTGGAAGTGGAATTATGATGTTGCTGTAGTAAGGCATTTACATCGGTGGGAGCAAGGCTGTAGTGTAGACACTGACACAATTAGGTCAGTGTAAGGCAGCTTACATTGACCTAACTCTGTAGTGTAGCCCAAGCAATAGAAAATAAAGCATTCCAAAAGAGCCACCTGTCTGATTCAGACAACATTCATAACTTGACTTTGAAAATCCCATACAGGAAGAAGAAAGAACATACAGAAAGTTCAGAGGTACAATAAGAAACTTAACATGCAGTGTGCGTCAAAAATTACAGTATATCACAGCTTGAGAATGCTACACATGTACATTTTCAAAAAGGACATTGGATGATAAGTTTGTATACTGGGATGGAAACTGACTGATGCATTGGCAAAATTTTATTAAATAATGGCCAGCTTTAAGTTGTGTGTGTATTTATTATGTTGTATAGGAAATACAAAATAGTATAAAGGAACTGTAACTCTGGTGTATCAAAATAATTTAAGGTCTTGAATATATTACAATAAACATAGAGTATGTGTAAGAAACAAATATATATATTTGTTGTGCCAACATTGAGGGACTGACTAAACTGGCTGACAAGGAATGTAAGGAATTTTGAGAAGGCATAACTACATGTAAGGCAAAAACATTAAACTATCACTACAGAAGTATAATAGTACTCTCGAAGGACTGTATATGTGGCAATCCTCTCACTTATATTTGCTTTCAATCATGTTACTAAAAGCAATTAATAAAGTATAAACCTTATAAAACTATGAAAATAAGAGCAATAGTAACATAGTTTTAGTGTACAATATTGTACATTTTTAATTAATGAAATTGTGTTTTTGAATATTGCATCTCTTTCCCTCCTTTCATCTTCTCCACAAAGTCATTTAACTCACTATTGATGGAATAACTGCCAACGAAGTGCTGGGGACACAGATCCTTATAGTGCCTCAACCACCCTCCACCTTCTGAAGCAGAAGTGCTCAGCTACAAGTATACCTCTAGCAAGGCTCAAACCACCTCTCTTCCCCCAACATTCCCTCCATCACTCCTACTTATAAATGTCAACTTTTTCCTCCCTCTCCCTTCTAACACCACTCATTCTCTACCTCTCTCTCTACTACCAACTCTCCTCCGCCAAATGTCCATTCTTCTCCCATGACAGAGACCATCATCCCCTCTTCCCCAAACCTGTGTCCACTCTTCCCAGAAGGTCTTTTCTGAATCTGTCTTCACCCTAACTCATCGACCATCCATGTCTCTCCCCAAGGCTGTGTCCCATATCAGCCTTCCTGCTCCTTGAGGCTGGATACCCCCCACAAGACAATCCTTTGGAGCCTGTGTTCCATCAGAGTGACCCTTATGGCTGCATTCCATAACTGCCTTCCCAGGGTCCCCCCCCCAGGCTTAACTCCACCGTGTAACTCCTCTAGATAGTGTGTTTTCCATTATCTCCCTTCCCCCGTTGTGTCCTTCACAAGGTCTCCATGTGCAGTCTCCTCCTCATACCTGAACCATGTCCATGTCATGATGGGAAGGGAAGGGAAGAAGCACAGAGAACAGTCCCTCTTCATATCTCCATTTCTTTCACTTAGCTGCCCTGTTCTGTGAGTTCCTAATTTTAATTACTCCTCCGTGGTTCAAGCCACTATCTCACTTCCCTTCTTCCTCTTTCTTGTTTCTTGGTGTTTTCAGAACATATCCGATAGCTGGTTAGTACAGAAAATCAGTCAGATTGGAGATGTCAGACAGTGCAGCTTTTGGGCCCAGTTACATGTATGGAATCATAAAGATTCTCAAAGAGGGAAGCAGCAACTGTCTGGTTGGAAATGAAAAACAAAGGGATAAATTGGGCTAAAACACTTCTGAGTGAAGTAAGAGATCATCAAGCAGTAGCAGCTGCTAGGTGAGTGGATCATGAACAAATGGATGAGTCTAGAGCATTTCTGACTGGAGGTTGGGTTGTTGACTTAACAAGACAGTTTTATGGTTGAGCTGTGGACAAAGAATCTAATGCTGGAAATGACAGCTGTAAAAGAGGAGCTACTGCTGGGAACAACTGAGAAGGCCCCTCAACCGTAAATTATTTTACTTTTTAAATTAAATGAGTTCAATCTTACACAATCTAAGGACTCAATATGAATTTATTTCCGTACTAGGAAGGCAAAAGGGCAGGGTCTAAGAAATCCATTGAGTTAATTCCCCTTACTCTTCCTTATCAGCCCCTAAAATCAAAATATTGTTGCCCCTTTTGACCCGAGCAGCAAGTCAAAGTTTGGGGTCCAGTGAGTGTACCAGTTGGGAATAGAAATTGGTGGTAGTCAGGTAATACAGTTTTTTTTATTTACAAAGAATGTACGAAGTCCTCTGTCTCTGACCACAGAAGGAATGAAATAGCACGAAACAGCTTCTTTTGCTCATAGCACCAGGAGCATTCTTTCCAGCCTGTGGTCCTGACCCAAAAACCTCTCCCTAGGCTTCTTTCAGGGACAGCAATCATACTTTCAATATCATACTCCCTTCTGTGTGTGCGGGCGTGTGGGTCCCCCCCCCCTCATTCCTTCTCAGTTTCTCCGTGTCCTGTCTTCCCATACACACACCTGCGCAAAACAATACTTAACAAAAGCTTCTAGGTGGGTTCATGCACTCCTTTTGTCTTAGTTGGGGCTTATGCTTACCGTTAGTTAACATATGAACCACAATCCCATAACAAGGTTTCATCCAATTCATACAATATCAGAAACAATACTTAAGGGGGAACCATGGATGATTAGATTTGTGGATTAGCGGACCTGGATTCTATTCCTGGCTCTGCCATTGATTCACTGTGACCTGGGGCAAGTCACTTGACCTCTCTGTGCCTCAGTTTCCTTATCTGTGTGTTGGGATAATAGCGCTTACTTATCTTGATAAAATTATTTGAAATATATGGATGAAAAAGAAATATGTAAATGCTAGGTATTGTAAAACAAGGATTTTATAAGTAGATCAGAGATGAGTCAGAATCTTTGGGATTGTATCAGACCATTTAAAGTTCTCCCTGCATTTCCAACCCTAATTTTTCTTTACATTATTGTTTAAATTCTGTGAACCTAGTGAATTTTGATATTCAAAATCTTTTTCTATTTAATCCTAATATGAATTATTCTATTAAAGAGAACTGTAAACTATAATTTCTAAAATAAACTTTCAAGTCATAATTAACCAAACGTGTCAGAACACATATTTCAACCAATAAAAGCACACGTTTTGTTTAAAAACAGAAACAAATGACTTATCAGTCTAATTCTTTGCAGGAGGGATTTTAGCAGCACACATCTTGTTTACATTATGTAGGAAACCTTTTGAAATTCAGCCAGATTAGCATTTGCTCTCAAAACACAGGGTTAACATTATTATTAGCCTAAATTCATAGAAAATTCTTTTGGAGCCAAGATAGCTGTTTGGTTCAGTGCAGATGTAGGGACAGTTGAATTTGTAAAGATCTGTCCTATTGTAGTTGGAACAAATGAACGAGTAGTACTTAATTCGTCAATAAGTGAATAGTTTTTTCTAAATTTTCATTCAATTCTACTTAAATTTTACATTTTTGTAAGCTTTACTCCATCAAGAATGTGTGTGTGGTTTTGACACATCTCAAGTTCTATCTAGTTCATCTGCATTTTCAGAATAAACACGCTATCATCATAATATTAGTGCTTTGTTATAATATTTAATGAATAAGTAGAACTGTAGTGTGACAAATTCAGCATGATTAGAATGATATTGTCTGTGCCTGGGTTTATGTAGTTCCATGTTCATGACAAATGTGGCTGTTTCTTCATTGCCTTCTGCAAGTCCACCTTATTATAGTTTTATTTTATACTTCAGTATTATTCTCTCTCTCAGGATTCCTTTGGACACCCTGCTAATGACATGAGGATAGGAGAACTTCGCCCTTCAGTGGCTGAGGCTCCCTTGTACCAACCCAAACTTGTTCTTCTGGGTAAAGAAAAGAAAGGTACTACAGTATGTTGACTCCCAAAGGTATTCAGTGAAGGCATGTTTAATGCGTGCAGCTAGATAGATGAGCTAGAAGTAATACATTGTGCTGGGATGTATTGGATACTACACTCTGATTTGCAGATATCTTACAAACATGTTTTTAAATATATGCATAATATCAGTTTGAACATTTATTTTTCCAGTATGTTTAGTTTCCGAATGCTCCAACCCCACATAATGCTTGTTCTATTTTATTTCAGAATCAACAGATGAATCTGAAGCAGATAAAATCCACTGTCTCAATAACAGTGTTTCCTCAGGCACTTACTCAGACTATTCACCTTCCCAAGCTTCCTCAGGGTCCTCTAACGCTCGTGTTAAAATGGGGTCCTTGCAAACTACTGCCAAAGAAGCAGTGAATAATTCTTTGTGGGGTAACAGGTGTGTATATGTTTACTGGGTCTGATTCTCTGTTGCCTCTCACTTTGTGTAGTCAAATACAGCTGGGCAAAGTGAGGGCATACTGGGTATTTAAGGCTGTCAAACAAGAAGAGTACCATTTTACACCCATTTTGCCCTGATGGAGATAACAATACAAGGTGAAGACAGTGGAGAGTCAGGTTCACTATTATATTTTCTAAAGTGAAATAACCACATACTGAAAGTGCATAGATCCTGAGCTGCAGCTGAGGAGTGCTTGGCACACTTTAGGATTGACACAATGCTTGTAACCTTTATACTCCCACAGCCCTCAGTTTGTCCTAAAATAGGACCCCTGCACAAATAAGAGAAGCCTGAAAGCTGCTTTAATTTTCACTGGTTATCAACAGCCTGAAGGGGATCATTGTAGCAGCTGGAGATTGCCAGGGCACAGGGCTCTTCCCCAGCCATGCCCCTACACTGGCAACACAGAATAGAAACTGCTACAGCAGCTCTTTGCCACTGAAATGTGTCCCTACACATGGGGAATCCTCCACAGGCAGGTTAAGCTTGCTTTATGGGTACACCATTCCGTTGCTGCAGAAGCACAAAGCTGTCCAACTGGACAAGAGGATCAGGGCCATCATGCACCAAATTTTCAGAAGCTTCATTTTGCAGCCTGGAATTGTGTTAATTCCTGGATTTATGACAGCAGAGGCTTTTATAGATGAATTATTTTGTGCAGAGTTACCCACTTTGCTGAAAAATAAGTTATATTACATACAAAAAAATGTTAAAACAGTTATTTAGGTTGCAAAGCTAAGCTCTGAAAAGTTAGAAAATGCCAGATTTTGTGACAAAGCACCGGCATAATTTCTATATGTATTGTAATATAATCCAAAGGGATAGATATACATGAGAAAACATTAGGATGTTTTTGGAGGTTTCAGAGTAACAGCCGTGTTAGTCTCTATTCGCAAACAAGAAGAGGAGTACTTGTGGCACCTTAGAGACTAACCAAGGTGGTTAGTCTCTAAGGTGCCACAAGTACTCCTTTTCTTATTAGGATGTTTTGTAAGACTTTCTTTCTGCTGATACTCACTTATTGTAACAGAGGCCCTGATAGTCTTCATTGCATTTTATTTTTACTTTTTGCAGGCTTGCGCAGTCTTTTCCACAGCCTCTTGAGACAAAGCCATTACTCAGCCAGCTAGAGTCTGCTCCAGTGGGAAATCTGCAGCAGCGCAATGATAGGCATCCAATGAGTGACACTTTTGCTGACAGCTGGAATGATACCCCACACTATGATAACACAGGGTTTGTTGCAGAAGAGAGCACAGTGGAGAATCCTAGCACTAACCCTCTCTTATGCTCTAAATCTAGAAGCACATCTGCTCATGGACGCAGGCCTTTAATTAGACAAGACAGGATAGTTGGCATTCCCCTGGAACTTGAACAGCCTACACTCAGAAACACACCTGAATCAGAAGTGCCTCCTCCCAATCCTTGGCAGAATTGGACCAGAACTCCAAGTCCTTTTGAAGATAGGACAGCTTTTCCTTCTAAATTGGAGAGCACCCCCACCACCAGCCCTTTGCCTGAAAGGAAAGATCATATCAAAGAATCTCCTGAAGCAGCTAGCACTTTTTCTCCAGGAGTAGCATGGGAGTATCATGATTCAAATGCTAACAGAAGTCTTAGTAATGTCTTTTCACATATTCATTGCCGTCCAGAATCTTCTAAAAGTGTTATTGCAATAAGCAAGAGTACAGAGAGGCTTTCCCCAATGATGAGAGATTTAAAAACTAGTAAATTTAAGAAGTCGCAAAGTATTGATGAGATCGACATTGGTACATATAAAGTTTATAATATTCCATTAGAAAACTATGCATCCCGTAATGACAATGCAGGAACCCATGAAAGACTAGATAAAATGGTAGGACAGGAGCATGGTATGTCTAGTATGTCTCGTAGCCAGTCTGTACCAATGCTAGATGATGAGTTACTGAGTTATGGAAGTGTTAAGGTACAGCAGCAGCAAAAGCCTTCTGTAACCAAAAAAGTCTATCAGTTTGACCAAAGCTTCAACCCGCAAGGAGCAGTGGAAGTTAAAGCAGAAAAGAGGATACCACCGCCTTTTCAACACAATCCAGAATATGTTCCCCAGCAGAGTAAAAACATTGCCAAGGATTTGGTTAGTCCAAGAGCCTATAGAGGATATCCCCCCATGGAGCACATGTTTTCATTCTCTCAGCCTTCAGTTAATGAGGAGGCTGTTAGTGCTCAGTTCTCAACCCAGGGATCAAGGTCAGGATTTTTGAGAAGAGCAGATTCATTGGCAAGCTCCACTGAAATGTCAATGTATAGAAGAGTAAGCGAACCTCACGAACTGCCTCAGAGTGATAGGTATAGCAGACCTCAGTATAGAGCAGCTATGGAACGCCAAAGTAGTATCTCAGTGTCTGAAACCCAGTTCCTCAAAAGGAATGGCAGGTATGAAGATGAACACCCTTCATATCAAGAAGTGAAAGCCCAGTCTGGAAGTTTTCCAGTTAAAAACCTTACACAAAGGAGGCCATTGTCTGCAAGAAGCTACAGTACAGAGAGTTACGGTACATCTCAGACTAGACCAGTTTCAGCTCGGCCTACAATGGCAGCTCTATTGGAAAAGATACCATCAGACTATAACTTGGGTAACTATGGTGACAAGCCTTCAGATAACAGTGATATAAAGACAAGGCCTACCCCTGTGAAGGGAAATGAGAGCTGTGCTAAAATGCCTGCTGACTGGAGACAACAGCTACTTAGACATATAGAAGCTAGAAGGTTAGACAGGGTATGTTTGACATTTCTCTGGAATTAATGCTCTAGTTTTATATTTTAATATTTCTAAGTATGTGCACGTACAGTGGTGAATATACATATTTCTGATTCTGAGATTCCCTGTATTTGTGTTATGGGGAACTCCTCTGTGAAGGATTTTGTTAACATAAGATATATAATCAATTAGTATTGGGGGTTCTTGGGTAAATGATTTATGGAGGCTTATGTATAAAAGTGTTTGGTACCAAAAAACCTGCTTCATTTAGTTACTACTTTGGAACTGTCTGAAATACTACAACCATAATTTCTATCAAAGAGCAGTATCAGCCACAGTAGAAGATTCTGAAATAAAACTAGAAAGGACTGAATCTTAGTGGGAAAATCTAATTTTTACTTAAAAATATGAAGTTCCCTATTCAGCTTTGTAAGGGCTATTTCATGGTGTATTTTAAGAAAAAATTGAAAAAACTTTTTAAAACTCATTTAGATGGCAGTATAGGTACCAAGATTTTCAGTTTTTGGTCTTAACTCCACTTAAAAAGTAGAGTAAGGGTCTGACGCTGGCTGTACCTCTAGGAAGTGCACAGCAGAGTTTGAGGAGGAGGGGCCAAAGATGGCTTTATGTCACCCACCTTCGTATCTGTGACACTTTGGGGTTCAACCCAGATCAGTAAGGGGTGTGTCACCACCTGCTTTGAAACTCTGGGTGCCTTAAATGTTATGCTGTGGTGGCTCACAGCCCTGATACCAACAGCCTGAACACAAGCATGCATGTCAGACCCTGGCTTCCACTGCTTAGTTACTGTTTCAGAGTGACCCCAAGACCCTCCCAGTCCTGAATTTCCCCCAGACCATCTGCTGTGTAGTGTCCAGTCCTTCAGACTGTAGCACTCACAGAATCTTATTAAGTTTGTTGCTCTTTTAAAGAGATTATACTCTGCAGCTTATTAATCTAACTGGGGTTTGACAATCACTGTTATTTCAATCACAGCACTGGTCGGTTTAGATAAAAGGGAAAAACAAGCTTATTCAATCAAAAAGAGAGAGATTTAAGTGAGGATAAGGGGTAAAAATAGAGAGGGTTACCAACAAACAAAAGTCAAAATATGCTTTCTAATGGCAAAGATCTCACTTAAGCTACAGTCTTTGGTGAGGAAACTACCTTGTATAATCTTCCTTTTCCAGCAGTTGGTGACTAGCTCTTGGAATCCCCACAGAGTCCAAGGCGCTGGTTTTCCTTGTCTCCTCAAGTGAAGAATAACTTAGGGGTTCTCTGCTCCTCTCTTTATAGTCCAGTAAACCTTTGAAAAGTATCTCTCTGAGTTCATTGACCCTTCTTCAAAGGGCAGGAAGGCTTCCTGGGAGTGCAGTCTCCATCCCCCACTGACAATGTGATCACTTTTTCCCCACTTGCACTCCTTATGGATTTTTTTGCCTGGCATGCAAATATTCTTTTGTCACACCTTACTCAATTTAGATGGAATATACATGCAAGCAGACGCAACCACATTCCTTTGTTCGGGGTGGGGGGGGGGCAAAAGATTATTTTATCAACTCCTTCTGATATGCCTGGTTTAAACACGTTTTAGTCATAACTCCAGAAAATCTGTATAATTCCTTGTGGGTTGACAGTACATACATCATGCAAGAATATTAATGATCAGTGAGTTATTCATTTTCCAGTGATATATTACATGACACCTTTTAAATATATATTGTGACAAGTGTTAGCTGTAGTGAGTATGTCAGGCCTCACAGGAGTTGCTGACAGAGTAGCGAACCCCCAAGGGACCTCTGTGTCACAGCATACTTCAGATTCTTGGCTGCTCTAGGGTCAAAAATGGTCCCCAGTGAGGGTGACCTTATTTCCCTAAGGGAAAATGGGATACTGCGTAGGGCTCTTCCAAGTCTCTCATCCAGTCCCCCAAGCAGAGCTGGTCTGAGCTGCTTGCCTGAGTTCCCTCCTGCATGCAGGGCTATCCCAAGCCACCTGGCATCACTGCTTGCCTGAACCCCCCTGCATGGGTCTGGCATTTGCCGCTCACTCTCCCTGGGATTGCCAACCCTGCAGGATTGTCCTGGAGTCTTCAGGAATTAGACTAATCTTTGATTAAACATTATGTCATGTGATGAAACCTCCAGGAATACGTCCAACCACAACTGGCAACCCTACTCCCCCCTCCCCAAACATTCTTCCGTGCCCCATTGGAGAGGGTGCCCCACTTTTTGGGCAAAACTGGGCATTTGTCCCAAAAATCAGGACACCCGGGTAGGGCTTAAAAAGGACACTGTCCTGACCAAAATGGGATATATGGTTACCCTATCCCCAGCATAAAGTGTATAGCTAACATACAGTAGCCTATCTTGAATGATCTAGGTGCTGCAACATAACCCATAACCTCCATAGTGCCATGCATTATGGACCTGCCCCTTATAATGCCTCCTTCCCTACCCCTGTCATCCCCCTGTGCTGGAGCTTGCAGATAGGACAGGATAAGGCCATGCAGGGAATTATTTTGTGGCCCCATAAGGTGCTTTTTAAGCCCTACTATGCTGCCACAGCCAGGAGATAGAAAATCTGTTCCTAAAGTTTCATAGCACCAAAGCTACCTCTGAAGCACAGCTGAGTGCCACATTGGGTTAGGAGAAACATGGAACGTTTCCCACTGAAGCCTCACCACTTGAACTCCTGATTGTCACATTTTAAAGGATACTTGTGCATCCTTTGTCAGACAGGCCTGCAAGAAAAACAGACACCTTGGCTGCTGTGAATTTTTACTTTAAAATAAAAGGTAAATTATCTACTTTCCATAGAGGCTCAACCACCTCCAAATCTTGGCAACCAGATTTAGACCTTATCTTTGATGTCTAATTGCCAACACTCTTCAAATGGCCAAATTTGTGGGAATTGCTTGTTTTCCAGATTAGGATTCAGTACTCCCAGTTTAGTTTTGTAAGTAAAGGTTCAACTTTAAAGCCAGTATTTGAAAAACACCAAAGCCAGGCTGGAAGAGGAAAGAAGGAGTTGCTGGGGGCTGGCGACTACAAATCAAAGCAATATTGCCTTTAAAAATAAAATTAAACTAGGCAATTAAAAAATTATACTGTTTTTCCTCTTCCTTTTTTTTTTAAACCCATCTAACTTACATAAAGGATAGCTGGATAGTAGATTTGTTTTTTATATAAATGAGATGATTTCGTAATAAGGGTTCAAATTCTGCTCTCATTTACAGATGTGCAATAGGGGTATACTTTAAGGCAGAATATGGTCTGTGGTTGGTAATGTATCATTCATGACTAATTGGGGTTTCAAACATGACATCACTTTAAAATAAAAAAGGTCAAACCAATGAAAACTACTGACTAGAGCTGGTCAGAAAATTGATTTTCCATCCGTCAAAAAATTTTGAGATTGTGAAAAAAATTCATTCTGAATTGGGACATAAAGCTGGAATTTTGAAATTTTTTGCAGAACTAAACTCTGGGAAAAAATTGTTTAGGGTCACTAAAAATGTTTTGTTTTGATATATATGACATTTTCAATTTTGATTTTGATCCCCCTTTTATTTTTATAAAAAATAAGTTAAAAAATATATTAAAAAATTTTAAACGAAAAGATGTTTTGAAATGAAAAATCAAAACTTTGTTCTGAAAATTTTGAAATAGGATGTTTTGACATTTTCAAAATGATTTCCAATTTTTAAATGAAATTTCACTGAAATCCATACAATTTCACAAAAAAATCAGTTTAATCAAAATGGTATTTTCTGAATGAAAACTGTTTTAACAAAAATTTTCCAGTCAGTTCTACTTCTGACAATCACTAACCGAAGCCATATTAAAGTAAATAATTGATTGGTCTAGGTTTTGAAGACAAACTCATTACGACTTTTCTTCTCCAGCTTTGGGATGGTAGTGGCTTTCAGAAGTTCTTCATACATGACTCCATTGCCTTTAATATGCACTCTTCATGGAAAAGCTAACTCAGAAGGCTTAATTCTTTGATTTCCAGGAGTCCTTACCAAAAGAAAAATGGAACCTGCTAATGGTTTTGTCAGAAGTGAGATGGGTGTACTGCTGAAACCCTACCTTTTCAGTAATGCTCAGAGAGCATTGAAAGGCTCTGGATAGTGTTTGGCAATAGTGTATTACAAATACATCATAGCTTTTTAAAAAGAGGGAAAAAACATAAGTAAACTGTCAAAAATGTATTCTAACCCTCATTGGTGTTTTTAGGGGGCAATATTAAACCTGTAGCTTATTTAACCTTGTAATGGTAGCATTGGATATGCACAACTATTGCTTTTCAGTGTGGAGATTATTGTTATACCCATTTAGCTGTAGAAAGATGAGCATGTTTATTTTCCATGCAAAATATAGTATTGATGATATAATATTTCTATGCATGGTTTGACTATCCAGCCAAAAATACACTTTATAAATATGGGCTTGTTTCATAAATCAAAGCGGCTTTGAAAAACTGCTGTGGTCTAATGTGTAAATTATATGCATTTTTAAAATGTATTCAAATACATAATTTATGCTGGATCTTAACAACTCTGAAGTCAAGATACCCATTGCTATTCATGTACTAAAGAATGATGCATATTAAAATAACATTAAGGCTCAAACAGACAAACTTTAAAAAATGTATCTTGAAGATTGAAACTTCTTCCTTACCTCCATTGCTGTACGTGTGGTATGTAAAATTACTCCATGTTTGGAGACCACATAATACCTAATGAAAATGTGGTATCTTAAGAACAGAGGTTTCAGGCTAAACTTTGTATTTTCTGGATTTTGTTGGTTTAGGACACACTTTACAATTATTTTAAATATTTGTGTTTGGTGTAAGGAATACATTCATTCATATAAAGCATGCAGTGAAGATCCTGATTAATTAAATTAGGTTCATATTGATTAATGCAATTGAAAGTGATCTAATATACAGTAAATTTGCAGTATACAGTCAGAAACTGAGACTGACCATGGCGATACTTTGCACAAGATCAGTTTTATGGACCAACCTTTATGGAGATGTAGGAAGTGTAACAACCTTCATGTAAAAGGTCTTTGCTCCAGATGAAAACATATTGTGCTAACTGATGGAATTCTCAACCCAAACATATCAGGTTGCCTGTGCAGCTGGTTTGTAGCTGCTAATAAAGGAAATGGGCAGTAGTGGATCCAGCCAGCTGATCCTGTCATGTGGAATTTTGGTCCATTTAGTCCATGCGTGCACAGACCCATTCACTGTGTGTCTGTCCCAACCAAAATCCTCTCTTCCACAAAGAGCTTAGCACACAAGATGGTACAGAGACCTCTTGTATGGATTTTCCTGCTATTACTTCCCAGCACTTCAAATACACAGATTTTTGGACCATCCGTGGGAGTATAGGGCGTCCCTGGTTCTATATCCATAAAATGACGTGTACCATACAATATACCAGAGTTTTCAGACTATGGGTATAAAAAATATTTCATTTTCTATCAGTGTTATAGTCTTTTTATGGTATCCATTTTATGTATAACCAGTACTGTATGTGCTTTTGTTCAACTGAGTGCATGCATCAAAAAGCTACTTATTTCTTGGTATCGTTTGTTTGCTTATACTAAAACCTGTGAAGTTAACCATGTTTGTGCGATACTTAATTCAATGAGCATGTGTGTTCATATCCTGTCACGTGGTTATTTCCTTTACTCAGACCGCTGCTTACAAACACCACACTGTTAACCTTGGCATGCTGCACTCTGGAGGTTTGTCAGCAATGCATGCAGGCAGAAGCATGACTTTAAACTTGCAGACTAGATCTAAATTTGAAAACCAAATTCAGCAAGAGCTACCTCTACCAAAAGTAAGTATGGGATAGCCAGTATATACCAACATCATAGAATAAATTAATACCCTTTGCTTTTTCCTGCTTTAGCTTTTCATGCTTATACCCTGTAATCAGTCCAAAAAGCAAAGATGCTGGTACCATAGTTTGCCTAGTTAATAACCTTGCTTTTTGGATTAACTAGCTCACATGGCTGTTATTGCTGCTTTCTGCTCTTGTGTTGCAGACTAATGTTATCCTGATTATATGTTCTGGGAATAGCGCTGGGATTATGTTTCATGTTGTAGATGTTTAATCCTAGAAATGGTACTGTAGACATTTTTTTAAGAATGTATGTAGATTGCATCACAGGAGCCAAGGTGTTCCACTTTCCACTAATTTATCTGTAACAGCACTGACACGCTTTGAGCCCCTACTGGCTACAATTACAGTATTTTTAAATTTTGGTTTTAAGTATTGGGGATATAGAAAAGAAAATTAGTGTTCTAAAACTTTTCAGTTTCTGATTTCATACCTATTATTGATATATTGGTGCATGTATATATGCATCATACACATGTATAAACATCTACTAATCTACATGGTTCATGAACGAAGTAGCTATAACAAGATAGAGTAGAATGTTACCCATTAAAATCTTGCCAAAATATTCATAGCGTGATGTAGAAGGGACTTTAATCTCTGCTTTAACACATGTGAGAGTAGTCTCACTGAAGTAAGGACAGGTCCTTGCGTTGACATAAAATTCCAAACAGTCATATTATTTATGCATGTGCATATGAAATCAGTGTAACTACTCACATGCTCTAATGTTAGCCATGTGGCATAAGAGTTTTGCTGACCTGGAGTCTAACAGCCTGATCTAACTATTAATACATATAGTGTATTGTATTTCCCAGCCAGTAAGCATACCGGAATATTTCAACAGTACAAATACACACATTGCATTGCCAAGCTGCACCTAATAACTTATCCTTTCACATTTGGTTAGTTTCTTATGCCCTTCACTCTCTGCTTATCCAGAGTGTTACAAACCTTCATATTTTGTACTTGTACATCTCCAATGTGGCAAAATTAATGACAACCAAATTGTCATCTTAAATATAGATGTGTACTCACTTAGAAAAGGAGTTTTCCAGCATTTGTCATATTTTTTTTCTTTCAAAGACTGTTGATATATCTTTGGGTGATATATTAATTCTTGTTCCAGGTCCTAGCAAGGAATCATTTTGACATGTAATTCCAGACAGCCTTAGTATTTCATGCATGTGTATTTATGAATGAGGTATTTCATATATCATGCACATCAAGAACTTTAGGTCATATGCTATATTTGACTTTAATGCATTCTGGTCAATAGGGAGTTACATGTGTGGATCTAGGGTGATATATGACCCCACGTGTGTATTCTTGTGACCAGCAACTAAGGACTCCAAGCTCTTACTCTAATATTCCTTCTGTTAAGCACTCAATCACAATCTGCTACATGCCACCATAAAATCTCATCTTAAAAAATGTGGAAGAATGATATTCTCTTACTATACAATTTGCAAAGCAAAGACAAAGTTAGTGCTGATGTAATACTTTGAATTCCTAATACTGCTTATTTTTATTCCTTGATATCTTCTAGAACGTTTTGCATTTCTGGCTGAGGGACATAAATAACTTGTGAACTAAATGCTAAACTATAAATCTTCCACTGGCACTATGTAGATCTTTGAAAGGTGTCTACTGGAAATTTTGGAATTGTCTGCAAGTGTGTTGTGGACTCAGACTGTTTTCAAAGAAAATGTTGATTCAGTTTTTATTCAAAGAAGGGTAATACAGTAGAATGTTTATAACTAAACATAAGTCACTTGAAATTCTCACATTCAGAATGCATATCTCACAGGAAAAAAGATTGCTTACATATATCAACCTTTTCTTTCTGAAAACTGAATGCCTGTGGGCAATCCACATCCGTGGAGCCTGCAAATTTAATGACTGTGGCAGCTTTTGATGTGTTCTTTCTGATTTGTTGTTTAAGATTTTTTTTATCATTATCCTGGTTATTAAAATAACCTTACTTCATTTTGCAGGTGTCTCCACATCTAGACAGACTGAAACAACACCATCATACATTTAAACATCTGCAATGTTTTATTGGTTTCTTAATTTTCAGTTCTACATTTGTCTACTTAAAAGTTTTGAAAGGGATACATTCTATATGCATGTAATCCCTGCTGACATTAATTGGAGTATATATTGATGAAAGAGCAAATTTTAATACATTTTAAACAATACTGTGCTTAAGTTATTGATGTTCAGCTATAGGGTCAGCTGGATCTGATTTTAATTTTAAGTCTGAGAACTCAAGCAAGGGACAGAAACTCTAGAAGCAAAAGTATTCCTCCAATATGTAGGTGCATTAAAGGAAGGAGATGTAGCGGGGAGTTTGTCCCCACAGCACACTCGCACACAATCTGGTTTCTAGTGCTATGAATCAAGGGGAGCAGCTAGTGCTTTTAACAGAGAGCTAAGAGCCCAATAAATGGTGTGTTTTGGAGTAGGAGGAGAGGACCTGGGCCTCAGCCCCTTATATACCAGGATTGCTGTACTAGGGAGAATGCCTGTTATACCAGTTGAGCAGTTATAGCAAGAATGACTATGTCAATTGTTTATTCCAGGCCTTCTCCTCCTCTCATTTACAGCAGCATAATTTGACTCCAAAGAAGTTACTGATTTCCATTGGTGAAAGTAAGAAGGATCATGTGCATTATGCTTTTCAAAGCTGTAATATATCCAAACAACACCACTTGGGTGGTTTGCTCCTTTTTTTTCTCCCTAGTGTTGCTCAGACTCAAAAGAGCAATAATTAAGGCCTAACTGGCCAATGGCAGCTCAAAGAGTCAAAGAAAACAATTAGGGATGTAAAAAGAAAAGGAGTACTTGTGGCACCTTAGCGACTAACCAGTAAACATAACCAACAAAAGCTTATGCTCAAATAAATTGGTTAGTCGCTAAGGTGCCACAAGTACTCCTTTTCTTTTTGCGAACACAGACTAACAAGGCTGCTACTCTGAAACCTGTAATTAGGGATGTGTTTATCTTTCTTAATCTGTTCTACTGCTTCTAGAATCATAGAATATCAGAGTTGGAAGGGACCTCAGGAGGTCATCTAGTCCAACCCCCTGCTCAAAGCAGGACCAATCCACAAGTAAATCATCCCAGCCAGGGCTTTGTCAAGCCTGACCTTAAAAACTTCTAAGGAAGGAGATTCTACCACCTCCCTAGGTAACGCATTCCAGTGTTTCACCACCCTCCTAGTGAAAAAGTTTTTCCTAATATCCAACCTAAACCTCCCTCACTGCAACTTGAGACCATTACTCCTTGTCCTGTCCTCTTCTACCACTGAGAATAGTCTAGAACCATCCTCTCTGGAACCACCTTTCAGGTAGTTGAAAGCAGCTATCAAATCCCCCCTCATTCTTCTCTTCCGCAGACTAAACAATCCCAGTTCCCTCAGCCTCTCCTCATAAGTCATGTGTTCTAGACCCCTAATCATTTTTGTTGCCCTTCGCTGGACTCTCTCCAATTTATCCACATCCTTCTTGTAGTGTGGGGCCCAAAACTGGACACAGTACTCCAGATGAGGCCTCACCAATGTCAAATAGAGGGGAACGATCACGTCCCTCGATCAGCTCGCTATGCCCCTATGTATACCTCCCAAAATGCCATTGGCCTTCTTGGCAACAAGGGCACACTGCTGACTTATATCCAGCTTCTCGTCCACTGTCACCCCTAGGTCCTTTTCTGCAGAACTGCTGCCTAGCCATTCGGTCCCTAGTCTGTAGCTGTGCATTGGGTTCTTCCATCCTAAGTGCAGGACCCTGCACTTATCCTTATTGAACCTCATCAGATTTCTTTTGGCCCAATCCTCCAATTTGTCTAGGTCCCTCTGTATCCTATCCCTGCCCTCCAGCGTATCTACCACTCCTCCTAGTTTAGTATCATCCGCAAATTTGCTGAGAGTGCAATCCACACCATCCTCCAGATCATTTATGAAGATATTGAACAAAACCGGCCCCAGGACCGACCCCTGGGGCACTCCACTTGACACCGCCTGCCAACTAGACATGGAGCCATTGATCACTACCCGTTGAGCCCAACAATCTAGCCAACTTTCTACTATCACATTGAACTGTTGCTTCTTACTTTTTATCTAGATGTAATCGGTGTAAAACGTCTATTGATGTGCAGTTCATTCAGCCTCTGTCAAATGAATAACTTTATAAGCAGCCAAATTCATTTTCCTGTCAAAAACGAAAAGCTCAATCATCACAGATTTTTCCCAATCTTGTACAGAAAACAGTAAACAACTGCATCATTTTTCTTTATTCCGCAGCTTTAAATCACCTCTACAATTACAGTCACTGTCTTATAAAAATAGCACCACATTCTCTGTAGTGGAAAAAGGAACTTCTTTCAGAAGAATGCCTTCAATTTTAAAGTTCATATGATAATTATTTTTAACACTGTATGGATTCTTGCTTAGATGAACTTCAGGATCAAAAGTATATTACTCTCTCCCCTAGGACCAATCGAACAGTCACACAGTATGTTACTTTGTCAGAAAATATTGTCATAGAGGCACAGTCCTTTGAATAGCATATAGCACATGATTTGTTTTAAATGTTCTTATCAGTTTTACAAAGTAGGAGTAACTCTGGGGATTAACTGGTGAAATTAGTCACATCACACGGGTGACACACTTGCTTTTCTCTGTGTATTTTTATTCTCAGAATAGAGACTATGCAATGGGAAGTTTTCATTTCTAATGTTGCTCACTTGAATAATCTCTCAAGATACACATCTCATTTTCATGACTCTAAGGGGATTGCAATCATGCAGTCTCATTCAACCAAACTGAGAAACAGGGTAGGAGGCATTGGCAGTACTCAGATATCTAAAGGGTTTCCACAAGCAAAAAACCCAATTGGAAATAATCTGAAACAATGGCCCAGATTCTGAACTGCAGACAAGGAAAACAGTAGTGTGTAAGCAGTACGGTAATGGCTCTAAGCAACTTTTGCATTCCTTTGATCCTTCTTGGCACTGGGCCAGTCCCTGGCATATAATAGAGTGGTTTAAAATCTGCTTTAATTTATGCTATCTGCTGATGGTCCCAAGGGTCTGTTACAATAGATGAGGGATCAGCCATATGTAATGGACTCACAGCCATGCTCTCATTCTCCTAGCCGTGCATTTGTGCCAGCAGAAGTATCATCAGAGGATCCTCCACATTGTAGAAATTCTCCTGTGGCTGGATCTGCCCTGTGATGGCAGGATTTTGAAAGGATTCAGTCAAGAAAGTTATGTTTATGTGAATAAAAATTAATTAAGCCTAACTAAAAAAATTAATAAATGGAAAATAAAATTAGATTAAGATAGGACACCAAGACCACAAAAATGACTGAAAAAGAGATGAGTAAAGTTACCAGTGAAGGAAAATGACCAGGATTAAATGTGTCCAAGGGGGAGGAAACAGAAAAGAATAATAGAAGTATGACCCTGTTTCAGGAAAGCACTTAAACATGTGCTTAAGTCCATCTTTATTCGGGAAAGCACTTAAGTATGTGCCTAATTTTAAGCATGTGCTTAAGTACCATTGACTTAATTGGAATTTAAACATATGCTTAAGTGCTTTCCTGAACTGGGGTCTGTAAGAGCAGTGCAGAAGGTAACCCAAGGTATGACAACTATAACTTCAGTATTGTCTGTATTAAATATAACATTTTAAAAAAATGCATTGTAAATTTAACATTTCATATTTACATTATAGATGATGGTGAGATATTTATACATTCTTTCATTGCTCTTTACTTACTTACAGTTTGAATGAGCAGTACGATGTTTTTAGATTGTGTGATTCTGTAGCACACTATTGTGTTAAAAATGTAATTTCAGAAAAATATTTACTGTTCCATGATTTCAGACTTTGAGTTAATTTTCTCACCTCTCTCATTATTGCCAAGATAATTAATGAGCATCTAAAGTTCTCCCATTTAAAGTAAGGTCCACAGACAACAGTGCAGTCAAGACTGCAGCAAGTATATAGTTCTTATACATTAACACGATATGGGGATAAAGCATAAAATGATTCCCATTACAAATGAAATGCTGTGCAACTGAACAAGGTGGATTTGGGGCAAAAGTAAGTGGTGGTTTTATACAGTGATCTGTCAAGGCACTAAAGTATATCCTACCATTTTTACAATAGACCCCATCACAGCAGAGCAACATTCTAGACAATGGACAAGAAGATGTTTCTGCTAGTAGCCAATGGAACCCATATCCACTTGGAAGGCGGGATGTGCCACCAGATACCATTACTAAAAAGGTAACCAGTAGCAACATGATGATATAAAATCAGACATTTATGTACTGTCAGCTTTTTCCTTCACCCACCAAAATCAGCAGCAATCCCCTTACTCCAGTTGGCTTCAGTGGACACAGGATAGGTGCAATGCATTTTTTCTTCAAGGCTTAGAACAGCTTGTAAATTCATAATCTAATCATATTTTCAGTTCTAACCTGTTTTTGAGCTCATTTATGCCAAGTTAACTTATTATGTTTGCAAAAGTGGATGCATGTACCAGTATGTTCTGCATACACAAACTAGATAGCTGGGCAAATAACTGCACACTCTAGCTGCACAAAAAATTCATATTCCTACATTCTTAGGGTACAGTAATTTAATGCAGTAATTTAAAACTAAGTGTGGAGAAAGAGACCAGCTCAAGGCTTGCTGAAAATTTGGCCATTGGTGGTAATTGTTAATCTACATGTTTTGGTTCTGATCTTTCTTGCATTAGTTAGAGGAGTGAACAAAGTGAGTAAAAATGGTGTACGTGAATCAGAGTCAGGTCCAAAGACATAATGAATATATTTGCGAATGCTGCACTTCAAATACCTTTAAGTATTGATCAGGTAAATATTTTCCTACTGGCTTCAGATTTTTTCATTCAACATAGAAGCAGCAGTCTTTGCCATTACAAAAATTATAGAGTGAAAAGAGGTCATTTATAAATGTGCAGGAGAATTACTCAAGTAGGTCATCAGGTCCAGCTGCAATAGAAGTCACTCTGCTCAGTGCAGCCCAGGGACCATTCCCTCCTGGAACCCCCAGGAACATAAATCATTGCAAGAGACAACAGGTGGTTGAAGGCAGATGGGGCCCTGGCCTTGCATTTGTGGAGCTGGGCACTGAGAGTAGGCTGAACCACTCAAAGGGATTGTATAGTATACACAGGAGCTGGGAGAAGGATTCTACTTCCTGAGAGGAGTTACACCTGATTTTCTCCAGTATATGTGAGGTCAGGATTAGACTCATCAGCTCAAACAATATATTTTATGTCTTGTATTGGAACTCTGATATGCATTATTGTGATAAGAAACTGAAAAGTGAAATCCGTATTAGACATTTCAATATCCTGCTGTGCAGATGTGGTATGTGGTATGTTAAAACATTACACAATGCATCAGAATCTGTTTAACTCATTGGCACTATCCATTGTTGTAGCCATCGTCAGCAGTTTGAATTGCATTGGCAATAACGGACTCCCAGCTTCAAATAATTAACTTTTATGATGGATGTTAAAATAATATATAGAATACAAATTAAATCAAGGGAAAACATTCCATACAATAGAGATGTTTTTTCAGCAGAATTTCTGTTTCTGTTTCTAAATGATTTCTGTTTCTAGAAAAGGATTTATTCTCAACTTAACCTTTATACAGCAGAAACCATGCTATAAAGGCACAAGAAGCATTGATATAATCTTTGCAAACAAAATCTATGAAAATGAAAGAGAGAATGAATGATGAATATTATTTACTTTTCATTCTCAATAGGTATTTTTAACGTGTATTTATGACAATGCTAATTTCCCTTGCATTGAATGTGACCTAGAATATTTTGTTTAGTTTTTTCACCAGTTGAAGGCTTAAATGTAGCAATCATTTTGAAATTAATTTCAGAGTCTTCTGTAAAATTAAATTCTCATATACTGAATAATGTGATTTTGTAAAAATAAATAAGGGGTAAAACTGCACTCCCACTAGCATAATCACACTAGCTTTAATGGGTTTGTGTCAATGCAAATGAGAGCAGAATCTGGTACAGAGCCCCATGTGTGGAACCTATCCATAATAAATCTAATTTCTTCAGTTTAAATGACAGAATATATATCATGTAAATGATCCATACCTGTAGGACCAGTGTTGATTAGTTACATGGTAACTACGAGGCAGTGGGTTATCACCATGTAACTGCAGTATGTATGTATTGTACCATACAACCATGGTAATTACCGTGCAACTATTAACTATACAATTACATAGTAATTCATGGTTATTTCTCTCCTCTTAACTATGCAGCGTGTAGATTAAATGCTGGTTACTTCTAGCTCCAAGGTGATCAATTACACAGTAATCTGCAGGCAATCATTAGAATATTTCCATTAAAAAGTAGTTTGGTATTTTTGCCCTTTGATTTAGAATGCCACTCTGTAAATCTATTCATTTGCTGAAAAACAATCCTCTCCTCATTTTAATACTGCTGGAGATGCACTTTTTCTGTGGTGCCTACGAGAAACTAGTTGACAAAGTCATCTACATATTTATCTTATGAGTTAACTGCTCATTATGAGAAAGAAAGGGATTCACTGTTAGGAGATAAGATCACTGAAAATGAAGCTGGGGATTGCTCAAGGGGCAGATGAATGAGGTTGAATGAAGGAGGGGAAATAGAAGAAAGATAGTCAGACATAAACCTGGTGTATCTGCCACAAGAGGATCACCCCAGTGGCATGGAGCCAGAATACAAGCACCAACATCACCCACTCCCCTCCTTGCAGCTGATATAGGGAACATGGCTAGGGAAAAGGTGTGTGGGCCAGGGCATTTCTGCACCTTGGCTGCTGTATGAGCCCCTTGAGATTCATTTGGTCTGTGGTGAATTTAGTACAAGTTAGTGGTCTATGCTAGTACACATGACCAATGGACTGCTGGCCTAGAATTAGAATATGCAAAAGTGATTAAAACTGCTGTTGCCCTCCTCTTCTGAGTTGAGTGCATGCCTTGCCCATAGCTGAGGAGCTGGTGCTCTGTTTTGTTTTCATTATGTGCATCTGTCACTCAGCCCTGAGGTGATCCAAGCCAATAAAATAGATATGAAGATTTTTTTGGTGTTGGGCCACAATTTCTGTATGTAAGACCTTTAAGCAGATTTCTTCCTCTGAGGAAGACAGTGCACCTGCTGTGGACTTCTGTGAAGCACATCTTCAGGTTACATTTGTGCCGTGACTTGAAGCTGATGAGATGCTACTCATTTTCAAGCATCCCATGATGACTATCTGGTGAAAATAGTCGGGCTCAACTGGTAGTGATCAATGGCTCCATGTCTAGTTGGCAGCTGGTATCAAGTGGAGTGCCCCAAGGGTCGGTCCTCGGGCTGGTTTTGTTCAATATCTTCATAAATGATCTGGAGGATGGTGTGGATAGCACCCTCAGCAAGTTTGCAGATTACACTAAACTGGGAGGAGAGGTAGATACACTGGAGGGTAGGGAGACGATACAGAGGGACCTAGACAAATTAGAGGATTGGGCCAAAAGAAATCTGATGAGGTTCAACAAGGACAAGTGCCGAGTCCTGCACTTAGGACGGAAGAATCCCATGCACCGCTACAGACTAGGGACCGAATGGCTCGGCAGCAGTTCAGCAGAAAAGGACTTAGGGGTTACAGTGGACGAGAAGCTGGATATGAGTCAACAGTGTGCCCTTGTTGCCAAGAAGGCCAATGGCATTCTGGGATGTATACATAGGGGCATTGCCAGCAGATTGAGAGACGTGATCGTTCCCCTCTATTCGACATTGGTGAGGCCTCATCTGGAGTACTGTGTCCAGTTTTGGGCCCCACACTACAAGAAGGATGTGGAAAAATTGGAAAGAGTCCAGCGGAGGGTAACAAAAATGGTTAGGGGGCTGAAATACATGACTTATGAGGAGAGGCTGAGGGAACTGGGATTGTTTAGTCTGCGGAAGAGAAGAATGAGGGGGGATTTGATAGCTGCTTTCAACTACCTGAAAGGGGGTTCCAAAGAGGATGGCTCTAGACTGTTCTCAGTGGTAGCTGATGACAGAACAAGGAGTAATGGTCTCAAGTTGCAGTGGGGGAGGTTTAGGCTGGATATTAGGAAAAAAATTTTCACTAGGAGGGTGGTGAAACACTGGAATGCGTTACCTAGGGAGGTGGTGGAATCTCCTTCCTTAAAAGTTTTTAAAATCAGGCTTGACAAAGCCCTGGCTGGGATGATTTACTTGTGGATTGGTCCTGCTTTGAGCAGGTGGTTAGACTAGATGACCTCCTGAGGTCCCTTCCAACCCTGATATTCTATGATTCTATGAAAATCCAAGTACAGAGTCAATGTGAAACTACGGATATATTCTGGCCAGATCCTCAGCTTGTATAAATTGGCATAGCTTCATTAAACAGCTAAGGATCTGGCCAGTTATCATTAAGGCATATTGTTTTGAGTCACTAGATCAGATTTCTCCTTCTGGCCATGTTCTGCCTCTGTGATCTTGGGCAAGGCACTGAAGTTCTCTCAGGGTCTCTAACATGCCTGTCATAAATTGCTGAGTTTACGTACTCTAAAGATGGCCAGTAACATAGGATTGTGATGTTTCATGGAGGTAGTAAGATATGAGCATTCCTTGGAGCATTCATTTTACTCATTCCTTTATGGCTAAGTTGCATGCCAATTATTAATAAGCATCAACAGTTCAATCCTGTCATCATAAACAGTATAAATTGTTTTCAATTAATTTATTTTTAGATTATTTGACTCAAATGTGTATGTAATGTATGTGTATAAACAGAATGTATGTTGAAAAGTAAGCAAGTGTGCAACTTTACCATGTCAAGAATAGAGTAACATACAAACCAAACCCCACATGTTAGAGCAATAAAATTGAAAATGTGACAGATAAGCAGGGATTGAAGACTATTATCAGTGGCCTTTCTCTGATAAATATCAAAAGACAGTGAACAAAATAACACAAGTTCAATATTTTCCATAATTTTGAAAAGTATGAATCTTTTCAAATTACTAACTACTAGCTCTTTTCAAAAAGTTGATAATCCGATTAGTGACATTGGTAAACATAAGGTCATGTAAAAAACACATTCTTTATTGGGACAATGCATTGACACTGAATAGTATCCAGTTGGCTTCTGCTAGCCTGTGACATGATTATAAACAAGCACTGAATTTAAACTATATTATAAAATGTGATTTTTAATAGATAATCCTGAAACAGTGTACAATTTAGGCCAATATTTGTGATCAATAGAGAATAAGCTCTATTCCAAACTATCCTCAAATTCAATGCTACCCAATATTTAACATTTTTTAGAATGTGCTGCAAAATCATCTTATTTATTTCATCGTTATATATTTTCATTTCATGAGATTTTCGGACCAGAAACATATAACATGAAATAAGGCATAAAATATTTTCCTTTTATGTATCAGACTCTGTACATTTGATCTCAGTTATGGCTCCTAGATTCACTAAATGCAATGGATAAATCCTTGCTGGTTTTAATCACGGTTGTTTCCAACTGTGGTCAAAAGGCAAACCTCTGATATTTATTTAAGAGGTTTGCTTTTACTTGACTGTGTAAGTTGTAATAATTGCTTCTTTTCAGCTTCCTGAATTTCTGGCCTAACGGGTTACGTTACCCACAGGCAGGTAGCCATATCCAGACTTTGATGGGATCTCAAAGCCTACAACATCGGAGTCGAGAGCAGCAATATGAAGGAAACATGAATAAAGTTACCATTCAGCAGTTTCAATCACCACTGCCAATTCAGATCCCTTCTTCGCAGAGCTCTCGGGCACCTCAGGCCGGGAGGTGCTTAATTCAAACCAAAGGGCAGAGGAGTATGGATGGTTATCAAGAGCAGGTGAGAAAATGTGTATATAAATAACATGCTGATGAAGCAACATTGGGGGTGGGGGTTCCTGTCAGGTAGCAGCTAAATTGTTAGGAAAGTGAGGGGCTACATTAACAGGAAGTTGTGATTCTTGGTCTATGTAAGGATTATCAACTTGCAAGGATTTTGATTCGTGTTTTATGATTGTGTGTACATGCTTAGGCTTGTTGATTATGAATGGCAATTACCATATACACAACATTGAGCAATGTGAGTGATTAGTCTGATATTTTACGGAAAGAGCAGAACTTTGAGCCTACTTATAGTTGAGTTCCTGTGGATAGATTTTAAAGATAACTTTCTGTCTGCAACAGAATCATGATTTTTTTCAAAGCATTTTGGTTTTGTTTTATGGTTGCATTATTCCACTGAGGTTGCACTTAACACAGTACTAGCAAATTGAATGGACATAAATTGTACTATTGATCATGCCATTTCTCTAAAAGCATTCATTGAAATGTCTCAAGGGCCTTAATCAGCTCCAGTCTTTTTATTTGTGCCTGTAGCAATTTGTTTCACTTGGAAAATGTATACCCACTCCCATTCCTGTCCACTTTCTAACTGGGTACTTGAATACTTATAATATTTGGAAACCTAAAAAGCCTACTTACAAACAAATAAGTGATGCATTTAATGACAAATATGATCCACTTTTTATCAGGAAGTTTACTGACATTTTCCCCTGATTCACTAATTAAAATGGGTGCTTCAGTAACAAGTATGTCATAAATGTACCCATGTTGTGGACAGCTGACAGATTTATACATAAATGTGTTTTTAAAGTTTTATTCCTGAAAGTACTGCTTAAATTTAAATGTGATGTTTTTACTTAACGTTAACTGAAAACCTAAAGTCCGACACAATGCAAATTCATATTGATATTTTTCCAGGTGCTTTAATGGGAGCTATAACAGGCCTATTATTGCAGTTATTTTAATAGTATCATTGTTAATCTAAGAATTGACACTTTCTGAGATGGTCCAACTGATCCAGAGTTTTTTGGCCTTTAGGACACAGTGCAGCCAATCTCTTCTTTCTGGCATTGATTTGAGAGGCAGAGTACCAAGGGATGATGGGGAAATTGATTGGTTGTGGAGGATGATCCTATTTTCTACCACTGAAGAAAGGAGGATTCATGTGCATTTAGATGTGTTTTATTGAACAGTGTATAGGCTCTTAGGTATGAGGAAGAGTGTGTATTTTAGATGTCTGAACATTAAATAAACAAAACATTGAAGAAAAAGAGCTTTTAAGGAATAATACTCAGAGAAATGAGAAACCGCAGTTTTTCAAGTGGCTTCTGCATATTACCACTGGTGGTATCTGGTGCCTCTGGCATTGATTTGCGGAATTTTTCTAGTGAACAGTGTTTGTGGACGTCACTCACCTAATCCCTCCCTCATAGAGGATTCTGAGGATATAAAATGGGGAGAGGCCTTAGCTAGCCTTCAGTTCCTTTTAAACGACCAAAAGTGCAGTGATCTGAAATGAGGACACTGTGTGTAGTAACTTTCCTCATCAGTTTCTTTTAATTTTGCCCTTTGTGGCTATTTTCTTTTGAGTTAGTTAGATTAACAGTTACTTTGTAAGGTGTTCTTCAGTCAGACGAATAAAGAAGAAACAGTACCTGTCAGGCACAGTTATTGTTTGCATGATCCTCAGAAGTGTGAGGGCATATTAAAAATGATGAAATATCACATTTGTGTACTTCAAAACAACATTATTAATGTTTTTTAATACTCTGCACAATATAATTCAGAATGGTCAACTCCAATAGTTAACCATAAACCAAAATGTGTCAGGCAGAGACACAATTGTTTAGAAGATTAGCTTTAATGATGGTGTTCGATTATCTTTCCATATCTTTTTGACATAGTTTTGTGTGAGAATAGAAAAGAATCCTGGACTTGGATTTAGTATCAGTGGTGGAATAAGTGGACAAGGAAATCCATTCAAACCTTCTGATAAGGTAAGATGTGAATTTCTTACTAATGGTCTTTATTACAGAGAGCCAAACAATGTCCTCAGATACAAGCATGTGAAATTCAATAGAAGTTGTGAACATACAGAAATTGGTCCAGGATGTGACTTTTTTAAACAAAAATGGGTATTTTCCTTCTGGTTGATAAATAAAGGTTTAATCAAAACAGGCTATTCCCTGTATTGCACTAGTTAATCTTTTCATGCGGTTTGCCTTTTCCCAAGTACCAACTTTCTTGACTTGTTGTAAGTAGGGTTGCCAATTTCCTAATTCCAGTAAACTGAACACCCTTGCCCCACCTGCTGCCCCGCCACTGCCATGCCCCTTCCCTGAGGCCCCGCCCCTGCCCAAGGCCCGGCCCCTGTTCCCTCCATCCCCCCTCCCTCCATCGCTTGCTCTTCCCACCCTCGGTCATGTACTCATTTTCACTGCAAGGCCCAAACAGGCATATTTATTGTTTTGACAGATGTATTATGCTAAGTTCAGGTTTTATTTGTTACAGGATGCTAGAGCTGGCAGCAAAAT